>NC_059129.1:107390524-107695167 GCF_020740605.2 Lemur catta
GGAGTTACTAAAATAAAAAACAAACCCAACCCAACCAACCAAAGTATGCTAGATGTAAATAACAATCAGGTTCCTTTTTGAGTCAACCAAATGCTAAAAGTCCTTTCCAAAATTAAGCATCCATGACTAATATTAATATACTTTATCTAGTGAAGTAAACCTCATTTCTCGATTTTGATGACATCTATGGCCTTGATAGTCTCCCTTTAAATGAAATCATCTTTTTGATCTTGATCTTTGGGACTTTTTATTTCTAATCACAGTTAAATAAATTATTTCTATTCAAAAAAGAAATCTCGGTCAAACTGAGAAAAACAAACATTCAAAAAATAATACACTGGTGTGAAGACTAGTCTGTTGTTGAAGAACTAGTTCTCCCCTGTAGTGTCTGGTTTAACCCAAGGTTTTCTGCTGTAAAAAGATAAATTTCACAAAACTGCAATTTTCAATAAAATAAAATTAATTAGTACATAGAGGAGAATAAGTATAGTGTAAAAGGAAAATGTATGAGTCAAAGATGGCAATATATGTTTGATATGCAGAAATTGATTTGTATTAGCAAATTGCTCTGTTTTTAAGTGAAGTACGAATACCCTTTCAAAAACAATTAAGGAAAGTAAGTATAAATAAAAATAACATAATTATAAATAAAACATCAATACATTGACTTTAATCAAATGAGTATTTAAAATTATGCTTAAGTGTATAATTCCAAGCATAAATAACTACACACAAAAATATTAATGTTCATCAGATTTTCTCATAAAATGTAAATGTGAAACTTACCAAATTTAATAGAAAGTAAAAATAATTTAAGCCTGTTACAATTTGATAATATCTTCAAATTTGGTAAAATCTGACTGCAAAATATCAAGAAAATTTATCTCATGAAAACCAATAGAAAAAAATGCTGAGTTTAATAAAACATATATGTTTTAAAAATTATTTAAAAAATTAGTAAAAATAAAATTTTGAAACTACTAATGTGTATATATATATATGTATGTACATACATATGTATACGTATCAATTAGATTAAACAATTTCATCAAGAATGTAATTGCTTTGATTTTTAAAAAGTTTCATAAAATCTCTAAAACAGCTCAAAAGTGTTTTAGGTTTTTTTATATAGTTAACACGTTTTTAACTTATCTTTCATTCCTACAAAACCAGTATCCACTAAATAAGTGTGTCTTAATTCACTCAAAATAATGTATAGAATCAAAGGTTGAAATGAGCCTCAGAAGTCAAGTCCAGCCACAACGCAAAGAGAAAAATGAAGTTCAAAGCTATATAGCTGAAGAATAGAAAATCAGAGCTAAAACAGATCTCTTGGTTTCCAGTCCAGGCACACACCATCCTTTGTCATGAATCCCTAAAACACGAGTATGGGATTTAAATGAACAGAGAGGCAACGTGGTTTGAGTGAAGGTCAGCGATCAGGGTCTATCATTCCACAGGAGTAACATGCCAAGTGCTTCTGGCCCCTGAAGGAATTTATATAGCCCTAGAAAAGACTATGGGGATGGGGGTGGGAGGGGGTGGGTGGCTGTGTAATCTCAATTTTCTGAAATACAGAGCAGTAGAATAAAAACCCAGTGGGAAAAAGAGACAGTCATTTGGTTTAGACATAGGACTAAATGAGCTCTTTAGATCCATTTATGTTTTAAGGATTTATATGATTTTATGATTTCAATAATTATAACTTCTAATGCTTTCTTTTTGTCATATTTTCTTTGAGGAGGAGGGGAAAAAAAGAGCTGAGAGGTAATGAATGCTGTAGCATTCACATTAAGTATCTCATGTTGTCAAATAAATGGGACTTCTATAAGGAAAGACCAGGGCCCTTTTCTTGTTAAGTAGATTGAAAACACCTCCGCCCTACCTTCTCCTGGCTCCTCTATAAACTGAAGGATTTTCACTGCCATTCTATTAGATGGGGAAAACAAACTTTAAACCTACCTTATTCCTGGTATAAAGATAAGGCACCAGCTTTTGGAACACCTTTGGCACTTGTTCCATTGTGTCATTATTAACAACATGTAGCATGCAGACTGGAAGTGTAGTATATACTTTGGGAAGCAAAATCATATCTTGAGGAACCAAAAATGTTTCCCTGTAATTACAAAAGCAAACTTTCCCTTGACATGGATCTTAAAGAAAGTCTGAAATTAGGCTTAATGCCAAGAAATTTAAAAAAAGTCTAAAATTCCAAATAAGTATAAGGTATACATATTATTTTCTTTTAAAAATTACTATTAATATGCTATTTTCATGTAAATGAGAACTCCACTAATAAATTCCATTTTATAAGTAATTTGTGACTTTTACCAAATATGCTGTTGCTTAGAAATAAAAGAATATCTTTCTATACTAAAAGCATATTAATGTGTTATATTATTTTTTCATGCATATAATAATTAACATTCTTCATATTTTGATGAAAGAAACATAAATAAAAGTTTCTATAATATCTCATTCAAGGGTAGCAACTTTGGAAGAATTTTAACTAAGTCATGAAAGCAACCTAGAAGCCAAGACTGTTATTACTATCATAAATAAAACTCTATAGATATGAATATTGCCAGTATATAGACTATACCTGAATACTATAAACCAAGTATTTGGTGGCTGATCTTGATAGGTCACAGTATAGTCAGCAAAAGCAATCTTAGTGTCTTCATCTTGATAGCATGGATAAGATTCCATAGACTTGCACTTGCTTTTAAACATTAGTCTAGAAGTGTCAAAATATATTAAGTATCAATAGCAATAGCCACTTTTAAAATAAACTCTATTTACAAAAAAGAAATAGGCAAAAGATAATATAAAGTATTATAGGACATTGTTTGCTGGATTGAGTTCTTGATCAACGTGGCGGGGGGGGGTTGTGTGGCCCATGGTACCTGGTGCCAAAGCAGGGGAACCCATTCTAGGTCAACCATAACAGATGTCTCTCAAAGGTGCTCAAGGTTACCTGAAGCTCTTAGTTAAAGGAGAATGTAATTCATGATCAAGGGAGTTATCAAAGTTTATAGGTGGGAAATCAGAACCAAAATTCAAACTATAAGGATAAGAAAACTAGAAGCAGGCAAACCAGCAATAAAACTGGGTGAGAGTCACTGAATGGTCTGGAACTGAGGTATAGAGTAGAGATGAGAATGGAGTTTAAAGTTAGAAACAGGTTTGGAAAAATAGATTTAACAAAACCGAGAGCATGAACAAAGGGAGATGGCTACAGTTTTCCTTCTGCAAGATTTCTGGTGCGTGAGGGAGTGGAGCATGCTATGGTTAAAATGATTATGGGCTGAGATTTCTCCGTGTTTGCCCACTGGAAGGTTGTGGCATATTCCAAAACATGATGGAAATGATGGTGTGATGGGTCTTCCAGGTCTTATCCCTCCTACTCAGCCAGAAACTGGATCTAGTCTTAGTAACACCAGGACTATGGGGTCCTTTATACAATGAAGGCATTAGCCAGATGGAAGCCATTATGGCCATAGAGAACCATTCTCTGCTAGAGGTCTAGACAGAGCTGGAGGTGTTCTTGTCTTCCAGAAGGCAGATGGTTTCACTGATTGTCAGTGGGAAGACAAGCCATGGATGTCCTTATGGAGGATAGAATTCACATGCTCCATTTGATCATTGGTCTTTGTCAGTAGGAGGAAATTAACAGGGTAATACTTGAAGGGGATCTAAAAGGCCTTTGAAAATGATGACAAGAACCAAGAATAGGGCGACCATATATCCCGGTTTGCCCAGGATAGTAGTGGTTTATAGTCCTGGTATAACTATAAATAGTTCTCCATCTTTCCTTGTCAAAGTGTCCCAGTTTGGATCATCAATACATGGTCACCTTAGCTACGAACTACAATGTGTCTGTTAGTGCAGAGAACCTCTGTGTTAGAGCTGGCCAGATCTACACATTTACAAATGGCTGTGCCAACACAGGAATTATGCAGTTCACAGAGGGAATTGTATGCAATGGGACCTGCCATCATTGTAAAATAAGGGTGGGATTTAGAGTCTTCCCAGATTGTCACTGTTGCCCTCATACATTCTATGCTTTTTCACATACCTCAGGAAATCCTAATAAACATAAGGCCATCACAATCCTGCTGTACTATGTGGAATATCTTGAATGACCCTGAGAGACATCCCCGACAGCTGGAAGATTCAGGCTCAATTAAGAATACTTTTAATTTAGTCTAATCTGACTCCTTAATAGGGGAGCTCATTTTCTATTAATAGCAAATCCTTCACGAAAATTAGGTATAGAATTTGAGCCAGAAATCATCCTATGGTAGGCCCTACCATGATTCCAAATGCAGAAGCAAGTTGGAAAAGGTTTGTGCTCTCTGTGTACATCCATACAATTAGAATTTTAGGCAAAAGTGTACTCCTTTTAGAAAACAGGCATTCTTAGAGCAAAAGTTAATGAAGTTGGCGTTATCAGGCAATAATGACACCTGTGGGCCAGGATTAGGGTGAGGTGAGTGAGGCAGTCACTCTTGGGGTTGGGCAAGTGTAGAGCTGGATTTTTTCTTTAGTTACAATTTTGGTATTTGGTTCATCATTGTTTTTCATTAATTTTAGACTATTTTAAATTTTTACATATTTTATATATAACTTTCTATTTGTCTCTTGGTTAGAAATAGAAATTCAATTATTTTATATTGGCCTTGAAGGCAGCAGCAGCACTTTGTCTTAATTCTAACAGCTTCCATGTAGATTTTTTATTATTTTCTCTACACACAATCAAATCATCTGTTAACAGTGGAGGTATTATTTTATCCTTTTAAATTCTAGTGACTTTTATTTTACTTTATTGTATTTTTGCCCTTCTTGGAATTTCAGGATTGCCTTGAATAGAAGTGGTTGGGTAGGCATCTTTTTCTCATTCCCAAATTCAGAGGAAAGCTTTCAAATATTTCATTACTAATTGTGTTTGCATTAGTTTTTGTTTTGTTTTTATACTAGATTCCTTCATATATTAAGGAAGGTCTTTTTTAATCCTTGTTTGCCAAAAGATTTTTTAATTTTGAAGGTATTTTAAATTATATCAAATGCTTTTTCTGAACCCATCTATATGACTAAATCTTTTGTCCCTTTTTATTATTAATATGCTAAATTACAGTGACTAATTTTCTAATATTAAACCACCATTGCATGACTGGGGATGGGGAGACCGACTTAATTATGAGGTACTACCATTTTTAGACAAATCCCATTTTGGTTTGCTAATATTTTATCACATAATTTTTGCATCTATGTTCAAGAGGGTGATTTGTTTGCAGTTTCATTTCTTATACTGTCCTTGAATTTTTGTGTCAAGGTTATGAGTTGGAAAATGTTTCTTCTTTTTCTATTCTCTGAAAAGTATATAAGTAAGATTAATCTTATTTATTCATAAATTCACTAGATAAGCCATACTGCATAACACTAGAGAGTACATCTAGTACTCTTTCCTACTAGAGTATTATCTAAATGATTACTTTAAACAGTAGTAATTTAATTATTACTCTTATTTGTAATATTGCTTAGAACTTTTTAAAAGCTGCCTGGGTTTTGCATTACTACTGTCATGAATTTACTCCTACATATAGCTAATTAGTGTGATTGTCCTTTGAAGATAGTATTTCTTATTTCTGTGGCTGCTTGTAAGCCTTTTCTTTTGGTCTTTGATTTGCAGCAGCAGTTTGACACCAATGAGTTGAGGTGTAGTGTTTTTTTGTTGTTGGTGGTGGTTTGCTTTTGGTTTTTTGTTTGTTTGTTTATTTTAAATCTTTCCTGCAGGGGGTTTACAGAGTCTCTTGAAAATATGAGAATATGAGTTGATGCCTTTTATCAGTTTTGGAAAGTTCTCAGCTATTATCTTTTACATTCTGGGACGCTAATTATATATATGCTTGACTTTCTGAGCATGTTCCATCTGTCCCTCATGCTATTTCCTTATTTTTTACTCATTTTCTCTTATGCTTCAGCTGGGATACTTTTTATTGACCTATTTCCCAGTTCACTAATCTCTTCTTCTATCCTGCCTAATCTGTTATTAAACCCATGAATTAGTTCTTAATTTCAGTTATAAAAATGTTCATTTATGTAATTTGCATTTGACTGTGTTTTATTAATTAAATTAATCTCAAACTTTTAATCTATTTTCTCTTCCTTTATTTTTTATTTTCTTGGGCATTTTCATCATAGAAATTTTTTAGAAATTTTCTTCTGTCACCTCCAACAACATCTGGATCTCCAGAGGGTCTGCTTCTTTCAAAATAATATATTTCAATCGCTTATATATATGTGTGTGTGTGTGTAATTTTCTCTTAGTTTTGTTCAGATTATTCCGTCTCTTGGACATGACTTATGGCTAGAATGCAGCTTTTCTAAGGCTCAACCTACTGCTGATTTGCCCCCATTTAGAGACTGTTGTCCTCCAAGGATTTCACCCGACTACTTTAATTGTTTACTGGGATGCCTTCTTCTACAAGGTCCTAAACTCTATTTTTTGTCTTGTCAGCACCATAAGATTGGGAAACTGTTCCGTTTTTCAGAATTTTTTAGATGTGTGCTTAGAATTTTAGATATATGCAATTGAGACATAAATAAAAGTAGCAAGTACCATAGAAATGTTTCAGATAAAATATCATGGAAGTTCAAAAGCAATGGCATTTTTAGCTTCAGTGATTGGGAAAACTCAGTAAATATGTTAGCATTCAAACTGAACTTTGAAGGATACCAATTTACTGCAATAAGAAATATCATTTTACTGCCTTACCTTAAGAGTGAAAGTGAATACTGTTCTAAATTCGGTTCCAATATAGCCCAAACCTTTTGAAGAGTACCTGCAACACTGATATTTTCTTTTGTATCTAAAAATAATAATAAAAGTAACAATATTAAAGCTATAAGATGTCTAAAAGATCGTCTTGTCCACAGCCTTCATTTTTACAAGTGAAGTTGAAACTCATAAATAAGATGGTATCCAAAGTCATGAGCTTTATTAGCAGAAAAAATCATATTTAATATAGAGCTATAAACTTCTATTCAAGAGCTCTGCTCACCATGTTATGCTGTTTCCCTTCATCTTTAGTTTAAAAATCATAAAATGTTCTTTGATCTAATTTAAGATAGTCATCAAAGAATTCACATATAGAGATCTCTGTTACACCAAAAATTTTTTTATGAAAGATCTTTTCTCAGAAAAAGTAATCCATCCAGATTTTCTAAAGAGCAATGGCTAATAGAATCTGGATAGAGCTCAATCCACTGCATCATCTGCAGATGGCTTAAAAGTAGTTGATTTAACAAGAAAATGTGAATCCATATTAAGTGCCTGAAATTTACCATATTGGAAACTGGCATTTCTTTTTCTAATTATCTTATCTTAATTTCTTCATGTGCATACCAGTATCTAAAACTGATATCTTAATGTATTTTCTTATTTATTGTATGCTTACCACCACTAGATACAAGATTCACCAGAGCAGAAACCTTGTTTTTTTTATTGATTTCCATAAGGCCAGAATCTATAACATTGCTGTACACACAGAAGAGTTATTCAATAAATATGTATTGAGTGGAAGAAATGCAAACATTATTAAGTATATTATTAAATTGCTCAAGTTTTTCAGTCTCTAAAAAGGGAAATAAACCATTGTATAAATATGATTTCTCAACATATATGCACACCAAAAAGCATATTTCACCATCTGCTATGGCTTGAATGTGAAACCATGTCAACCACTTATGTTGACAGTTCACATGTTGGAAACTTAATCCCCAGTGCTTCAGTGTTGAGAGGTGGGACCTTGGAGATGATTAGGGAGTGGGTTAGTTATGGAGGAAGTGGGTTCCCAGTGAAGGGATGCGTTCTGGACCCCTTCCCCACCTCTCTTTCTCTCTCTCTCTGTCTCTCTTTGTCTCTCCCTCCTGCGCTAATGTACATGCTCTCTTGCCCTTCCACCTTCCACCACAGCATGATGCAGCAAGAATTCCCTCATACTTTCCAGCCTCCAGAACTGTGAGAAACAAATCTCTGTTCTTTATAAATTATCCAGTCTGTGGTATTCCATGATAGGTGCACAAAATGGATTAAGGCACCATACATTTAGTTTGATGAATGCATATATTTTTTTCTAACAGAAAAAGAAACAAAAATCAGACAACTCTAACATTTTACTATCGCTAACTATGCAAAATAGGTTTTACTTTTTACCTTTGTATATCTGAAGTTTTTACTGCTTAAACATTTTGACTATTGTCATTAAATGTTTCAAATAGACACATTTTTACAAGGAAATGTTTCAATATAAGGGAAGAATTCTATTAGAGGTCAGATTTTTCCTATCAAAATGGAAAGCCATAAAGTAAGGTGACTCTAAAATACTTTCCATTAACATACATGAACAAACATTCATTCTTACATACACAAGTTCATTTTATAAACATTTGAAAAATTATACCTGGTAGTCTGGCTTTCATAAGTAATCTAACGTAAGTCCCTCTCCACATGGCTTGAATTTTAATTGCTGCTGCTACCTCCTCAGGAGAATACTCTTTATCACTTGTTGGCATACAATATTTAATGTCTACCCATTCCGCTGGAAAGAGAAAAAAACTTTGAGCTGAAAGTCATATTTAATTCCTTCCCCAAGTTTCAGTGCCTTTAACTACCAAAGCCCTCTGACATATGAAATGGCACAATGGGAGATTTATCATCATATTTAACACTGCCCATTGCAGGTGGTCCTTTTTTTTTTTTGAATGTGAACATTCTAGAGGAGGGAAACACATGAAATAGTGACACCTTAGTGAATTACTACTATTGATTCCTCTCTGACAATAGCCAGCGGCTTCTCTAAAAAATGAAAGGAAATGTTAAAATTGTGAGAACAGAGCATGGGAAGGGGAGGCGGGTAGTTACTTGGGTTGGAGGATCTTCCCAGCATTCCTCAAATCATATCATATAGATTAGGGACTTTCACATTTTTTAAGGTTAGGTAGGAACAGATAAAACAGGGAAATTTGGGGTTTTGCTGGAAGTATGGATGGCAGGGATTGGGAGTAGGGCATACTTCTCAGATCCTCGCAACTCCGGAGCTTCCCAGAGCATAGCTAGAACTCCATGACTGCCCATGCAGACCTGTCCTACCTACACCACAAACACTTCCAGTGCACTTTTCTCAAATTATTTATCTTATATAAGGCTAGGAATTCCTTGATTAGATATCTAAAATTAATCAGTACCTAAAGAAACCTCCTCCAAGGAGGAATCAAGTAACTCCAGGTCCAAAACCATAGCACGGAATGCAAATTTGAAGTTTGGAAGAGGTTTTGTTAATTGAACTTTTTTCATTAAGCACCATAAAGAAATGTGAAAAACCTGAAATACATATAAAATACATTTATATATCTTTTAAACCAAGAAAATACTATCACCTGGTCAGAGAAGCTCTAAAAATCTTTAGATACTCTAAAAATAAAAATAAAAAAACATTTTGCAGATATATACACAATCTAACAGAAGACTCTTCAAAGTTTCACTTGCCCAGGAAAAGACCAAAATTATTATTTGACTATTTCTAATTTAATAAAATTAAATCACTATAATAATGTTTATAATATACACTCAATCAAAATATAGCATTAAACTGGCTGAGGAGATACAGCATAAGATAAAAAGTATGATCCTTGTGCTTAAGCAAGTTAATATCATATTTCATTGATTTTTGAGATGCCATCCAAGGCAAGACACACTGTTATTTCATGTGTTACAAAAAATGAAAATATGTTGCTTAGAGTTTTTATCACTTTCTTATCACTTAGTACTTACTCCATATTGAAAAAGCTCTTTTAGATTTATTTAGACAAAGCTTTTTTACCATATGTCACATAGCTGTGCCATTACCAAAGTATAACATGAATATGTTTTATTAACAAAATAGCTCCCTTTTGCAGAAGTGATGCACACACAAAGACCCCTTACATATTAAATCAATGCTAGCCGCAAAAGGCCCATGCACAGAGGACTCCTGGAAGCCGGAATGGTGACCACACATGGGCCCAGTGGCTTGGGGCTCTCTCTCACCCAGGCTCAATCATCTAACCTGTCAGCAGCAGAAACTGACTCTGATCTTTCCATATAGTGCCATCCTCTGAGGGGTCCAGCCAGTCACTTAGTGGCAAGGTGATTTCAGTGGACTTCTAACAAGGTGGGCCAGTGAGTCCTTACTATAGAATTGATACCTACCTCAGGTAGAAGTTTGCTTTCTCCATCCTCAGTTTTTCTACCAGCATCATCATTCAGGAAATTATAGAAAACTTGATTTACAAACATGGGATCCAGCCTAATATATCCTTGGACCATGAGCCACATTATATAGTGAGGATTTAACCATTGGGAATAGTCTGGAACCCGCTGGTCCTACCATATACCATAGACAGAATTGATAAAATTCCTGGTAGAGTGGAATGGCATATGAAAGGCTCAGTTGAGAAGCCGGCCTGGAGATGACACCCTGTAGTATGTATATATTGAACAAAAGACCAATAGGTGGCGCTTTATCTGCATAGCTAAAACATACAGGCCTGAGATTCAAAAGCTAAAAGTAGGATTGGCCTCTCTCCTTGTCACTTGCCAAGCCTCATTTGCAGAATCTGTGCTCTTTCCCTGCAACAAGGGGTTTGCTGGATTGGAGAACCTATTTCCTGGGGGAGGGAGGCAAGGGAGGCTTCCACAAGGGAATCCAGTGTGATTTACAGTAAACCTAAACTATGACATATGCCTGGTTGCTTTATGTTTCTCATCCTGGTTGACAAGTAGGAAAAAAGGAATTAGCACAACGGGATAAGAGAAGAATTCATGCTGATTGTCATGTGGTACTAGGGTTCCTGCTACATAATGGGGGCATTAAGAATGTTGTCTGAAACCTGCTGGGACACTTCTTGATGTTTCCATAGTAAATGAATAATTGCAACAACCATAGCCTGACAAGAATAAGGCACCAAGGTCTTGCACCAATCAGGATTGCAGATCTGGGTCACCTACCAGATCTTCAGTAACTAGAAACACTGTCTGGAAAAGAGGGAAATCTAGAATGGATGGTAGAGAGAGATACTGAATACCAGCCATGGCCTCAAGGCCAGCAGTAGCTTTGGAGACTACAACTTTTTTGTCATAGGGTGCTTTAGTTATTTATTCGTTTAATTTTAGAGCATGTGACCAGCTACCAACTTGAAGAATGGATGTCAGAGTTTACTTACTAAGGGTGGGGTCAGATTAAGGCAAATATTTCTTAAGTATTACTCATGCCCCAGGTAAGTGGTTCTCAAATGGGAGTTGATTTGCCCCTCAGGCAGGGTTGCATGATAAAGTACATAACACTGTAAGGGTAGATATAAATTAAAAATAAGAAACTTAATCCTTCCGATAGAAAGTAAGGGAAGATATTTCTCCTCCCACACCTTTGTCTTAGAAAACCTGTAATTTGTAAGTTCGTTCTCTCTCTTTCTTTCTCTCTCTCTCTCTCTCTCACTGAAATGTACCTAAATCTTTTTAAGAACTAAATAAGCCTCTAGACTGTTACAAGTCAGGAAGGTTTTTCTCAAGGACCTGAGAACCATCTTTTTGAAATGTTAATCAAGGTAGATAGCATTCCTATCTCCCAGTTTCTTTGGGAGAGTAGAAGCCTAAGGTTAGCAGGCTCCTTGTCCTGGGTTGCAAAACTAAATCTTTTCAAAAGGCGTTAGAAGTTTTTTTCTCTTGTATAAAGCTAATTAATTAGCTAACATGATGGTCACCCCTAACACCAAGTGAATTCAGGAATAACTATGTGTGGCAAATGGTATTATTGAGTCCTTTCACTTGAGGACTAGTTACTGTTTATCTTGATAGCCTGTATGAAATGGGCTATATCTGCTTGCTGTATAAAAGGGTGGATTTTTCTGTCTGTACAATCTCTTAGTGGATTGCTTTTTATACACATCACCTTCTGGCTCACTCAACACCAAAATTGTTTTCTTTCCCTGCATTTGTGAAGGGGTCTTCTATGTTAGGAGAAGATTTTGTTTTTAATTATATTTCCCCAACAACCCCCAACATCCAGTCAAATTTGAATAACAGATAAAACGAACTTTTAGTATAAGTAATTTTTAGCATACATATATGCCCTAAATACTACACATATTGTTTGTTTTCATGAAATTAAAATTTAACTGGGTGTCTTGTATTTTTATTTGCTAAATCTGGCAATGCTACCCCCCTCCAGGGACATCTGGCAACATCTGAAGTCCTTTTCAGTTGTCTAGAGGGTGGAGATCAGAGGTGCCATTAAACATGCTGCAAGGCACAGGGCAGCCCCATAACAAGAATTATCTGACCCCAAATGTCAATAGTGTGAGAATTAAAAAGAGCCAGACCCGTGGTCGCCTGGTTTCAGTGCAGCTGTTGGGGACAGGTCCATACATGCCTGATCTCCCTCCTCAGGGAGCTCCCAGGAAGCCTCTTTGCTTCTGCCCTCAAGGCTGTGTGTAAAGCCAGAAAGCTCCCCAGCCACAGCAGGAGCCCAAGTTACAAGTGTGAGGAAGTTAAAGCCCCCAAGGGCACCTGTCCACCAGTGGGGAAAAGAGTTGTTGGATAAGTGCCGCTCTCTTGCCAGCCTGTAGTGGGACCCTCTCAGGGATGTTTTACACATTTCATGAGGACCCCCTGCCCGTCAGCCCCAGGAGCCCGCAGCAGGAATGATCACATCCTTTCACTGATTTCTTTCTTTTTCTCCTTTCATTCTTCCCACTCCCTCATTTCCACTTTCTGAAATCACTTCCCATATAAATTGTCTCCATCCAGAATATTTTCTCAGGCTCTGATTTGGGAGATCACCTAGTAGAAAGTTTATCGTGTCAAAGGCAAATTCCCTTCTGTGAACGTCATATCCAGAACATGCTTACCCTGAAGTGCTGCGCAGTGAGTTCTTTATTGTGGAGGGGGAGAGGGTAGTGAGCCGCTTGCAGATACTTCAGGGCTGCAGCAAGTTTACCCTTATCTTTGAAGTTAGCAATCACATTTCCAACAGCTTTCAAAATCAACAGGGACTGCTCTGTAAAGCGGTAGCTCTCCTGCAAAGACAGAGCATAGCAGCCATCTTCATCTGCATTTATTGAGGTGTCATTAAGTTTTTAATACGTTAATTTCTGTTAAAATATTACACCTTTGCTAGATGGCTGATTCGATAGTTATTTACAGAGAACTTACAAATCAAGACATTTTACTAGATGCTGTGGTCCCGGAGGTAGAAAACAAGGAATGCAACTCCCACCTGGGTGGGAACACATAGAAGGAACGACCGCCTCATTGGGGCTGAGGGAAACTTCTCCAGAGTGTTAATATACAGACCTAGTTCTGACGGGACATCTAGGATTAGCTGGACAAAAACTGTGTGGGGTTTGAGGACTGGTAACAGAAGAGATTTCAGAGGGAGAGCCCGAAAGAATCTAGCGCTTGCACTGCTGGCTGCCTCCTGCTGTCACTCTGAGGAAACAATAAAAGCAAGAAGGAGGTGGTTCAACTAATTTTTTAAAAATCTGAGGAAAGCCTGAGGTGTTTGAAGACTATCAGTTGGTGCGAGGTGGGTAGTGGTGGAGTTGCCTGGAGCAGCCGGTGCTTGGAGGCCACATGAAGAGGGTGAAAATTGGAGGAAAACCTTTTTTCCCAGAGGGCACCGTGGTGCAGAAACTCTGAGGAATGGCACAGCGAGTGTGTCTGGATGGTGCAGACGCCCTGCCAGGCTGAGATGCTGATGGAGACAGATGCAACTGACTGGCCACCAGAACACATCGCTTCTCCATCACCTCCTCCAAATCCCCCCAGAGCCTAGGGAACGCCGTATCTCAAGGGTTTTTCTCCCTAGAGTGGAACCATGACCAGCAAAGTTCTCTGGTCCCTGGCAGTGCTGGGATGGGCCAATTCCGGCTGTCAGGAGCGTGAGGCCCTCTGCTCCTGGGCCAGTCTTTCCCCTTTTGCTTCTTTGTTAGCATCAAAGAGCAGCGGGGCTTGGGCTGGAGCCCCAGGAAGCTTTACAAGATAGAGCAGTGATGACTCCAGGGAAGCAGGAGCTTACAGACCAAAACAAGCGAACACCTGGGTAGTTAAACCACCTAAAAGAAGGCAACAAACTGGATAATGCATATCAGCTACAGCAGAACTATTTTTAAAAAGATGAGAATTTGAAATGAGCAGGATAAACATAGTTAAGAAAATAAGGGACATCTGCTTATAAGGCACACTGGCTGATCTGCCTCCTGTGCTTACCAACCAGGAGGAAAGAGACCTGGAGAGAGACAGCACAGCAAGTAGAGGAGGGAGCCATGGGGACTCTTGCAGCCACTGCCTACACAGGCAAGAATGTGCGAGCGGGGCATGTCTGGGCCATGAAACTGCGGTGTAGGGGAGCTGGTCTCGAGCCATCTTCTTGCTGCAAGATTTGCTATCTGGCTTAGAGAATCCCACTAAGACAAGGTTGTGCCACTTGGAGTTGGTTTGTTTGTTCATTTGTTTTTGGTGGGGAGGCGTTGGAGCTGAGGAACTGTCAGGAATTATGCAGTGGGAAAGCCATAGACGAATCTTCCCTCAACACACATGCACAGATAGAGGACATCTAAAACCAAGAGAAGACTTCAGAGGAGACGCTGGCCCCATTTATCTCATCACTTCTTCCAGACTGGTCGGAGCAGAGGAGCAAGAGAAACCACAGAAAGCAGAAAGAGAGAAAGGAGATGAAGGAAAATGACAGAACCTTCCATGGGCGGCCCCTTACCCTCAAATCCCAGAGACACATATTCTAAATTCCTTGGGCCAAGGAAAGAATGAAAGGAATAAAAGAGATCAAAAATTTAAACTGTATGAAAAAGGACTGTACTGATTGATCCTTTATACCCCAAAGGACCAAAGATGTTAACAGATGTCAAAGGGGATCCAACAGAGTGGAGATGAGAACAAATCATTAGAGACAAAAAAAACTATTTTGTTTATATCTCTACAGGGTTTAGACTGTTCGTTATACATGTTGCAGTTGGGACTTTCTTGCAGAATATACTTAATAGTTTTAAAAGGTTAAAAAAAATGAGCAAGTTGAACAAAAAATAAAAATAGCATTTAGTACACACTCTTTGAAAATAAAGTACACAAGAATTGCAGTTGCTAAAATATTTACCGGCTCAAAGTTGGGCAGCACGGCATCTTCATCCCCGATGGCGAAGCTCACCATGCTGCAGATGTGTATGGAATGCCCCACGGGGGAGTAGGCAGTGAAGAGCAGCATGTGCCTCCTGAGGAGAAGGGACACTGGTGAGGACCCACGAAGGGTGCAGTGGCCTTTGCCTCTGTTAGTTGCCTGATGACGGTTTGGAATTCAAACTAAGTCACAGGTTAGTGAAGAGTTGAATTTTTATAACACAGATGGGATGAACACCTCTGAATTTTTACTCCAAAAGAACCCTAAGAGATTATGAGATTTCTATTTTACTAATTATGTAGGACAAAAGTGGACTAAATGCCAAACTGCTCTCCAGCACATGGTAGAGGTATCTCCTACACGCTGCAGTCACATCGTGACAGATTGGTCTTGATTTCTCCCTAACAACAAAAATAACTCATGTGGGCATAGGACTTTGTAGATTTCATAGCCTTTTCCTCACAAATGCATCATTTCATGTATGTTAATTGTGTCTCCCTCACCAGCAAGCAGGATCACTGAGAACAGGGACATTCGCATTCCCTTGGTTATAAACACTTAGAGCGTGTTCAAAACATCCAAGTGGATGGGTTAGGTCCTAGGGGGAAAACATGGTTAGAAGATTCTTCATTAATTCTCTCTGCTTGGTGGTCTCAATGGATGAGCACTCAGACAGAGTAATTTGATATCTGGGAGAATCTCTCCATGCCAGAGTGTTTAGGGCAGATGTGAAAAATGTTGAAGTTTTAAAATTTATTATTTTCTAGAAATACAGGATGCTTGCCATACATTAATTTAACATTTAATTTTGTTACTTATGCTTTGCTTTTTGCACAAGAGCTCTAGTTTTTCATTGAACACATCGAATTAGCATGATTGATCTTGGGGAAAAAAAACCTAGTAAAAATATCTATTTTATCTGAAACATAAGGTAATATTTTGAATTTTATTCATCAAAATCAAGAAAATTTTTTCATTGTACATATTTTCTTTAAAATGGAAACTGGGATGTGTTCATCCAGCTTTGTCTTAATTAAAAATAATATCTAACAAAAATAAACTACAGGTAAAACTATAGATTGGCAGAGGAAAACTCTATGTTTATCAATCTTTATTTGAATAAAATCAAGGTTCTTGCTATGGAATATAATAAGATTCATGAGAAAATAAAAGAAATTCTTTAATAAATTAATTTTAGAAATAGCTAAGTTAAACAAGTTTAAACAAGATTGTTTACTAAAGAAGTTCCCAGAATCTTTGACAATTATGAATCCTCTAAAAGATTTAGTGTATGGCATTTCTCAATTTGTTTGTTTATGAAATAATTTTTCTCAAGAATCATGATAGACCTGTGCCTTGTGAAATCACTTCAGGAAACAATATCCTGGAATCCATGTTGTTTACTTCTTTAGTAATCAACAGTTTACAAGGCTTCAGAAAATTCTTACTATGGGAAAAATGAGGTCCATACCCAACAGGCAGGCGAACCACTGTAGCCTTGGTGGCATACGTATGAATCTTCTGAACAAGATTGCGTGGCTTCAGAGATTTCCAAGAAATTGTTTCAACTGTTAGAAGTCCAGGCTCAATGGGAGGGCTGTCTTTTGTTAAGGCTTTAAGATAAGTGAAAAAATATTGAAATTTGATTGTGGAAGTATAGCCTTCACTCGGATTGTTTTTTATCCAGAGACAACATAAATAGTGATAATAATAATAATAAAGAATTAGAGATATTTAAAAAATGTTCATAAAACATTAGACATTATTCCAGGTAAATAATTTTTGAAAATATTACTGAAGTGGAATACGGATCTTCCTCCTTATCCTGTATTCCTCCTAATAATCATCCTCTTAGGAGAAGAAACCAGGAATGGGAAAATTAGGAAAAGGAGGACATATAGGTATATTTCATTATGGTATACCATCACTTTTATTAATGCTATCTCTATGGCAGTAATTACAAATACTTCTAAATGCAATTTTAAAGGAAGGAAACGTATCACATGTGCAGGGGAAAAAAGATTTTTCTAAGGTACTGTTGAAGCAAGTCAAAATATCTATTTATCTAAATTTTTACCTTTCATTTGCAGTTTTTGACTTTATATAGAAAATAGCAAGTAATTAACAAAATTTCATTTTGATATCAAGTTTCTATTTCAAAATAGACAAATAATATAGACTATTCTTCATCAATGACTGAGAGCAAAATACTTTTTTTCCTATTTTCAGAAAATACTGAAGTTGAGGACAGAAGGTCACAACATGGTCTAAAAACTGCTTTCATGTATATAGAATTGAAATGTTCTAGGGCATGATGTGGCTTCAGTGCTGTCGGTTTGGTAGACTAAACTTAGATTGCTAAACTTAACGAAAGTTTATTATACAACAAGTATTTATTTAGCACACACTATATGCTAGACACCCTTCAAAATATTAAGGTAACTTTGGTAAAAAATAAAACTAACTCCCTGTCCTCAATGTTGACAAGACGTTCAATATTTAGCTTTCAGCAAATATGTATTATATACCAACAGTACCAGGTACTGTTAATTTGAGCTTAAGACAAATGCTTTAACAAAACAGAGAATCACATAATGATGTTTTATGTGTGTGCAGGGGATCAGGGACAGTGCACAGTTTAGAACAGGAAGGAAGGCAGAGGAGAGCTTGAGAGAATTCACTGTGGGAAGATGAAGTAGGTTATTTCTGATTTCTCCTGTCTTTTCAGGGAAAACAGCAGTAAGGTCATCAGCTGAAAATGAGTGAGAGTAAGAGTGGGTGTTGAACATTTGAAGAGAAACAGAGAGCAGACTTGAAGGTCTGCAAATAGTCATCCATAGGAATGAGAGTGGGGAAATGAATGAACTAGACAGCTGTTGGCAGAGCTTTGTTGAGATTTGTCTTTCTCAATTTTAAGCAGGGATAGGCAGTACTTTTTTTCTTCCCACATTCAGCTTCTCTTTTGCAACCACAGGTTAGGTGCAGAGTTGAGTTTAACCAATATTGAGATTTTGCCAGGAAAGTAAGATGAGAGGATAACAAGGGCAAGTGTTTTGAGGGTATATGCAAGGATATAATTACAGTGAAGGACCATAGAATCTATGCTGGGAATGAGAGGATAAAGGACATGAGAAGAGAGATGGACAGAGAGAAAAAGTAGAGTAGAGGGATGGAGGTCCCAGTGGAGTCAAGAATTGTAGGAGTGGGAGTTCTGGAGAGAGTGAACAAAACAGTGAGGAAGCAGGGATCAGAGAGTGCAGTGCTTGAGATTGAGATGATTGAGACGATGCACTAATTGGTAAAGATAAGGTCTATAGTGAAACCACAAAAGTAGGGGGCAAGGTGGGGTAGAGGAAAAGATTGTTGGGATTGACAAACCAAAGAAGGTTTGTGTTTTTCAGTAGATTTTGAAACAGTCAAGAATGATGACATGTATAGGTGAGGGGGAAAAAAAACAGAACAACTAGGTATGCTTAAGAGGTGAACAGATGAGTGCAACCAGGAGAGGTGCCACTGGCAAGAGTGAGTGTGATCCCTGATGTCTGGGGACTAACAGCATTGGAGGAGGGGTACGGGAGGTCCTGTGGGACTCTTGAGAAACTCTGGAAAGGGAAGAAGTTCCTTTATCCATGGCATAAAGATCTCATCATTATCGCATATTGGGTTGCATATTGGGATCAGGTCTTTAAGACCATCATTTTCTCAGAGCCCTCTTACCTCCGTATTCTCCCCAGCGTACCAATGCAGAAAAGCAAACCAGTAGTTCGATAGGTTTTAGACTATCCACAAACAGGTGGTAGGGCACACGTTCTTCTGAGAACTGCAAGAAATTAGGTCAACCATCATACTTATCAGTCCATTATGTTCTACTCCTAATGATAATACGGTACAGAACCTAACATTTGTAGGAAACTTACTGTGTTCTAGGTATCACAGTAAGTACTTTATGGGTTTAATAATATAAAGAAAATTGTACTGGTGAATGCTGAGACCAGCCACCATGTCAAAGAAGCAAAGCTCTTCTCTGTGAGGGAAGAAGAGGGATATGCTTGTTCCAGAAACGAGAAAGAGAGGAGGAGGCTGGGCCCAGGGCTGAGCAGTGCTCAGAGAATGGTTCCTGACAGGCAGGGAGATCACACAGTAACTTTGGCAGAGAATGGGAATGTCTAATGGGGATGCATTAAGGTATTTTAAAGGGTAATATGTGATATAAACTCTCTTGTCCTTCTTTCCACAAAATCTTCAGAAATATATTAATCCATTGCTTGCTGATGCACTAGAGTGTAGATTTTTGTTTGGAGATGCAATAACGTGCTGAGTAAAATCAGAACTTCCCTCAAAAGACAGCCACATACGGGATAAATGTACATGATTTTGATTCATCCTGTACGGGTACTATTTATATCCCTGATTATAGATGAGGAAACTGAAACTTTGGTAAGTGATCTACCAAAGGTCACAGAGCTTGTAAGTGACAAAGGTGAAGTTCTAAAGCAGGTGTATCTATCTGCCTGACTCAAAGGCTGGGACTCTTGACTGTGGCATTATTGTCTCTCAAATTCTCAGTGCTTCAATGTAATTTTGTCTACTGGCATATGGGAAATATGTTCACTATACTTTAAAAGCTTTTCATATTATCTTACCACAATATTTAAATAACCAGTAAATCAATGAAAGAAAAAATTTCTAATAATGGTATTTAAAAGGAAATTTAGTTATTGAATCAAGCATAACAAGATTGCTAGAAACACTTGGGAAAAGCAAACTATGTTTTAAATTATCACCCCCATATTTTTTATCAGTTCTCATTTGACACGATTTCATTTGTTTCCTTTCAGCTACAACATGTATACATGCAAATATGCACTATATGAAAATATGAGGGACCCCTGGACCTGCCAGCCCAGCATTTGTGCCTGAAGAGATTCTGCACTGAGCTCATTTGGTGCCATTTTTAACTGTCTTCATAAATTCAAAACAGTCTTCTGGGTGTCTTCATAAGTAGACTCCACAACTAGGTGGACTATTTCTTCCCCCTAGTCAGTACTACACACCTGCCTCTTCCTCTCAGAGTAGGCAACCACCTACAGAGCCCCTCCTGAGGAATGCTCAAATGGTTCTCTCTGCCCAAGTTTTCATCTCTGACAAGTGCAATGGGAAAGTCATTTCAAAGACTATTTCCTTCCCCAACCTCTGCAGACTGCTCATGGAGCTGAGGGATTATCCTTAGGGGCTTGGATGGCCTTGTCCTGAAACAGGGAACCATACACGTTTCGGTACAATTTAATTTCCCAGAATATGTTATAGTTTTATCAAAATTCCACTCAATGCATAATTTGTTAATTAACTTATTCAACAATTTTTTTTTTTTTATTGAGCTCCTTCCTCATGCCAGGAAAGGTCGTGCAATGGTAAAGAAAGGAGCACAGTCCTTCTAAAGAGGCTAACACCAGGCAGGGGCAGGGAGGGCTCAGAGGAGCGATCAGGCAGTAGGGAAGGTAGGAGGTGAAGAGCATAGAGCGTCCAGAGCGCACGAAGTTGAGCATCTTAACCCAGACTGCAGGGCAGAGAAAGAGGCCTCACAGTCAAGGCCATCTGTGCTGTTCCGAAGGGCTTCCAGGTATTAGCTGGAGGAAGGCAATAGGGACAAAAGGGAAGAAACTCCAGGTAGAGGGAAGAACATGGAAACAAACAAACAAACAAACAAAAACCCAAATCTAGACATGACGGTGAAAATGTGCTTATGTGTTAGGAACTATATACTATTCAGTAAATATTAATTGAAACCAAATGTAGTGAATTTATTTCTATGGTTATCTCCTTCATTTATTAGTGAATCAAAAATTTTTTACTGTGAATTTGTATAATGCAGCTCAGGATTTAACTACTACAGCAGAATCAGATGGATCACCTTTGGGGTTATGAGCTACTGGAATTTTGCTTATTGTCTGGACAAAGGATTAGTAGGAGCCTCTAAAAATTAATTTTTTAATATAATTAAATGCTATATAAGTGTAAAATAATGTTACAAGTTTAGAAATGCTTGAGAAATTTGAAGGTGTTTTTCATTAGTGTGACCCTACCAAAAATTTGAGTATAAGAAGGGGAATAGAAGAGATCATAATATATTTACCTTGAATTCTGATTTTTGAAAGTTAAGACAATATGCACTTGGCTTGTGAAAAATATATATATTCCTGAAAAAGATAATTTATAACAGGTTATTGTCATTATATGCAAAAATTAATACTACATGTTAAGTTTCTTAGAATCAAATAATTATAGGCAGAAAGTTTAAAAATATGACAACTGTATTGAGTTAGTTGCCCTAAAGGGACAAAAATGATCCCAGTGAATAAATTGTCTTCATCTTAACAAGTCTTCCAGGAGAAGCTGGAACTGGCTTGAGATAGGTTTGGCTATTAATGTGTTATGTGGATAATCAGTACATTTATTTTTCCCTTCTAAAACATTTATTTGATAGTACACCAACACCAGGCTAATACTGACTTAACTCTTTTGAATGATATCTAAGAATTAATAAGGTATATAACCACTGTAGTAAATACACAAAAATAAACCCCGATGTGAATTTGTATAACAATGCAGCTTAAGATTTAACCACTATAACGTCATCAGATGGATCACTTTTAAGTACTTACTGAAAGCATACACAGAAGTCTTCAAAATCTAACCATATTTCTTTGGAAACACTATTATCTATTGGTGGAAGTTCTTCTTGCAATTTGTCCTGCGTTTCTGTTGCCGGGGTGACCAAATCTTTTTCCGTGCTAACTCCATCAATTTGGTGGCCCTCGCCCAATCCAAGATCTGTTTGTTCCTCTGTGCCTAGTAGAAAACAAACACGTCAAACTCATCTTATATTGTTAAATAATTTAAATATGGAAAATTATAAAGGGGGGTTTTAATATCAGTCTATTTGGGGGAAAATATTTACTGAGATATTCATTTACATGCAGGCCTCAAATTTGTGGAGGCCCATGCAAAGACACGTTTCATATATTTAGGAGAATTTAGTCATAACTTCTATGCATATCAGAGTGTTCAGAAATTTTGAAACAACTTTGATAAATGTGTGCCTACATTCTTTGGAGATTGTGAAGTTACAACAGAAATTAGCTAGCTTATATACTTAAAATCTGCTATGGACTGACATACTCATATAAGAGGAGATGGCTTAGACAACGAAAGGGGAAATGAAAACTTGAAAGGTTTGCAACAAATTTGTTTCAGTAAGTCATTTAACAACTCCCCACAGTTGGTGATTCTATAGCCTTATTTTATATTTTATTTACCAAGTAATGTCATAAAATGCTTGTAGATTTCTGGATCCAAACTTTTATATATACACATGCCACACAACCCTTTTTTGAAAAAATTTGAGTCTTGGCCAAGTCTTTATTTAAGAACTGAGGAGTTAGCATGGTTTCAGTTGTTTGATCATAAGATGCATGCATTAAAACACATGCACTTTACTCATGGATCCTTAATCAGATCCTCTTTTATGTTTAGCCTGAATTCAACACATGAAATTATCTCATTTTTCTAGCCCAGAGCAGATTAGACTCAACAAGTCAGAGGAGACACTAACGAGGCTGCTGAGTGCCAGAATGGACAGCTAAGAGCTGTCAAGAAGCAGACTTCTGTGTGCCTTAAAGTCCATAGAAAAAGAAATCATGAGATTATTAATTTACCTTTTCCAGGTATAGCTTGTGCAGAATTATTTCCCTAGGAATTGAAAGAAACACATTAAAAAATCATTTTGAATTCAATAAAACATTACAGCTATCTGAAGCACCGAGGTTCTTAAAAGAGTTAAGATAGTTTTTTAAACATTGAAGAAATATATTTCTGGGAAAACTTACTAAAAATAGAGTAAAATAGAACTTAGTTTTAATCTTACAATTCAGAAGATGTGAATTTAATTACACAATTGGCTCAGGGTTTAAGTTTGTGACATTAAAACACATAATGTATTAATTCATTAAGTGGTTGAATTGTAAAAGTTAAATCAGTAATACCCCCAAGTAGACATATTACTTTGTATGAGGAATCTGTCCTTAATACAGAGAAATCAATGAGATTATGATTGTCAAATAATGTACAAAACCTAAAAAGGCTGTTCTCAATTACAAAAATGATTCCTGAAAATTTTAGCAGGGAAATTAAGTTGAATTTATGTGTACAACTCTGTTTTCTCTGGAACATAATTAAAATAAAGGTAAAAAATAAAATGGTATAAACTCATAGAGACTGATTATCAGTCATGTGAACAATATTTTGGATGATGTCAAGTCGATGGAGGAGATAGAGTAAAGATAAGTGAACGTCAAGTATGAAGCAAACCTACCCATGCCTCATGACCCCAGACACAATCAGCAGGTATCTGAGGAGGAGAGAATGAGATACAGCCTGAAAACATGGAAATGGGTTGAATGTCTATATAAGGAACTCCACTTATTCTCCCTAGTCTCTTCTGGTTTAGCATCTAGCCTTCTTCTGCCTACACAGGACACTGGAAATTGCTTCAGGTGGAGACATTAAATGAGAAGCCTCTATATCGGAATTCACAGATATCATGGAAAGCAGGAGAGGCTAAAAGAATATATAATATGAATCTGAGCAGTATAAAGAATACTATTAATATTAAAATAAATATCTTATGACCTAGGTTAGAAAATGGAATATTCATCTACTATAGAAGTCCCCTGTGTGTTTCTTTGGGTTCATATTTCCTATCTGCCACTCAGACTTTAGTATTAAACAGCTCTATACTCTTGTAATTTTGCCAATTATGTGTATATTTGCAAATGACATATAGCTTAGCTATTCACATTCGAATGTTCAGATCTCTTGAAGCCAGTTTGCTTTGGAATAATTCAGAATAACATTTAAGCAGAACTTAAGTTACTGATTTATGGCAGAAATATGCCATAAGGAATAAAATAGTATGTGAATGATAAAGTAATATATACTATAGCCAAATTCTGACTTTCACAACTTTCTTTAACATATAAAGCAGAATAAAATAAAATATTAACTGCATTAAAGTTATTTCACAATTTAAGGAAAAAAATCTATCTTTAAGAGGTGGGCCAATAGTAAGAGTAACATAGTTACCTGAGACAGAGCTCCTGTTATTTGACTCAAGTCTGTCTGGCTAAAGGTTGAAGTTTCATCAGTTTCAGAAAGAGAGGGCAAACCAGAGCCTGGGGGCATCCCTTTCTTAATAACAGAGCGTACATAATGCCTAATGGGAACAAAAACCCCCAAACTTCTGTTATTTTGATCTCCATTTAAAGTTACTAATAAATAACTACAGTTTTGTCATGAGGAGTTCTGATTTTGTTCCTTTTGTCATTCCATTATCTTATCTAGTAATTTTTTTACTTCATGTTAAGATGTTGAATCACGCACTACTGAAAAAATACTCTGTATCAGTCAACGTATTGATGTAACACATTTCTGGAACACCGTTTGGTTTTAAAGGTATGGTGGTCATCTTTGGATTTTGATGATCAAAACATAGTAATCTGACATTTAGAATTGATTTAATTAAGTATCAGAGTAATGTGTCAGTGAAACAGGGCTCAGAGTCGAAATTTAATTGTGAGTCTTGAGCACTTACAGTACACTTCCTCTCAATTGCTGATATGACCCCAAATTGCCCTCGCCATCGCTAGAATTTTATAGGTGCAATAAAAAGAAATTTGTTATAGTATATATATTTTAGGTAAGTGTGTCTCCAAGTTAAAACTAAATTCTTTGTATATACACTTCATCAATTAAAAATTTTTTTTTTCCAGTTAGTGTTTCGTAAAACTTCTTAAGTCATCTCTAAGTAAACTTCTGTGATTTATATGAAACTGCCACTAGAGGGTAGCACAAACATATTTGTTAAGCTCCAATTCTATCAAACAAGGCCATGAGCCAAGAACAGGCAAACCTGGTGTGTTCCAATGATAAAAAGTTGTAATAGCAGTTACTTTCAAGGACTCGCCAAAAAAAAAAAAAAGCAGGGGGGGGGCTTGCTCTTATGTTGACCTGAGAACTCTGTACAGCAAAGCAGGGCAAGGGACATGTCTTTTACATAGGATGAAATGCCATTCACATATCTTTGCCTTTGGCTCTGCTAAATAAAATGAATATGCAATGCATTCATAGCAGATTCAAGCAATGAATAGATTAGTTGAATCCAATCAAGTGATGAAGTCTCCCGTATCTGAGTATTAGAATTTCATCCACCTTAATCAAGTAATAAAGCCGAAAGAAAATACAAGAATATCAAGTAAGGGAATAATTCAGGGTATTTGAGTTATGAAACAAGCCCATTTGTGGTCGCTGTTAGCACAGAGATTCTAAAAGGCTGGGTATAGCTATTTAAATTGTGAGAAAGGTTGTCCTGGTGGTCTGCAGCTCCAATTCTTACAACCCCCCAAATCTCTGATTAGTATGCAGATTTGATTACCCATGAGATAAACAAAAATTAGTTGAAATGGCAAAATCATCATCTTAGTGGGTGTGATGTTTAATTTTAGGTGTCAACTTGACTGGATGGAGGGATGCTTAGCTGGCTGGTCAAGCATCATCCCTGGGTGTGTCTGTGAGGGTGTTTCCAGAGGAGACTGGTGTGTGAGTCAGTGCACTGAGTGGGGAAGATCCGCCCTCAATGTGGGCAGGCAATCCAATTGGCTGGGAGCCTGGATGGAACAAAAAGGCTAAGGAAAGGTGGATTGGCTCTCTCTCTGGGAGCTGGAATGCCCTTCTTCTCCTGCCTTTGGATGTCATAACTCCACGTTCTCTGGACTTTGGACTCTGGGACTTGCACCAGCAGCTCCCCAGGTTCTTAGACCTTTGGCTTTCAGCCTGAGAATTACACCATGGGCTTCCCTGGTTCCGAGGCTTACAGACTTAGACTGAGCCATACACTGCAAGTCCCCCTGGTTCTTCAGCTTGCAGATCATGGGATTTCTCAGCTTCCATAACTGCATGAGCCAATTGCCCTAATAAATCCCCTCTGATATATCTATATCTAAATCTAATCTACATCTATATCTCCTGTTGGTTCTATCTGGAAAACCTTGATAATAACAGTGGAAAACTTTAAGCATAAAATTAATTAGAAAAATTAAGAAGCATTAACATTTTTAGGTTAAGTTTAGATAAATTCTGTCTATATGCTATAGGCTGAATGTTTGTATTCCTCCAAAATTCGTATGTTGAAACTTAATCCTTAATGCAATGGTATTTGGAGGTGTAGCCTTTTAGAGATGATTAGGTCATGAGAGTGGAGCCCTCTTGAATAGATTAGAGACCTTATAAAAGAGACCACAGAGAGATCCTTTGCCCCTTTTTCCCTGTGAGTTTACAAAATGATTGAAAAGATTGAAATGCTTTAACTATCATATAAGGACAGTTAAATTCAATGGTCTTTTTAAGAGAACAAAGAAAATTTCACCTGCTTATGTTATATAAATGGGTTAGCATTTCCAATTTTAATCTATAAGTAGAAATATATGTGAAAATAATAAAAACTAAAAATGTAATAATAGTTTTACAATAAAATGCTACAATTATAGGAAGGTCCCTTATTCACTCCTTTTAACATTTAGAAGAAATTTATGCAATGGTGAAAAATGTTTATTTAGAATATTTGACTATTGGGAACTTAAAATGTGGCTAATTCAACTAAGGAATTTAATTTGTAATTTTATATAATATTACTTAAAATAAAATTTACATAGGCACATGTGCTTAGTGGCTACCATATTGAATATTCTGAAAATTAAAATTTCTTAATAACTTAGATGCCTCAAAATATTTTCAATTCAATTAATATTTATTGAGTACCTGTTATTTCCAAAGTACTATGTTAAATATCAAAGTGTTATAACATAGACACAAAGCCCATAAGCTAACTCTTAAGGTCTTCATCATAAGTATATATAAGCCAATGTTAATTAATTCTAAAATTTGGTGATGTTATTCATTACACCCAGCAAATTAGAGACAAATTTGAAGAAGGCAAGGCTACTAGAAGAAGACAATATTGAGCACTGATAAAGAAATCCTTAATACTGTAAAAGCAAAATAAAAACTACAACTAAACCAATCAAAGGAACAAAACCCAGAAAGGTCCAACAGTCTGTGGTCATTGAATGTTAGGATAATTGTAGTTGGTCAAAGTCCTTGAAGTCACTCTGATATAAGAAGACAGTATACTAATAATGCTGAGTATGGTTCACCAAGAAAATAAGAAAGACTTTGAGTATGCTCTACTTAAGAAAACAAGACATTATTTAACATATTAATAATATGTGTATTATAAGCAGTTAATATAACATTAATTTGGGCCAAATTAGTGACAGTGATGATAACATTGCATTTAATTTATATTATATTGCAGTATCAGTTGAGACTGTTTGGGTCCTAAGTGGCAGAAGCCCAATTCATAGTAGCTTTAATAGGAAAAGAAACTCCATTGGATTTTTAACTGAAAAGTCCAGTGGGAATGGAAAACAATTTATACAATATTCTTTTACATATGTAGAAAACTAATAATAAGAAGATAATGTGGTACATATAAATGTTGTAAGATATTTGAAGATTTTTCATCTATATAGAAAGGAAATTTTAAAAACCTGAAACACATTTTATCAGCTTCAACGGTTATTTCTTTTAGGAGAAGAACTATATTCATTTAGAAAACACATTCATAGAACATGTTACTTGCTAGATGATGGCATAAGGAAGGAACAATGGTCTGAATGTGTGTATCCCCCCCAAATTTATATGTTGAAATTCTAAACTGTGGGGTGATGCTATTAGAAAGTGGGGCCTTTGGGAGGTGATTACGGTCATAAGGGCAGAGCACACATGCATGAGATTAGTGCCCTTGTAAAAGGGACCCTGGAGAGCTCATTCATTCCTTCTACCATGTGAGCATCAGTACATAGCTAGAAGATGCCATGAATGAGGAAGCAGATCCTCACTAGATATTGAATCTGCTAGCACCTTGATCTTGGATTTCCCAGCCTCCAGAAGTGTAAGATAAAAATTTTTGTGTTTATAAGGCACTGGTTTATAGTATTTTGTTATAGCAGCCCAAACAGACTAAGACAGAAAATCTATGCTGATAAGTGTAGCTGTTGCTATAACAACTACCTAAAAATGTGGAAGCAGCTTTGGAACAGGGTAATGGATAGAGGCTGAAAGAGTTTTGAGGTATGTGCTAGAAAAATCCTACACTGCCGTAAAGCCCTTTAAAGATAATTCTGGTAAGGCCTGGGAAGAAAAGCAGAGAGTTGCTTCAATATTCTCAGAGAATGCCTAAGTAGTTGTGAACTGAATGTTGGTAGAATTATGGATGGTAAGGGCCATTCTGATGAGGGCTCAGATGGAAATGAGGAACATGCTATTGGTAAATGGAAGAAAGGCCAACCTTATTATAAAATGGCAAAGAACTTGGCTGAATTATGTTTGTGTTCTAGTTTTTTGTGGAAGGTAGTACTTATGGGAGATGAAATTAAATATTTGCTTGAGAATATTTCTAAGTAAAGAGCTGAAGATCTGACTTGACTTCTCTTGACTCCTTGTATTAATAGTAGAAAAGAGAAGTAGATTTGGAAAATTCTTAGCCTATTCATATTGGAAAAAATGAAAAAGACTGTTTGGGAGAGAACATGGAAAATGTGGCCAAATTTGATAAAGAGGTTAATATAGATAAGTCATCTCAATAGAAGTTAGCAGCTACTCATCAAGGAACCTATTGTCAAAGGCAATGGAAGAATGACCCTGAAAATATTTGGGAGATCAATGGGACTGCCCCTTCTATCACAGGCCCAGAGTATAAAGGCCTGGGGGGTAGAAAAATTTCAAAAGAGGGGCCTCTGCTGCACTGGGCTGCTTCCCATCATGGGCTCCACTCCCCACATTTGGTTGCTGTTCTCATCCACAGCCCTAGGTGTGGCTTGGGCAAGTCTCAGACTAAGACAGGAAAGGGAAAGTAAAAGGTAAGGCTTTTAAGGCATAGTCTCTGAGGAGGCAGAGCAGAACACAAAGGACAAGTTATCCTGCTCTCTGAGTAAGAATGAAACAAAAGAGTGGAGAGGGAAAAAGATGGAAGAGACTATTCAACATGATGAGAAGCTTGGGAGATTATTGATAATGGTGGCCAGTAGAAATCCCCCATAGTGGAGTGGCTGAATGATTTAAGACTGGCAGTGTCCAATGTTTCCTTTTTATTATACAGGTTGCTCAAATACCACCAAAATATAATGCCTTCCTCAACCTATCAATACTTTCCATGAAACCTGCAGAAAATTCTGCTGTAAATGCAAATAATTTGCATGAGCATTTTTCTTAATTTGGGTATGTTTGTTTGGCTAGTTTTAAGGAATGGGAAGTGGATGCTCATTGAGGTAAAGTAAGGTCTGGATCTAACTGGATAAGGAACAGAAGAAAGAGAATAGCCACGGGAGATGAAATGCCAATGAAGGGACAGCCAAAGTGGGAAATTGCAAGAAGAGATTAGCATTCTAGTTCAAGATAACAGACTGAATACAAACTATCCCTTTCCCTCCTTCTACATCCCATTGGAATCTCAGAGAAATTAAAAAATAGAAGGAAAATCATATAGAACTGGCAAAATAGAAATGCCACAATGAGAGCTGTGATACAGTCCTTAGAGACGCATGAGAAGATTGATGGCAAAATAGCACAGGAGAAAAACCCACAATCCCATTAGGATAACAAAGAGGCCAGAGTCAGTGATATTACCCAGAACCTTCCCAGTGACTTTTAAATTAAATCAGCAGAGGCTTGGGGAAAGACATGGGCTGTAGACAGTGTGGAAAGAAACATTGGCAAGGGCAGGTGAGCTAATTATACAATCACCTTCACAGCAGCTAACTCCAATAGTTACCCTTAGGACAAAACTTCCATTGTGTCTCTGAAGTGTGAACTTTTAATTGGAAGATTATGCCTGGGTAATGGGGGAAGAGAAGGAGGGCACGACCTCAAACACTAGATGCATTTATGACCACAAGGACGATGAGGAGCCATGATATCGAAGAGAGTCACCTGTTCTCCCACCTCCTGCACAATCACTGAAGCAAGGACTCCTATATTCAGGGTTCCAATTATTTCTGCAAAATAAGTTCTTTGAGGTACTACTATAGAATTTGAGACATGCCTTTGTAATAGTAATTATTATATTTTATTGTAATTATATACTTATATGAATACATGCAGCTTTCCCCAGAAGTTGATATCTATAAGGGGCAAAGTGTTATTTTTCTACCTTCAGATGAAATATAGTGTCTTGCTATATTAGTCTGCTTGGGTTGCCATAACAAAATTAAAGCTGTGTGCTCACACGACCATTCCTCAGTGCGAGTATTTGGAGACAGAGATGCACTCTCTGGTGTTTCTTCTTATAAGGACACTAAATCTTATTTGTCCTGGGCCTCTTCCTTATGACCTCACTTCACCTTAATTACTTCTTTAGAAGCCCATCTCCAAATACAGCCCCAGTGGAAATTAGGGTTCAATATATGAATTTGGGGGAGACAAACTTTTGGTCCATAATATTCTGCCTATGGACCCCCACACACAAATTCATGTCCTTCTCATAGGCAAAATACACTTACCCCATCCCAATGACCACAAAAGTTTTAACTCATCCCAGCATCAACTTTAAAGTCTACAGTTCAAAGGTCCATCTGATAATCATCTATCTACATCACATACGGGTGAACCTACAGGGAGGTAGGATTCATCCTGAAGCAAAATTCATCTCCAGCTGTGAACCTGTGAAACTAGACAAGTTACATGCTTCCAAATACAATGGTGGGAGAGGAATAGGATAGACATTTCCCTCTCAAAAGGCAGAAACAAGAAAGTGGAAAGGGGTGACAGGTCCCATGTAAGTCCAAAACCTAGCAAGGCAGACTTCATTAGATTTTAAGGCTCAAGAATATTCCTCTTTTGTTTGATGTTCTGCCCCCTGGGCCCTCTGCAGGGACAGCATCACCCCCAGGCTCTGTGGGGCAGCCCAGCCCCCTGAGCTCTCTGTGAGGCCCACCTGGCCTGCTGAAGTCTAGGAGAAGCAGCCTTTCCCCCAGGCCTGTGGTGGGAGTAGAAGCCCAGAGGATTTCTGAATCACTTTAGGGGTCATTCTGGCCTGTTCTCGAAGGATAAGGCATATTTGCAGCTGGATAGTTCTATGGTACTGTCCCGTCAGTCCCAGAAATTTCACAGCCTTCCTTCATTTGGTCCCATTTTCATCTCTTTGAGTTCAAACTGGTAGTATTTCTGCTAAAATAATCCATACTACATGATAAGATCATGGGTATAATCCTATGATCTTTTTATCTGGTGATAGTCTAACTACACCCTTGGTGTTCTCTTCAAAACACGCTTTCTCATTTTTTGCAATATGGACAGGCTGAGAATTTTCCAAGTCTTTATGTTCTGGTTCCATTTTGCATAACAATTCCTTCTGCAGTTCATCTCTCTCCTGTGTTTTTACTATAAGCAGTCAGGAGAACCCAGCCACACCTTCAACGTTTTGCTTAGAAATCTTGGCTAAATAGCCAATATCATTGCTCACAAGTTCTAACTTTCATAAAACACTACAAGACAATTCAGCCAAGCTCCCTGCCACTTAATAACAAGGATTGCCTTTCCTCCAGTTTCAAATAATATGCTCTTCATTTTCACCGGAGACCTTACCAGAAAGGCCTTTATTGTCCATATTTATACCAACATTCTGTTTATAATGTATTCTCTACGAAGATGGAAGTTTGCTCTCCCCTTTTCTTTCTGAGCCCTTATCAAAATCACCTACCCAAAGTCCCTTCAGGTAATGCAGGCTTTTTCTAGCAATGTATCCCCAAAGTCTCCCACTCTACCCAGCACCCAGTTCCAAAGCCACTTCCACATTTTTAGATATTTGTTATAGCAACGTCCCACTTCTCTGTCCCCAAATCTGCATTTGTTTGCTCACGCTGCCATAACAAAATATCACAGGCTAGGTGGCTTAAATAAGAGAAATGTATTTCCTCACAATTCTGGAGACCAGAAGTGTGAGATCAATAAGGGCGGGTGCCAGCAGGGTTTGTGTCTTAGGAGGGCTTTCTTCCCTGCTTGCAGACAGCTGCCTTCCCTCTGTGCGCTCACGTGGCCTATCCACCGTGTGTGCGTGCGTGCGTGCGTATGTGTGTGTGTAGAAAGAGAGAGAAAGCACGTGCTCTGGTGTCTCTCTTCATAAGGACCCTAATCCTATCAGATAAGCACCGTACCCTTATGACCTTATTTAACCTTAATTAATTTCTTAAAGGCCCTATCTCCAAATACAGCCACACTAGGGGTTAGAATTTTAACATATGAATTTGGGGGGAAAATAAAAATTCAATCTATAATTCTCACACAAAAAAGGTGAGGAAAAAATGTTTGTTAATTAAATGAATTAGTGTAATTGTAAGCTATAAGAGACCAAGGAAATATCCTTTAATATGTGTGTGTGTGTATGTGTGTGTGTGTATACATATATATGGCCTTATTTTTAAATCAATATTCTTTAAAATGCTCTCATTTAGTGCTATTTTTGACCACATACAGCACAAAATACTCTGTTAACGAGACGCATTTGTAAGAAAGAATGTTATGTACTTACGTTTCTTTTGGAATTGTAAATGGAGTCATTCCATAATTCAAAAATGGACTTGAAATCTCAAGAAACTGTTCAGGCTTCTTTATTATTATATCTAAAAAATAACAATTAGGAAGTGTGATGTACATTGTTTTAATCTTTCAGAATTGCATGCAGAATTTAACATTTAATACAATACTGGTTAGATCAACTATTTACTCAGCAAATCTCAACAAAGTTAAATAGGAATGTACAAAGATATATAAGGTTTTTTATTGAAAGAGCTTACAGATCTTGCCAATATTAGATTTCTTTTGTCTACTCTTTGGTTGCTTTCCAGATTACTTGAAACAATTAAGTCTCAAGGGAGAAAGTTAGCAATGTCGTACAGAGTCATTCCTTGACATTTACTATTTCAAGTACAGGAATGATTTTTATACAAGTTTTTTACTTAAAAATATGTGTTCCCTTAGTTAACCTCTACAACACAGTTGCTTAGGGCATGAAGAAGAAATGTGAAATAATATAAGGAGAGAATAATAGAGGAAGAACAAAAAATGTAACAAAGTAAAGCTCATGAGTAGAAAAGAAAGCAGCAGGTCAGGAGAGGATTTGTGGATATTCCTAAGAGATCCTGAAGGTGGTCTAGAAGTAAGAAATTCTTAATGAATAAGGGGCACAGCATGTGCATTACCATGGTGAACACTGAAATTAGGGGTGATTATTAGGGAAGAAGTGAGGCTGTGACAGAGTATACATAAATTTTCTCAGATTGTTCTGTACTATCCTCTAAAATCATCTCCTTTCCCATTTTCTGTTAATTTTCACTTCAAATACTGAATCCAATGGAGAGAAGAAAGATACTTATGTGATGAGCCTCTAGGTAGGAAACTGCCATTATGGAATTCTGCCAATTGTTAGATTTTCATCCCCAGTTTACAAAAGAATGTTTACTTACCTAGAATTATACAACTATCAGTAGCAAAATCAGAAGTTACTTGTATGTTCACTACTCTTCCTTTCATTCAGCTATTCCTTGATGCTCTGAATGAACAAGTATTTTAAGTGGCTCCATGCATTTTAACTAAAATATAGCATTTAAAAATAAATGATTTTTTTTTTCCTTTCAACTGTTATATGGATGCTGATATTTGGTTCAAGAAAGACAATAAAGGATAGGAAGGAAGGAAGGAAGGAAGGAAGGAAGGAAGGAAGGAAGGAAGGAAGGAAGGAAGGCAGGCAGTCTGGGAAGTTCTAACCCAAAGAGCAGATGTACTTTGTTGGCACCAACAGCCCATTGCAGAAACTCAAGGAATGTAAGGAAATAATTGAAATAATTAAGCAGGAAGGGGAGAAGAAGTTGGGCCTAAGTAAAAAATGAATTGATCATTTTTCCTCTCCATCCATATCAGATATTTCTTTAATCTTTGTTTCTTTCTGGCAAGGATAATATATGTTTTGCTAGAGAAATCTTTGCTACCAGCTGTACTGGCTGTGTCAATGTAGGCAGAAAGCAAATCTGAGGAAAATTACATGGTTAACAGTTGTTATTTATATTTTTTAAATGTATAAATTATGGCAGGAAGTAGGAAGCAAGGAACAGGTAAATATTCCAATCTGTGTGGCTACTGTAGTTTTAGGATCCTGAGTACCCCTGAGACTTATGTATTATGCTAGGATATAATTCAAAAATGGACTTGAAATCTCAAGAAACTGTTCAGGCTTCTTTATTATTATATCTAAAAAATAACAATTAGGAAATGTGATGTACTTTTTTTAATCTTTCAGAATTGCATGCAGAATGTAACATTTAATACAATACTGATTAGATTAACTATTTACTCAGCAAATCTCAACAGAGTGAAATAGGAATATACAAAGATACATAAGGTTTTTTTATTGAAAGAGTTTACAGATCTCCTGCCATTTGCAATGAAGGATTAGCAACACTGTAGCAGCAACAACCACAGCAATTCAGAGACATTTCCACCACCAACAGAGGTACAAGCCACAGTTCATCGTTCATAGCAACAACCATTTAAAGCACATTTATAAGCTTAGCAGAGATACCTTCAGTAAATGGTACTATATATGTTCATTGTGGCTTTGCCTTCATTGTTCATTCAGGTAACAGACCTCTGTATGCAGCCCCTAATACAATAACCTCTAGAACATGATACACTGTTACTGAAATAGTAGAATTAGAAAAGGCATTAGAAAAGATAAAGGGAGAAAATGTAAACGCAAATAAATGAACACAAGAAATATAATCAAAAGGCTATTTTGAACAAAGATAATTTAAGCCTCTTGGAATGCGAATATATATATATAACACACATACATAGGTATAATCCATAGCACTCCAATTTCTTTATCATCTTCCATTAAAAATTACAAATGCTAAATTATCTAGGGAAAGCTATATATGTTGAATAAACATACACAAATTATGTATTATTCTTCTAATTATTAATGATTCTTATTTTAATCTCCTCCCCTCACGTTAAATGCTTCTGCTTTAAATTTGGTTTTTCATGTATGGTCTCTTGCCATCTTGGTCCCACTTCCATTTGAACTTGGTCCTCATGAAAAAAAGAATGAGAATGTGAAGACTTATAGAGAACAAAAATTGAAGGAATGAAGAATCAGACATAAATGGAATTTATAACTGAATTGGGAGAATAAGAACAAGGTGGGAGCAGTCCCCTCCCTGCCCTGAGCCTATGGGAAACTATTTATTTCTGAGGCCAATCATCACTCCACTAATGGGCTACAGGGAAGAATTAACACAGGAGCCAGTTCAGGGCAGAAGTTTTATTCCTATAAGAGTTTTAAATATAAATCCGTAATTCAAAGATTATATTCTACAGGACACTCTATAGTGATTTCCACATCAGAAATTCACTCCAGTGATTTCATATATGCTACTTAAGTTTCTTTATCATTTGCTGCAAACTACTTTTCTATCATACTAGTAGTAACAATGCCATCACTCAAAGGATGACCTTGATATAGCTGGCCAATTTAGACATGAACAGAACTCAGCTTCTAAGATGTGCGGAATGAATCCTTTAAAGACATACAATTTGGACATAAAATTAAATGTAGATTTCAGGTGCAATATTGAGTGCTTTACCTTGACAAACATCTTTTCAACACAAATGAAATGATTACACTTTCATATAGAGAAACATTAATTAGAAAGATTCGAAGGTAATGATACATACCTTGAGGTTCATCTGTGATAACCTGTTCTTTTTTTGGACGAATCAGTTTCCAGGGAGGTATGGAAGGTGGTTTTGGTGGTGCTACCAGGGGACAAGACCTACTTCTAGTCACCAGCACAGGATGGCTACAGATGTGTGAAAGCCCATATTCTCTAAGTTTCTCAGCAGAATCTGCCTAAAAGATGGAAAGTAGATTTAAAAGGATTCTTACAATTGCCTCCTGCATTTAAAATAATATTTTAGTCAATATAAACATACTATCACCACTACACTGATATAGTGGTAATAAAAAATCACCACCAATATTTCTCTATATAAGCACTATCACCAGCTTTTAAATTTTCTGGAGTGCTGTTTCTTTATTTACAAAGTAAGAGATTATAACTAGAAGACACTTTTCAGTTCTAAAAGCTTAAGAGTCTATGAGATGGCAAAAAAATCTTAGCTCATCAGTTTTGTTCCAAAATTAATCAGCCGTTATTTTTATAGGTTAAAGCTTTAACTATAGTGCTTAATAGGTAAAGTTTGTTTTTTAATCACTAGCAATTGCTACCTAGTGTTCAAAAATATTCAGTCTTAAGTGCGTTCAGGTCAATGAGGTGGTTGAGGGGTTGGCTTCTGTCCAGTTCATGCCCTCATCACTGACAGTGGGTTCTTCCATAGGAAATCCCCGTGATTATCACACCAATGGAGGCATTCATAGAAGTTCAGGGAATAAAGGCTTCCTGTGTCCTGCCAAATCAAGTAGTTTCCCCAGGCAGATACTTCTCAGATTTGAATGTTCAGATCGCTTGGAGCCAGTTTGCTTTGGAATAATTCAGAATAACATTTAAGCAGAACTTAAGTTATTGATTTATGGCTGAAATATGCCATAAGGAATAAAAAAGTATGTGAATGATAAAGTAATATACACTATAGACAAATTCTGACTTTCACAACTTTCTTTAACATTTAAAGTAAAATAAAATATTAACTGCATTAAAGTCAGTTTCACCAATAACTATTTTTCTTTCTAATCATTTTGCATCATTGATTTCTATGCAATAGCAACAATTGAGATTACAAATTTACAAAACAATTTTTTAAATTACAACCAGAAACCTAGTTATCAGTCTATTCCAAATTATTACCTCAACTTGAACCTGCCTTGCTCTCATGACTCTGCTTCTATAGAGCTCAATCACACTTCCCTACGCTACAAAATAGAAATCCCCACGTGAAAGGAGAGTTCTTCCCAAAGCCAGGAAAATAATTTTAAGAAGGAGTTAATCAGTACATTAATACAAAGCCATTTGAAAGTATTGTAAATATTGAAAATATAGAGAAAAGTGAGTCAATACTTTTTTAAAGTGGCCTAATTAAGAAGTAGAAGAAACTCTTATTTTCTTCTTATCCCGCTTGTAGATTTTAGCAATTTGCTAAAAAATTTCAGAAACTTCTGGAATTATGTCTTAGAATATTTTTTAAAAAACTATTTCATAGATGATCTAAAATCTAGATCTTTTATCTAGAAGTTTAACCCTACCAAGTTTTAAAAGTTTTCAGGAGTCAACACTTGAAAGTGATCCTTTCAATGGAAAGTTAGGGGGAGAATTTTAGGTTATTTAGTAAGACAATGCCTCAGAATAGTATTTTTAAAAAGGTGCACCACTATAAAAGTTACATTTAAATAATATCCAAAATAGAAGTCATACTTAAAGTAGTATTTATAAGTTGAATAAGTTCTAGACATTTTATTAGTCATAATTTTTGGTCTCTATATATGAATTTCTCATGACTGCAGCCAACCTTTTAGTCTAAAAAGACTTTCTTTTTTGATCTGTCAAGAGTTAGAAAATAAAAAGCACTTCGAAAATGTAAAGTACTGGTCCAAATAGCAAAGTACAGTATTAGTGCCTATTTATAGTTTCAATAATCTGCCAAAGTACTAACTTGATTCAAGCGTGAGAAATTTAAATAAGACAATTCTTCATACTTCATTTTATCTTCAACATACTACACTATATTTCTGATTTGTGTAAAGTAATGCTATTAATAATAGTTACAGTTTGATGTTAAGAAACTATGTTAAAGGATTTCAAGGTTCCTTGGGTTACAATTAGGGGCAGAGAGGGATTTACAATAGTGCCTGGATCATTGAATAAGCACTCAATATGTGTCTGCTGAATAATTCATGCATGAGACTTAAGTTAGAAGTCTACTTTCTTAAGACCCTTTCATCCTTTTTACTCCATCTCATTTCAACCATTTTAAAAGAAACAGGAATGGGGGGTTAAGCAGGTAGTGGAGGCTTTTTTAAAATTCCCAGATCACCCATCGAAATAAAACTATATCCATTTAGAATACCCAAGAGGAGGAGGATGTTGAATAACACAGGGTAATTCATGACATCTTGCTCCTTTCCAAGTTTTGTTCTTGATTTTATTGTATTCTTCATCACCTATTTAAATAAATGTAAGTTATTGACTTTATTTTACTTTTTGATCTGTCTTTGGGCAATAATTTTGAGCAGTGTGCTCCATTTAGCAAAATTTCGTTAGGACAGAAATTGTTTCCTATCAGTTTATTGTTAAAACATTATATCTCTATTATATTCTGATATTTACCAGGGAAACTAGTTCACTCTTACGAACTGCTAGCCTATAAAAACCAGCAGGCGAGATACAGAGATCATAACACTACAGTTAGTTCATTACAGCCCTGGAGGTCACTTAATTACAGTTCCAGACATTGGATTAATTCCAGAACCTCTGGGCACCTGAAACCATTTTCAACTTCCAAAGGAAGGATTTATAACAATCTTTATGTCCTGACTTTCACCCATACACCAAGATGCCTCTAAGACTTCTGTCCTTATAATCAGTTCAATCTCTAGCAGTTCCCTGACCCCAATGGGATCTCCTTCATCTCCAGACTTTCCAACATAAGATTCCCTTTGCTCTGAACACACTTTAGTCTATTTGCTTGCATATCCACAGAACATACCATATTGTTTAGCATACATTACATAATTAATAAACATCTGTCAAATTAACCAATGAATAAACAGATGTGAAGTTTTAGTCTTTAATTAGCCTTTTAAATTCAAACTAACTTGTTGTTGAAATCTTAGCTTCTCAGTAGCAACACCAAAAGCTCAAGTGGATTATCTTGTATAGGTTTCTTTTTATAATGCATTCATCCTATGCTTCATTTTGCAGTTTTAAAAGGAGTGTAAGTACTTCTAAGACACGAGGCCACGGCACTCCACAAAGCATGGCTGGTGTTCTTTAGCAGCCCTGTGAGTTAGTCTTTACTCTCTGGGATAGCTGAGACAGCGTCTAGGCCAGTGGCATGTAAAGAGGTTAAAAAAAAAAAAAATCAGAGATGAGAAGGCCAGCCCTAATCTCAACAAGAGGCTCAATTTGGAAGATGCTTTAGATACACAATTGGATTCTTGAATGTTCCTGATTTTAAGATCCAGTCTAAATTACTGTTACTTCTACTTATTCATGGCTAATATTATTTAATTTTGGATTAAAATTAGTGAAACTGTCATAATCTCTATATTCATGATGGTACATTATATCCTATCCTCTTTATAGTGTGATTACTCCTATTTGGTAGATTTTTGCAGGAAGGAATGATTTCTATCTTAAGAAAAGGGAGAAGAAAGAAAGGAAAGAAGAGAAGAGGACAAATGATAACATTATGCCCCCCGGGCATAATCTAAGAGACAAATGTAATGCACATAGTAAAGTCTAACAATCATTCAATTGGAATATTTACATTTCAAGCTAATTTCTATTGAAGTTTTAAAACTCAGCTTTTTCTAATTAACCAAATGAACATTTATATGTAATTATATCCCTGCATCATCTAGTCTTATACTTTAAAGTAGTGATGTCAGAACCTGAAGTCCTAGCAATAAAGTGCTAGATACCGAATGTCTCCAAACAGGGTTAGGATCCAGAAAGCACCAAATGGATAGGGAATTTGTCTAAATAAGTTGCTTAGTAATTTGATGAACTTTACTATTATAAGGGAAGGAGAAAAGTTGTTTTTCTGTCCAAGAACACAAGATAGCTTAAAAAATCATGAAAGTGCATAAATACTATGCAACTATTAAACATATATTGACTAAAACTTAACACCATGAAAAAATGTTAATAATATATTGTTAAGTGAAGAGCTGGTTTCCAAATGGAACATAAAGTATGATTTCACTCTGTAAAAAAAGTACACACATACAAACACAGAATGAACACAGAGAAGAAAAATCAAAAGATATATGCCAAAATGTTAATATTGCCTATGACCAGTCACTTATACTATGAATATTTTAACTGACTACATTTTCTAAATTTTCTATAGTTTGTTAAATTTATAATACAAAAATCAATAATGATTTATTTCATATTATTTTATGATACAAGAAAGACCACAGCAGTGGATCTCCAGCCTGAGGGTGAATTCATTTAAATAATCTTATGTTAAGAATATATGTGTAGCCACTTTATGGGAAGGTCATTAATTATTATCTAGAAATTATTTCCATGAGTTTCACTGAAAAAATATAAATTTTATATCTTTCCTTTTATATTTAATATAAGGACCTACAAAAATTAAATGTGACTATATATTTTTTCTTTTTTAATAATTAGATAGAACTTTTGCAATAATCTAAGATAATTTTGGATATGTCAGATCCTTTAGGTCAAGTACTTAGTTTTAAATACAAGGGAAATGAAATCCAGGGATAGAATTTTAATGAAATTCTGGTGCACCTTCTACAACACACACACACACACACACACACACACACACACACGCATGCACAATTAACATAAATTACACATTGTATTTCCTGGACTTGACTGCTTACCATCTTCTCTAATGCAAAGATCTTGTTTTCAAACAAATAGAGAGGTGTAAAGGTAGCATATACGACCATATGAGGGGATTGTATTGCTGAAGAACCTGTAAAACAAACATATTTTGTGTCATAAAATTATATTAAAAATGGGTCTCTGAATAGGTCATCCCAAATTGTTCAAATTCCTTAATGAACTTATCTTGATGGTGAAAAATACATAAATGATTCAAAATTAATTCATGTAGATTTATGATTTAACATTTAATTAAAATGTTAAATCTCAAATATGCACCTGTTTTATGGACTCTCATTAGTTTTAAGTTCACAATAGCACTATTTAATCTTGACATTATTTTGCCTAACCACAAAAGATTTATCATATAAACACAGTTATTAGTCAATATAACATAGAATGGTCCACCAAGGAGCATGTCCAAAAGGAAAGATTTTTCAACTGAGGCACTTCTTTGCTTTCATAGATAGAATCTTTATTCTATTTTGAACTTAAAGAAAGTCCAGGACTTTCATTGTATGTCATTTCAAAAAGAAATAAAACATAACTACAATGAATCCTTACATGAAGATAGAAAGCATGAGTAATTTATTTTGAAAGGTTTAATGCTGGTAGAATTTGCTTTTGAACATTGCTTATCTGTTTGTTCAAATTTTTCCTTTTTTCTTTGTCTTTTTTTTTTTAATAGAGACAGGGTCTCACTATGTTGCCTAGGCTGTTCTCAAACTCCTGGCCTCAAGTAATCCTCCCACTCTGGCCTCCCAAAGTACTGGGTTTATAGGTGTGTGCCACCACACCTGCCCTCACGTTTTTCTTAACACCCCTGAAATTACTATGTTTGACTCAGTATTCTTTTTTTCTACAAACATTCTGGACAAACCAATAGAAGTCAATTTATTTTAGTCTCTTCCTTTTATTTTTAATAAGAATTTTGTTTTATTCTTTCCCTAACTTACATATTTACAATTAACTATATTAGATAATATATTTACAAAAGAATGCTTTTAGGGCCACAAAATATAAATTAGGTATCAGCTCAGTATCTCTCTTAAATGAAGATGTGAAATATGGCAAACTTATAGAAACATATTTTTACATTTAAAAATTAAACTTTGTACATTTCTCACAGACCTTGCTAACACATATTGGTCACCTTTTTCCTATACTACTTATTTACTTATGCTATCCTTGTTTGATGATGATAGTTACAATCTTAAGTCTATGGATGTTGTCTCCCCAACTGAATTTTAAGGTGTTTCTGTGCAGAGGCTGAATTAACAATTTGGTTTATTCCACAAAGGACCTTGCATGAAATAGTATGTTTTAAAATCTGACTAATGATCTCAAGATCAAAGATGTAACAAAATAATTATTCCTCTTCAAAAGAATGAATATGAACAAAAATACTTCGCATGTGCTTCTATCATCAAATAAAACCATTAGATGCACCTACATTGAACCAGAGTGACCCTGGTTAGCAATGGCCAGCAAATTATAGTCCAGTTACTTTGCTCACTAATCCATCCAGTCAAAGCCCTCCCATAAGTCCTCTAGTCAAAAGAAAGATTAAGAAATGTCTCTAGGCCTCCGGTGAGAGATGAAAGCTAGTTATGTGGAGGAAGTTTCTAACAGTGATGACTGATAAATATTGAAATGGTTAAATTTTACAGTTTCTCATCTATCTGCAGAACTTTCCACTCAAAGAAAAGGAAGAGATTAAACATTCTTTCCAGGTATTTTCCAGGTTTAAGATTAATCAGCTGGCCCTCTGCATCTTAGGAATTTACAAAAGGTGAGGTGGAGGAAGGAAGAGTGAGGGCTCTGCTCTAAGTCTGGCTACTAAGAAGGATTAGTCTCTCTTTGAGAAAATCGGCTGAAGTTCCAGATGTTAAACACACACCCCTGCTTCTTCCAGTCCTATGGTACTTTGATTTTAGTAAAAGCATAAGGAAACCAATGGTAATCATTTTAAACATTTGTAGACAACAAAACTGGAAATATAGAAAGCAGAAAAATTAAACATATGGTTGCGATACCTTGAGCAGCCTGAGATTAACTGGCCAGAAAAAGCAAAGTTTGGGGCATCGCTTGAGGGTAGTGAGTTAAAATGGAAACAGTTATTAGTGAGGCAAATAACAGAGTGGATTAGATATGAATGGCTGGCTGGTATTGCCTGCACACAAATATAACGTGTTTAGATAATGAGCCTTTCATGTTAAAGAATCATTAACATGTAGCTAGAAATCTACAATAAAGAGCTCCTTTGGTGGATCCAGAAGTGGAAAGAATGATAATAACTAAGTCTTGGACAACGGTAGGATGGCAATATGGATTGAGTGATAAAGCAGTAAGATCATGGAACGTGAAAGGCACTTGATCATTTTTGTTGAAAGAACAAATCAAGGAATGAGTGGCTTAAGGCACGTTTTCCTAAAATGTCTTTCCTGAACTATAAGTCCAACAAGATTATTTTTGGGGGGTTCTAAATGGTCCAAAGGTGAAGAAGTTCTATAGTTAACAAAAAATCAATTATCAAAGAATGACATTCTCTCCCATACTTCATCCTCTACTTGGTTTTCAATATAACACCTATTAATATCTCAATGAATATATAGTCTTTGGAATATGCCCTGGAAAATGCTGGCTTAAAGTAGGATTAATTTTAGTATTTTAATTAGATTTAGCTTAGAAAATAAGTCCTTGGCAACCACCATTCTACTCTCTGTTTCTCTCAGTTTGACTATTCTAGATTCCAGAGATAAGTGATACCATGCATTTTTGTTTTTCTGTATCTGGTTTATTTCACTTGTCCTCCAAGTTCATCCACATTTTCACAAATGGATTTCCTTCTGTTTTAAGGCTGAGTAATGTTCCATTGATTGTGTGTATATAATAATTTCTTTATTCATTCACACATCGATGAACATGTAAGTTGTTTGCATATCTTGGCTGTTGAGAACAATGCTGCAATGAACATGAGGGTACAGGTATCTCTTCAAGATACTGATTTCATTACCTTTAGATATATACCCAGTAGTGGCATTGCTAGGTCATATGGTAGTTCTACTTTTGACCTTTTGAGGAACATCCATAATGGCTATGCTAATTTACATTACCACCAACAGTGTACAGGTTCACTTTTCTCCACATCCTTGCCAACACTTGCAGTCTTGTCTTTTTGATAATAACCATCCTAACGGATGTGAGGGGATATCTCATTGTGGTTTTGACTTGCATTTCTCTGATGATTAGCTATGTTGACTACCTTTTCATATACCCATAGGCCATTTGTGTATCTTCTTTGGAAAAATGTCTATTGAGATTCTTTGCCCATTTTTTAATCGGGTTATTTGGGTTTGTTGTTATTGAGTTGTATGAGTTCTTTACACATTTTGGATATTGACTCCTTATATTGAATATATGGTTTGCAAATATTTTCCCCCAGACAATGGGGTCTTAATGGCTATTTTTTTTGCATGAGGGTGCCAGCTGATTCTGTTCCTGGTTAGGGCTCTCTTGCAGCTGGCTGCCTTCTCACTATATTCTCACCTAGTGGAGACAATGGTTAATGGACTTTTTTTTTGTTGCTAGAAATATAGTCACTGGAATATTATGTAATGTCATATTAATTACATATGCAATATATATTACATGGATTGCATATAATGATAAAAAAGTGAGGGCAAAGACAAAGAAGAAATTGCATTTACTGAGATTTTTTCTGATATGAGGCACTGTGATAAGTAGTTTGCATACATAATCTCAGGGCTGATTGATGCTAATCAAACATTTTATATGGCATTGCAATATTTAATGTTAATTTTTTTTTAAGAAAAACACCACTGTTTAGTCAGGGGTGGACTTTTAAATATTTAATAAGTGATATGTCATAGACATGAACCAATTAGAATAGAAGTTGGTTATAAACATTGGTATTATTCTACGGGTGCTGCCAGCTAAATATCAACCTGTAAAATGTGGCTAGCAATGTGATATAAAATAGAGTTTTATTTATCTTATAAATGGGACTCAGGGGCCCAGTAACTCCATGAAGCACCAAATAAAACACTGCGCATATGTGTGCATACTAAATGTCTTAGTGTGTTTTGTGTGCTATAACAAAATACCCAAGACTGGGTAAATTTTTATTATTTTTAATTATTTTGGAAATATAATAGTTGTACATATTTATGGGGTACATGTAGTGTTTTGATACAGACATATAGTGTGTAATGATCAAATCAGGGTAACTGGGATATCTATCTCCTCAAGCATTTATCATTTCTTTGTGTTAGGAACATTCCAATTCTGCTATTTTAGTTATTTTAAAATACATAATAAATTGTTTTTAACTATAGTCACTATTTTGCTACTGACTACAAAATCTAGTAAATTCTATCTAACTGTATTTTTGTACCCTTTAACCATTTCCTCTTTATCCCCTAGTCCCCATTACCCTTCCCTGTCTCTGGCAGTCATCATGCTACTCTCTGTCTCCATGACTTCATTTATTTTAGCTGCCACATATGAGTGAGAACATGTGATATCTGTCTTTCTCTGCCCAGCTTATTTCCCTTAACATAATGTTCTCCAGTTCTATCCATGTCGTTATAAATGACAGGATTTCATCCTTTTTTATGGTTCAATAATATTCCATTGTGTATATGTACCATATTTTCTTTATCCATTCATCCATTGATGGAAACTTAGGTTGATACCACATGTTAGCTATTATGAATAGTATTGCAATAAAAATGGGAGTGCAGATATCACTTAGACATACTGATTTCCTTTCTTTTGGATATATACCCGGTTGTGAGATTGGTGGATCACTGGTGAAACACTCAGGACATTAGTCTGGACAAACATTTCTTGAGTAATGCCTTAAAAGCACAGGTAACCAAAGTAAAAATGGACAAATGGGATCATATTAAGCTAAGAAGCTTCAGCACAGCAAAGGAAACAATCGACAAAGTGAAGACACAACCCACAAAATGAGAGAAAATATTTGCAAACTATCCATCAGACAAGAGATTAATAATCAGAATATATAAGTATCTCAAACAACTCAATAGGAAAAAATCAAATAATCCAATTCAACAATAGGCAAAAGATATAAATACACAGTTCTCAAAAGAAGGAATACAAATAGCAAACAGATATACAACAAAATGCTCAATATCACTAATCATCAGAGAAATGCAAAGCAAAGCCACAATGAGATATCATTTCACCCCAGTTAAAATGGCTTTTATCCTACAGACAGGCAATGATGAATGCTAGCGAGAATGTAAACAGAATGCTCGCACACTATTGGTGGGAATGCAAATTAGTACAGCCACTATGAAGAACAGTATGGAGTTTCCTCAAAAAGCTAGAGACTGGGTAATTTATAAAGAACAGAAGTTTATTTCCTCCCCATTCTGAAGGCTGGAAAGTTGAAGATCAAGGTGCCAACATTTGGTGAAGGCCTTTTGGCTGTGGGTGAGAGAGGGTGAGAGAGAGAGAAAAGGGGGCCGAACACCCCCTTTTATAATGAACCCACTCTTTCAATAACTAATGTACTCCTCGATAATGGCATTAATTCTTTATTCATTCCACCTTCACAGCCTAATCACCTCTCATTAGGCCCCACCTCCTAACACTGCTGCATGGGGGATCTGCGACAAGGAGGCCACACTCTAACAATCTTTGACACATCAGATATGTTGTTTAAGAAGTTTTACTGGACCTTTGTTGTGAAATCCTTTTTAAGTCTTACTTCAAATTAATTGTAGTCAAGAAAAAGTCTTCTTTTTCAGTCTCCTAAGTTCTGTGACATCTGAAACTTCTCTACTTTTTTTTTTTTTATTTTTTCACTTATTTTAGAAAGACAGTTCTGGTCTGGGCTCATGTCTTATTTGAAATACCTTGCTACCAGCAGATACTACAAACTAACACTGGCTACAGTGGTAGACATTCAACCACCTATTGTAGAAATTCAGGCTGACTGAGTGCGTGGTTGCCTTATATATTGTCACAGGTTCCAGTTTTACTAAATGTTTTGCTGTGGTGTAAGATAGATCTCCAGGTTTCCTCAAGCTTGAGATATCTATTTCTCCTGTCTGCCACCCTGCCGCTAACAACTGCCACATATTTTCAGCTGCTTGTTAGTACTCTACTTCTGGCGATAGTTAATGGCAGTTAATTTATCATTAGGTAATTCTAGATGCTACACTCAAAAATATATGACCTAATCAGGATATTAATTTCTTTTTATTCATATAAAGTACAAAATGAAAATTTCTGATCAGCAGGCAGATCTCTGAGTAGTGATTCACAGATTTTTGCTCTTTCCATCCTTGTTGGCTCTGCCATCTTTAACACTGTGCTCTCAACAGCATCAAGCTAGCAAAAGTGGAATTGCACACGAGAGCACTTTATGGATCAGTTTAGAAGTGGCACGTGTCACTTCTCTTCATATCCTCTGCGCTAGAGCTTAGACAAAAGGCCATGTCTTACTTCAAAGAGGCTGGGGAAGTATAGCATAACTGTGTTCCCAGGAAGAGGAGGAAATTGTCAGGAGCTCCTAGTTTTTATCATGGTCAGAAAATATTCAACTTTAATACTCCACTGAGTCATATTTGAATGTTATTGATTTTTGCTCCTTTGACACAATTTTTTTAAAGTTAACATATTACTGAACTATTGTTGCAACTAACTTACTAACTACAAAATAACTTAGAATTTATGTACTATTTCTAAGAGAGAAATTCTAAGTTATTTTGTAGTTAATAAGTTAATTGCAACTCAAATCTTTAGTATTTCAGGTAATTCTCTTTTTCTCAGATATTGGAAAGGTCTGAGTTGTTCATTCTTCTAGAACTTAAGTTTTTCTATTTAATGTCATAATTGATATATAAGTCTTTTCTTAAGTTACATTTTAAATTTACCTGTTTAGAAAATAAAAGTTTTCAACAACTTTTAAAGTTGGTAATGTCTATAGATATTGAGAGGAGCTATAATATAGTAGGTAGTAGGGTGAACTCTGAAGCAATAATCGCTGGGTTCATAAACTCACTTTACACTTCTTAATTTGGAGTTCCTCCAAGACAGTAGAATCAGTGTCAACGAATTTCCCCTCTATGCTAGGACAAAGTTCTTCACAGGGCCTGCTCAGAAGAATTTAAGAATTGCTAATCTTCAATAACTACAATGTGTCTCCTATTCTTTCCTTTTATGAGTGGGAGATGACACTGCAGTTATTCTGTCCTTCTTCAACAGTCCATTAGAGATGGAAGTGGATACATGTGGGTGTGGGTGTTCGCATGTGTGTGCATGTACATGACTTGGAGATACTGGACTTCGAACTTGATGCAATTTCTAGATAGTAATTTGGGTTGGAATGCTTGGTAAGTGGTGAATGTATAATATATGTGGAAAGAAGAATGACGTGGATATTTGGTGATCAGAGAAGAGGAATGTGGCAGAGATTGATCATTGTTCACCAAATGGTTACCTCTTTCTTCTGATCATTCAGACAAACTGTATTTTCCAACTTCCTTTACAGTTAGGTGTGGCCATAGGACTGGATTGTAGTCAATGGAATGTGAGCAGAAGTGATATATTATACAGCTACTTTTGTCCTTAAAATTTTTGCCCCTGAAATTCTCCAAGCCCTTTTCCCTTCCATTGGCATAGAACTTTAGAATTCACATAGTAAAGGTGTCAGAGCCATAAGAGGGAAGGAACATGGATCTCAAACACCATTTAGAAAAGAGCTTCCTGCCAATCATTAACACTAGGCTTAGATTTTATGAATTAATAATTGAGAATCAAATATATATGCTGTTTGAACCCTTGCTTAGTTACGGCAGCTAGTGTACCTAAATAGATACACATACTTTGAAAATAACAAAATGAAAAAAAATCTTAATGTCACATAGTTATTAGGGTATGCATTGGATATTAATTATAGGATATATAAATATATATAAATCTCTACATGTCTTCTGCCATCTTAAAACCATATCTCCTTTATGGCATTTTAAAACTGTGAGTGCCATTTTGTTGTAATTACAGGTGTGATAAATGTGCTACTTTTGGAAAATTAATAAAACAGGGGTCCTTTATAGTAAAATTTCAGTGACATCTCAGAATTAACTATAGCATATTACATTTCTAATATCAAATCAAGTGTAAACAATATAAAAGTCATGTTATTTTTTCCATATGAGTTTGAATTGGAACTTGGTTAGCTCTTGAATGCTCAGTGTCTATCCCTTATCTCAGTTACAAGCAAAACCAAGGCAGCTGATTGAAGGAAATGAATTATAACAGTGCCGTCAGAAACCTACTTAGATTCTGTGGCAGAAAGCAGTTCACATGGCCACTGTCTTATTTGTGCTAGATAAGTACTCCTATAGAGTTCATACTAACAGAGTATTTTGAAAACATTTAAAAATTAACAAAGCCTTCAGAATTAACAAAGGCTTTAGCGGTAAGTATAAGTATGCTCTATCAACAAGTGCTAAGCACTTTACCTAGGCTTTATCACTGAATTCTCACAAGAACCCTCAGATACCATGATGCTGATTTACAGAGAGGGATCCTGAGTCAGAAAAGGCTCAGTCCCTTGCCTGATACTCATACACTCAGTGTTGGAGAAGGTACCTGAGCTCAGGCAGTTTGACTCCACAGTCCAAACTTTGAACCACATTCTGTATGTTGAGATTAACCCTAACTATGAGGTCAGCAGGAAAAAAAAAAAGGCACCATTACCTTTATTTTCACAAAGGAAGAAACTCAAAGAAAGTTTTAGCCCTTTTCACAAAGTTGAAGAATTGTCAGTAACTTTGGTAATGTGATATTGCCCACTATTAAAAAATATTGCTTAAGGCATAAGTACAAGAAGACAATTTTTAATGTACAATTAAAAATATGACTAGTGCCTCTTTTCTCTACCCATATCAGCAGACTTGTTTCAACACAATTAAAAAGGTGTGATTATTAAAATGTCCTCCTACAAATCATCATAATATATTAAGAAAAAAGGTAAAATAAAAATAAGCCAGATAAAGCACAGTGCCAGAGGTAAAAGAATATATTTTCAACTGTGTAATTAAGGATGATATGAAAATTATAACCTATACTTTGGAAGCACCAAGATAGATGACCCAATGTTGGGATTATAAAGTCTTGAAAGAGATATTCCAATCTTCCTCTGGAATAGTCTGAGGGGTGGTTTTTTTTATAGCATATATCTTCCTTCAACTTGATACCATTTTTTAAGAGGCTACTATATCTAGACTGTTTTAGGTGATACAGGGGACAAAATGCACTGGCCCAGGGGTTTTTAGTGATAATTTGTAAGTCCAAATTGGACATATATGAACTAAAATAATGGATCTCCAATATGATGTTACAAAAAAGACACAGAAATCCAAGTATTTTCACTAAAAAGATCTGACCTTTATACACTCGGATTATTATAAATAGACCCATGTCTACCCAGTCACAATGTGACTCACAAAAATGGGTGGTTGTGAGAATCATGATATAAACAGACAACTCCTGGAGACTCCAGCCTCATAGTTATTTTCTAAAACATAGTAAAAGAGCTGGAGGTCCACTGTGAGCAATGAGCCAGGTGTACATTTTTGTTCCATTTAGTGGATGGCCTCTAACTACTTAAGGAAGTAACTGTGAATTTACTTGGATTTGGATGATGAGTTTAAACTCTGAGTATTTTTCAGAGAAATACCTGAAAACAACTAAGCAGAAGCCGCCTGTACATGTAGGCATGTCTCCTGTGACCGTTGTACCATAGGAACTTGGACAACCGGGCTTCTGTGTCATATGCGGGAACTTGTCCCAACACACACACTCATCCTAGGGCCCAGCATCAATGGGCAACCCTGAACAAGCTTATTTAGTTATTTCAAAAGAGAAAATATATCTCTATGTTCTAGCGTTTTCCAGCATTTTAAGAAACAACTAACATAGTTATTATTCTAAGAGATCAAGAACTTACAATCTGATAGGGACTGCACAGAATATTGCATGTCTGATGAGGGTCTTGAACCATGAAGTGACAATTTGAACTTTTCCTTATCCCTTTCCTTTTCTCCATCTTTATTCCGCTTCTTCCCGGAGTCTTTTGCATCTGCTTTCTCTGACATATTAAAAAATCTCAGTAAATCTTTTAACCAGAAAACCTCAAACTATGTTTCTTATTCACTCACTGTGTTGGGGGAGCAGGGAAAAATAGTATTACTTAAACGTAAAACTATAACTACAATGTCCCTAAAACTCAATTCCCTCTAATTAGAAACATCACAATAAAGCCAGAAAAAGACTTTGAAAATTGACATGTACTGTGAAAGAAACGCAGTATTATTTATTATCGACTACACACAATTTTGTTTCATGGAGATGATTATTTGACTATATTTCATTTATGTAAAATTATAGTGTCAGGCTAATTTTCTCATTTAAAAACAAAACCAAAAAATAGCAAAGCATGTACTGAAAATTGAGCCCTAAATATGGACCCCTCTCAGATTTTCCTTATTTGGAGCCTCCATCTGAAGAAAGCACAGTTTTCTGTCTCCAAAATATCTTCTTGCAGGGCCTGGAATCCAACCAGCAACCACAAACCGACATAATATTGCCAACACAGCTTGGGTAATAAAGCCCTTGTACCCAGAATTATCTTTATCAGTTGAATTCCCATTCCTATATGTGTGTTTGTGTGTGTGTGTGTGTGTGTACATATATATATGCACACACATATTTTTATGAAACATGTCTCCCTTCAATTTAAAACAATTTCCCTCAACATTTTTATCCCTAATAAATCTCTTCTAATTCTGAATCAGAAATTTTAGAATTCTACCATTTCATTCTCTGCATTATCTGATAAATACGTAATCATCATTGGTCAGGTGGTTCAATTTTTTAAATTTTCATAAATAAAAACTATGACATTAACTAGTTATAACATTCCTTAGCCTCCAAAGTAAAGTTGTTTCATATCTTAGCTTTTGCAATAGATTTAACATTTACATTAGATATATAAGTAGAGATAACTATAACTTTAAACATAGGATGAGGCATTTAACTGGGAAGCTTAGGTGCAAAAAATAGTTTATTATCAGAATTTTATTTTATGGATTTTCTATGTATATTAACTTAATGCAATAAAACTAATCTTGGGAAGCAATATGTGATTTCATGTATAATTTTGAAATAGGACTTTAAAAGCCTTCAAATTCCTATTCAGAGTTTATGTTTTATAAATAATATAACTAAAATAAAAATTATAAATAGAAAAAATTAAACTGTTTCACATAGAAACTTGGATAGTGTATAATAGTGCTTACCAAAATGTGTTTTTGCCAACATCCTAAATAAGTGTTGCTCCTCTGACATTTCATCCCACCCATCTGGCAAACCCCGACTCTGAATAAAATTGGCAGCAGAGTTCTGCTGGAGATAATCCTCCCCTCATTCTGCAAACCTTGCCACATCTATTTTAAATCTCCATGAGAATCTACATCTTCCACCTCCACCTCACTCTCAGCTCACAGCTAGACTGTCTATAAACAGAGAAAATAGAAGGCTTTTGTCAGAAATCCTTATCTTCTCCTACCAAACCTGCTCACCCACCTACACCTGTATCCATCTGCCCATGACATGTGCCCACCTGTTGGAATGGAGGTGCCATCACTCTCCCTGGCTTGGGCCAATGCCTCTAACTAGGCTATGCATCCTGCTCCTTCTGCCTTCTCGGAAAATTTACACTGTTTCTGTCATCTCAGCTGGATCTTCCCAATCATCACTTAAAAATACTCAATTCTCCCTCATTAAGTTAACAAATATATATCCTGTTTGGGTTCCACATTATTCCCTATCAGCTTCTACTCTGCAGCTCTCCTGTTCTTCAAGCCCAAGCTTCTGACAGAGTTGTTTACACATTGTTTTATTTCCCACTTACTTCTTGCCCCTCTCCAATATATCTTCCACCCCATCACTCTCAAGTGGCCAATGACCTCCATATTATGAAATCTGATGGAGAAATTTAAGTTATTATTGCAGTTTATCTCTCAATATTTTACTCAATCTATGATTCTTAAAGGACTTTTTCTCTTTGACTTCAATGCCAAAATGCTCTGCTGTTGCTTTTCCTGCTTCTCTGGCCACTTCTTAGTCTTCTTCAGCAGCTCATCATTCTGTACCAAGCTCTCAGATATTTGTTTAGCTTGTTCAAGACTCAGTCTCAACCTCTCAAGTCTCCTCACTCCATACTGTCCCGTTGGGAAATATCATTTGTAGTTTAATTTTGCATACATTTGTCCAGGACTGCCAAATGCATATTACCAGTCTGGGGCTCCTAACATGAAAACCACACTTGATTGTCTTAAAACCACCTCAAATTCAGTATGTTCAAAATAATTTTGTGATCTCTTCTAATAGGTACCACAATCTAACTAGTTTTGCAACTCAGAATTCTACAAATCATCTTTGCCAACTCTTACCATTTTTTACTTCTTAAATAGGAGAAAGAGGTGTTTGATGGAAATTAAGAACTTAATATTTCTTCCTAAATTAATATTGCATTAATTTAGTAGCATCAAAGTAGAGCATTGCTTTTGATTTTTAAAGAAAGCAAAATATGGAATAGTAATTAACATATAGTAAACATCATTATAAGTTCTAAAGTCCTAGAAGAGAAAGATATTGATTACGTGGCCATTTCCACAAACAGTTAAGAAATAATAATGACAAAAAAAATCATTAGAACAATTCAACAACAATTGTAAATTATTTATATTCACTGTCCACATTGAATAACATTGTGATGTAAAATGTCTTACCCTTTGGAAGTTTGTCACTTTTTTCTAGACTTTTCAGTGTTGTCAAGGAACTTTCAGGTTTCAATTCCTTCCCGTCTTTCACTTCTTTTCCCTCCTTCCCTTCTTTGCTGTCCTTCATTTCTTTCCCTGGTTCTTTTAATTTGACGTCTATTATTGTTGTTTTGCTCTCAGAACTGGTCTCATCTGACAGCTTAAACTCAGGCAATATTTCTTTCAAGAGCTCCCACACTTTGTCCATATATCCTGGGCTTAAGAGAAAAGACATTGACATTAATTTCTAAATGATGCTTTTTGTTACTTTTTTTTTTACTTCACATCAAGACAAAGCTCAGTGAGAGATTACACGTGAGAGGTGAGGAAAATGAGTGATCAAGGATGACTTAGTTTTCTCTTTAGCTTGAGTAACTGTATTAAATAGGTGGATAGTGGTACAATGTAGTGAGATGAGGTGTTCTAGGAAAGGGGCAGGTTTCGAAGATTGAGATTCAAGAGTTCCTCTCTGGATATTCTGTGTTAGAGATACATTTTTGACATCCATATAGCTATATATTAATAATTTAGGCAATTGTATGTAAATACAATCTAGAGTTCAGGGAATGGTTCTTAGACATGGAGATATAAACTTGAAATTCTTTGACAAATAGCTTGTGATTTAAAGTCACAGGACAGGAACCTTGTTACACACCATTATTTAGTGTATGTGCAATGGATGAGGAATTATCCATGAAGACTGAGAAAGAGCAGAAAATAAGATAGGAGAAAAACCTGGAGAGTGTGCTGTGCTTTGTGGACACCAAGTGAATCAAGTGTTCCAAAAGGCAAGAGTTGTTCAGCAGCATCCAATACTCGGATGCAAGTAAAGGGGGCAAGAAAAGTGACCACTGGATTTGACAACATTAAGGTCTTTGTTGCCCTTAAGAAGTGTTGTTTCCCTGGTGCGGTGGACAAGGAAAGACAAAGAGTCAGATGAGAAGAGACAGGAAGATGAGGAGATAAAGACAGTGTACTGACAACTCATTCATTAAGATTTTCTCTGAGGCAAATAAGGGAGTTTGACTGGGGGGCGTGTAAATAATAATTGGTTTCCTTGTGCATCTGTGATTTGCTCTAGCACCGGAACTGCCTCCCAGCCATCGCTGGACCGCTGGTACCTAGCAGAGAGAGGGCCTTCAGTGCATGCTATCTTGCGTTTGATCCCACAAACGCTCTTCAACATAGGTAGTACAATCTTAACTGTGGTTTAAGAGGTTGGAAATTATAGCAAATAAAAGAGTCAAAATTCAAACAGAACTTTCGAAATCCAAAAACCCATGTTTTTTTTTAACCCCCATCTACAATATAAAAAATGCTACACTATGAAAAAGACATATTCAAAGACCACAGAAGGAGACTATATAACTTCTTGAACAATTAGGCTGAAAGGTGGGGTGACAGTGCTATATTCATAGATGAACCACGGATCAGAGAAATGTGCCAACAGAAGAGTCATTTCTCTGTTTGAAATTTTCAGATTTCTAATTTCCACTCAGAGACATCATTGACTGTAATTCTGTTATCATATGGAAAATTAGAAAATTAGGATATTCTTTTTTGGATTAGGATTCTTTTTTGATTTTCAAAAGCAAAACTTTAGTAATTATAGGAAAACAGAAGAGGCAAGATCAACAATTGCAAACAGAGCAGCATCTCCCTTTGGTGCTCACATGGGAGAGTAGAAGGGAAGGAGCTGTCTGTCTGTTGGAGTTTCCACAAAACACGTTTTCACCCTATGCGAATTTCATGTGGAAAAATTCAGTAGTTAACATAAGTTTGAAACATTAGCACCCTAATTCTCCTTGACCTCCATAAAATCATCTGTACCCCTGGGCCAATTTTTCTGTACACTCGAATCCTTCTTAGTAACAGAAATATCCACTCCTGAACGAACCACATACCTTTGCTCACCTTGTTCTCCTGCCTTCCATGCTCCTCTCCTTCCTTTTCATCAGTCTGGTCTCAACTTCCTCCACGCCTTCCCCGACCCCTCCCTGCATCCTTGGCAGATGGCGACTGCTTCCCATTTTTCAACTTAAACATTTCTTGACAATAATTTATATACTGCTTTATGATATCCTTTTCATTTAAAATTATATATGTTAATCCGCTTTTAAATTTTATAGTAAAATTATAATTTAAAATACTTGAATGATGTGGCAGAACATTCATAAGAAAAATCCTGAAAATCATGACACAGCAGATCAGTGTATGGTTCTTTTACTTTCTAGTTGTATTTAGAGGAAAATGGATAAATTCGATGATCTGATTCAGCCTCATTTCTTCTTCTTTATACTTTTCTCTGTTTCCAAAGGTTGATTATTAATCACCATACATATTTCTAGATAATATTAAATAATCTAATGAAAGTTATTAGAGGAAGGAAGGAAATTTTCCCTAATTATGTTTCTACCACACATCAGCTACTTTTTCTGACACACCAACCTGGTTGATGGGGTCACTTGGATAATTAAATGAGATAATCCTTTGAAGATTGTGGTTTTAAAATTAGAAACAATATATTAAAACACCTGATGGATAGTAGGTGTTTTATTATGATCATTTCCTAATACGCGTGGTTAATTAAAAGCTTTTATGTTTCTGTATTGAAATACATGTGATAGCTGTATACTTATAAAGATAAATCGCTGTATGTTTTATCATAATAAATAATTACTATTGTTTTAATATTTGTAAGTCAGAATTTAGGATTAAATTCATAATATATGAGAGTGTGGGAGATTAGCATATGCTGCCCCAAAATGTGAAGGATTGTTGAGCTGAAGGCAATTAAGAAAAAGGAGATACAAGGAAGCTCTCTGCCCTCCCTCTATCTGCCTAAAAGTAGGACACAGATTTGTAAAGACAAAAGGTACTCGGTCCTTCACCGCCTGGCTTCTACTACAGAGAACGAACGTTAACCACTGAAGACAGCTCTGGACTCTATTACCTGAACATGGTACCAGAGGAATCTGCGTTAACGAGCTTTATTAACTAGCTTTTATCTATCATTTATTTGCCTTCCCACATGTCGTCACCTGCAGAAACTCAAAGTCCTTTTCCTTTGGTCACTTCTCTAAAAATGTGCTGTTCTTTGTTGAAGATGCTATATAGGCTGGAATTCAAAGCCATCTCTTTGAGAACTACTTATTCCCTAGGTGTATCCCGAGTATATCGTAAATATACATGTTAATAAACTTCTGTTTGTTTTTTCTTGTTAGTTTGTCTTTTGTTACAGGGTCAGACCTAAGAACCTATGAGGGTCATTCTTTCCCTATATAAGGAAACAAAGCTTACCCTGAAATTCCCAAGGAATTTATGTCATATAAATGTTATTTTCCCAAATATTTTGTAAAACATGGCCCTTTTTGAAATATTCATAATGAGTAAGGATATTTTAAAGAAATCTTGAAAGGAAAAAATAGATATGAGCAACTTAATGGTCAAACTTACTGAAGAGAAATGACTTCTGGTAACCACCCTGTGAGAGCATGAATAACCGTGAACTCTCCCAGTTCTCTTCTCTCTGCTACGTGGATGCTGAAAAAGAAAATGTACAAGGCTATAGTTACCAAAATTTGATAACACAGAAATATATGTAAGAACTCATATAGAAGTACTTATAACATATATATAACTGATACAAGAATATATTTAAATATATTTTAAAATAGAACAGTGTTTTTTGTCATTATGATTTCAGTAATTATGTTAAGATGCCTATAAGGCTGTGTATTAAATCAGTCCTGTCTATGACAAGTCAAGGTGAGCATTAGAAATCCTTAAGAAAATCCTTAGACAACCACAGAGAAACTAGAAACATCTGTTTCACCTGCCAGCATAGCATAAAGTCAAATGAGGTTGCATTAACCAAATGTTGCTATTCTCATTTAGTCCTTTTTTTTTTTTCTGAGGTGATTCGGTCACTTACATTTATACGCAGAAAGGCCTTATCTCCCTTCCACCCAAGAGTCACCGCTTCCATCAACCGTGTGTCAACTGTGGTATTCATGGCATAGGCCAACACACTTGTCCTTGTCTTCAGAAAGAAATCTTACTAAGTCACATATTCCATTATTTATAAATATGCATTGGTTTTGTTTGTGGATTATGAATTTCTATGTGTCCACATACCTCAAAGATAACAAATTTCTGTTGGGATAGTTTACAGTCTAGTCTAAATTCCTCTTTGGATAATTATATTTATGAAGTGACTTAGCAAATCTCATAGAAATACTTCTCTTTTCTTTGCATGTCTCACATTTACATTGAAATAACTACCAGGTACTCATTTTTTAAATGTAGTAAGACCAACCTCATATGAAAATAATCACCATACACTATGAAATCTGGAAAGACTTTATAGAAAAATATAAATTGTACCATGTAAGGAAGGCTTTCATCAGAAATCCTAAAAAATGTATTATATTTAGCATGGTCTTTTATTCCAAGCTGGATTTTTAATAATAATAATAATGATGATAACTCTATTATTCATGTTGCTATAAAATTCTACTGAACTATAGCTTTAAGAAAGACAAAATGCCACTCCAATTATCCGGGTCACGTATTCAATGCTTCACTGGTCTCGCAGCTCTAATTCTCAGAATTCCAAGTTAGGTCTGAGAAATACAAACATTAGGAACATTTTATTTTCCAAATAAACAAACATAGTTGCTGCCTTTGTGAATACTTAGTGGTATCCAGCTACCTAAAAAGATCTGGGCTGTGTTTTCATAAAAATTATTGCAATTAAGGGCTGAAAGCTGGGTGAAACAAATTCCCAATAGGAAATTGAGGGCTGATAAGAAAAAAGAGTTGAAGAGGATGACAATAGGAGTGGTTGTTTTTGTTTTGTAGCCTTGGGAGAGAAAAAGGAAGCTGAGCCAAAAGAAATCCACACAAAGCAAAACTGGCTTCTGACTGACACTGCAATGTTTACAGGGAGGGATGCTGAGCTCTGAGCCAATGGCTGGCAAGTCTGTTAAAGCACCCTGGGTGTGCTCTGTTGAGTATAGAGAGACCATGACACACTGCAGGAGGCGGAAAGGTATAAAATCCAGGCCCGTGCAGTCAATGTGAGAATTCTGCACAGCAATCATATAAAGTTGCCATGCATTTCCAATTCAAGCATCTAAGCTTTTTTTGCATGACTTGGCCTAGGATGGAATGACTGCTTGCTTCTGGAAGTGGAACCTGAGAAAATAGAACACAGCAGACGTGTCTCATCTATGTTGGTGCACAAGTCACAAAGGAATATATAACACAAATAGATTTTGTAAGAATAGCAGAGGAAATGTGAGTAATTGTCATCATGAATCAGTGATCAATGTTACCAAAAACATGAGGAACACATTAACATCCTTCAGAAGAGTTCAAGTTTTTCAAGATTATTAATTTATTGCTACAAGTAGAGAATTTAAAACCTTAACTGGATCCTAGTACATGTTATTCAGTATTTAGATGAACCAATATTTTTCCCATACAAAACATTTTTTCTCTCAGTAAGCTAAAACATTATTTTTCGTGATCAACTTTTTATTGATAAGAAAGAATTGAATATATAATAATTTTGTGTATTTTTTCTTGGGGAAATTTTGTCTTATTGTTGGCTAACCCAATATGTCAAATCAGTGGCTTTGGCACATTTGTTTATATTCTAGAAAGTTTACATTATTTGGAAGGAAGTTCTCTTTTAATTGATTTTAAAAAAATAAAACTATGCACATGGATGTATAGTTGACGATGTTTGCCTTTTTTTATATAAGTGAGTGATAATTTCTCACTACTTACTCAACATTTGCCAGCTTAATGATAGCTTTAGACAAAAGCATTGGCCAGAGTTCAAATTCATAGGTTGTAGCTGGAAGCAATAGATTGTTATCTTCATCAAAGGGCAGAAAGTCATCAATAGTTATCTTTCTCCAGCAACCCTAAAAATAATAAGAAAGAAATGTGATACTGTCAATAATTTATAATATTTTCTCTGATAGATTATTTTACACTGCCGGCATTACTATTTACTGTTTTATAATTTTATTTTAGCATCTCAACATTCAAATCTGACAATGATTTTCAATACTATTCTGGTTGAGCATTTCAGCTTATCATTTTATTTGCTATAATTACAGTATATCCATATCTTTTTCAATACTGTCCTATTTATGAGATCTTGTGAGTAAATGCCTGGGTGTCTCCTCCTACGTAATGCAGTAAATTAACATGTTTCAAATAACAGGATCAAAACATTAGGCAATCATGGATAAGCCTGGACATAATTAAATAACTTTATAGAGTCATAATACAAATTCTCCAAATATAACTTTAGTAATTATTGCTAATCCTGATATGTGCTCACTGATCATACACTTCTAATTCCCATATTACTTCCACTCTTAATTAAAGATTTAATTTTTTACATGAAGTGAATTAATATCTTATTTAATAAAATCATTATGTATTTACCTATATGCATATTACTTCATAATTAAAAGCATGAAACAAATGTTAACATTAATGATTGTGAACTCAAATAAAGACTTTCTCTTTTACTTTGTTCTTATATGCTAAGTTCTATTATGAACTCATTCCTTTGCCAAAAAATATTTTCAGTGATTATGTCAAGCATTGTGAATCCAAAGACCTGCATAACAATGACCTATACCACTGAATTACTTATGGTCTAATGGGGGAAGAATTACAGGAATATTTCATTTCCTACCTTGAACATTCTAATAGTATTTGAATTTTCTTTACTAAAAGCATGTATAATATTAATAATAACAAAACAAAAATAAAGCATTTCCACGTTGAAAGAAAGTAATTGAATGATAGAAAAATAATTTGTAATGATTTGTATCTTGAACACGTTATTCTTCAAATTTAATTAACAAAAATGTTACTAGATGAGACACAGTTTACTTAAAATGAGAGATTCTGGGCTCTACCCCCAGAAACTCTGGCCCCGGAAGTCTAGGGTTGGGCACAGGAAGCAGGTGTTTGAGTACCATAGGTGGTGTTGATCTTGATACTGGGAGACGTCTGCTCCCCACAGTTTAAGAAACTCTAAATGGTACACTAATATGGTGCTTAAAACAATGAGGGTCAATAATAAATAAAAGCTAATACATTTTTATATAAATATATTGACAGCAACTGGAAAAAATTATTGGTCCCAATATTGTTAGGGACAGAAAAACAAGTGAGAGATAATGGAAATCAGAAAAACAGAAAGGAGAAAGCAGTTATAGAAAAGCAATAAAGAGGAAATGGTTGCAGAAAAATAAAAAAAGAGGGAACGGTTATTTCAGTTTTAAAGAATGGGGTAACTAGGCCATGGGACGCTGACCGCCAGTCAGAGAAGGGAAAGACACCATAAACAGGTTTGGCATTTTCCCCACCATATGTATATTAGAGAGAATGACTGAAACATAACCTTTAAGTCATGTCCAAACATAGAAAGGAATTAGTCCTAATTATAACTAACCTTCACTAAGCATAAACTACTAGCATGTATAGAAAATAAACAAAAACCATAGAATTAGACAGGGTCTTCTCCACTCGCAGAGACAGACCCATTTCCCCTTAGGAAACGTACTTTCGCTTTGCACCCTTAAACTTTACTGGCAATAAATTCTTCACACCTACTTGCTGAGTATTTGTCATCTCTCTCTGTGGCATGGGCCAAGGCTTGTGATTCCTCTAAGCCAGGAGCCCAAGAATTGGGGCAACACTTCAAGTCCAGTCATGGACTGAACCTTGACAATATGTGTGTCTTCTCTGTTTATCAGAAACAAGTGAAAGCATGGAGATGCTGAGAGAAAGGCTGCCAACTGCAATACGAATTTCAAGTGGAAAGCAATGGCTAACTTGCTTCTTGCAGGGAGCCAAAGGAACGCTGAAATTGGAAAGCATCTGACAGGCCACACTGGTCCTGGTATCCGTATCATCACTGCCAGGTGAAAGAAGGGAGAGTGCTCTGGCTCATAGCCCTGCTCTTAATGCTACTCAGTAAATTTTTATCTCATGTCAAAGAACCTTGATGCAATTGACTTAGAATCCAAACTGCAAATAATGGCAATACTTTTATAGGAAAAATGATAAGCTGGTGTGAAAACTGGAATTCTCAATGTCATGCAGAGGGGCTCTGAGAGATTGGTTTGCCTCAAACAAGTGATAAAAGTAAGGCTTCAAGGGACAAGAGAAAAGGCAAAGAATATTTGTAGTAAGGCAGAGAAGGAAAATCAATCTCTAATAAGCAAAAGTTAAGAAAGTGTCAAGAAATTGAAGAAGAAATACAGTGAAGAGGAAATTTGAAGTGTACGAAATCTGAAAGGGGAAGGAACACAAATGGAAGGCGTGAGATGGATCCGCAGTGTATTGTGCTATATCAAGCAGCAGAAGGTAACAAAACATGTTTTTATGAACATGTTTCCAAAACATTTGCAGGGAAAAGCAAAGGAGAGACAAGGACAAATACATAACTAAAACTGGGAGGTAAAAAATATCAAAACTTAAATTATGTGTGGCTGGAAAGGGACAAAAAAGGAAAATTATATATATATATATATATATATATATATACATACATACAATTTATCATGTCAGAAAGAATTTATTCTAATGCATTACTGATGATAATATGCACACAAGTGTTGATTCAGCCTTACCAGCCGTTAGCCAGAGAGAACAGATTTCTACCAACCAGAAAACCAGGCAGTGGCATCTCTATCACATGCCTACCAAAATAATACATATGGAACCAGTTGTATCTCAGTGCTCACCTGATGAACAGCACCCTCACAAATCATTCCTCAGGTGAGACCAGTGGGGAACCAGAGGAAGCCATGACTTGTGGTTCGGTCTCTGACTACACTCTTCTGTAAGGGGCTAACTTATCTAAAGAGATGGGCTAAATGATTGGATTAGACCAAGATTCCCAAAGTGGACTAAATGCATTTTTTAAAAAATCTGAATCAAGTATTTTTGGGCTTGTGAGGAATCAGTAGAGTTAAGGATAAATAAATCACGTTTTCTTTGCAAAACAGAGCCTTGTGTTAATAAATGTTTTTCCTTATCAAGAAGGAAGTTTGAAAAGAAGGAGGGGTGTGTCAGGAAGTGGGAGGGATGAGGGAAGGGAGAGAAAGAGAGAGAGAAACAAAGAGAGAGAGAAACTAACAGGGTTGGTTCAATGTTTTGAAATATAATACTTTGACCTCCCTCCTATTCTTCCTGTGTTCACATCCTTTCTGTAACACCTCAGCACCATCCACTGGGTTTTCTCCTTTTTAATGCCACACCCTCTGGCTCACTCCTCTGCACACATTTAAAACCCTAAAGTCTAGTCTGCCAAACAGGCCTCCTGGTGGGTAAATAAAGAAGATAAAAGTGCTTTGTTGTTTTCTCTCCTAATAAGATGTCAAGGTTAATTGTCTTGATTTGAATTTTTTAAAAAACAAAAATCCTATTTTAGATATTAGAGGCTATCTTACCTTCTTTCTCTTTCCCTTTCCATTGCAATGATCCTAATAACTTCTAATTACTGGCCCTTCAACATTCCTCACCCCAGGAAGATCGATGGCTCAGGCCAATTAAGGAAAAAGTCATGCTCTTAGAAATACATAATGGAATTATTAACTTTTTATACTCTTCCCATTCCTTCAAATGTTCAGGAAGAGCATTCTTTCCCAGTGACTAGGACCAGTAAAATCCAAAGGAGTTTGATATGATCTAGCATTGTTAAATGTGGTGTGAGTCTACTTTGCCATATTCACAAAGGGGTTTGGATTCTCTCTTTGCATTTCCTACTCTCCCATCTGCTTCCTTTTTAGGCATAGGTAAAATCTTTCTGCCTCAGAGTAAGATTTGTTCACGTGAAAACAAATCTCAAGTTTAGGACGCAGAACAGATGGGCTCAGGCCCCTTAGCTGCAGCAAAGGCCAGGAGAGAAGAGCTGGATGATGCACTAGCATTGCCAACTGCCAGTGATGCTGACACTACAGCACACAGGGAAGAGGGAGGAGGAAGCCCTGTGCATCCACCTGCCTGCCCAGCTGGCCTCAGCCTGACAGTGCAGAGGTAGCAGTAGGACCAGTGTCTGCACGGAGTGGTCATGTCTTAGTAGTCCAGGCAGCACCAGCTTAAAAAGCATGTGGGACTGGTATCACAGGAGGAGCTACTGTGTTTCTTATTGCACACAAATTACATAAGCAGGGCAGTCTCCCCCAGCAGCTACACGATTGATATCCTGTGTAAAGTGAATTATCCTGTACTAGCCCAGGTAACGGTGTGAACGGCAAATATATTACAGTATGAAAGACACTTGAATTTTCATGCACATGAACTTGAAGTTACTTACCATCCAGTAAAGTTTCACAACATACTTTCCATAGCTATTGAACAAAGGCATATGGCCCTTCACTGCCTTGCATAGAGAGTATATGTGTTCCCAGGGCTTCCAGGGGAGAAGAGGAGGTTCCCCTGAAATCCCTTTAAAATAGTTGCTCAAAACCCCTCCATTGAATATCTTCCACACTGCATAGATTTCGCTGATAATCCATCTCATCAGCTAGAGACAAAAATTGTTAGTGTTAATTGGTTATTTTTCACAGTTGTATGTACTGTAATTTAAGGAGAAATAAAAGATCTACTTCCAATAGTAATATTAAATTTTACATGCAGTGTATTCCACATTTTGATTTCTGACCTACAGAATAACATCATAGGTCTTGCTTTTGTTTTCAGGAAATACAGTCACCATACAAATTAAAATGTCTAATATTAAACGCATTCTTAGATAAGAAAGCTGTTTTCCAGAATAAACTCTCAGTGATTTGGCATTGACCTCTGTTTGATATTAACCTTCATATCTGTGAGTTGGGGGGGAGATAAGGGAGAAAGAGAGAGAGAGAGAGAGAGAGAGAGAGAGAGAGAGAGAGGGCTGAGCCAGCGCTCTTGAGAGAACTGTTGAATTTTACAAATGAGTGAGCTACTCTTCTGTAAATGTTGAGAAGTTTAAGGAGGAAATTATCTCTTATGCATATAGGACCAATTAGAGAAAGAAGGAGATGTGAAAGAATTAAAATTGTACAGACACATAAATAAATGTACTCGAAATCCTGTATTTTATGTGTTGATCTGTGTAGGTGCCAACGTGCTCTAAGCAAAACTCTGACATGCAGCTGACATGCAGCGTTACTACCAGGCAGCAAGCACAGGGGGGAGGCGGTTTCACAGCAGAAACAGAGACCAGGATTTGAATTCTCCTTCAGACCCTTCACAGCCTTCTGCTGTTGGGCAAGTCTCTTCAGCCTAAGCTGCAATTTCTCATCTGCAGAATGTAGACAATAGTATCTACTTTTCAGCATGTTTGTGAGGAATAGAAACAATGTGTAAGAAATCTCTGGGTCACAGTGGGTAAAGCCATGATTACCTCAGTAGTACCAGATTTTCTGAAATATTCATCTCATGTTTAACTTACTGGTTTGTAAGGAAATTGAATACTTAAGACCGACCTCATATGATTTACTTTTTTCTTAATTTGAGTTACCTAAGAAATCCTTAAAGTTTGACAAAGTCAAAAAAGTTTCTAAAGCAGCTATCCTCCTATATATTTGGAAATTTTACTGTATAATATTGTATACTTTTTTTTTCATTTGGAAAATGAAAAGCTAAAATTTATGTAGGTTTAGGATTCATAAAATAGGTATATTTTAGACTAAAATATAAAATATAAAAAATTCAGAGATAATTTTATACTGATCAGTATAACTTGGTTGAAGAAATAAATATTTTGATTTTAATATTGATCAATACATTAAAGATAAGAATGAGAAAGTATTTGAATTAATAATGACTATGCCCTTCTTCTCTGACTTGAGTCTTAGGAGAACAGCCACGGCCCTAATCAAAAAGCTCATGTTTCAAGTTTGAAGGGGAGTGGAATAGGCCTGCCTGTGATGGATCAAACCCAAAGCAGGGAGGTACAGGTGCAGGGATGGGAAGGTGGGGAGGTGGGAGGTAGGAGGTGGGAAATCACTAGGATGCAGTTGGACTATAATACCTATTCCAAACAAGCGATATGTCTATGCATATGAAATTATCAAGTTGTACATCTTAAATATATACACTTTGTAATTGTCAGCTATACCTCAAAAAGTTGGGAAAAAATACTCAGTTATACCAAAACTTAAAAGTGAGCAAGAGAGAACTGAAATCCACTCTCTGGGAATTGTTGAAGCAGGTCTAAAAGGCATTCTGCGGTGAGAATTTAGTTCATACTTTCCCACATACCTCACTGCAGAGTAAATGTTCATTGGCTGAAAACAAGTCAAACATGATTTCATTTTTCACAACTACTGGAGTCTGAAATACAACAAAATACATAGATTTTACTCCGTAAGAAAAATAAAAGAAAAGTAGCTTAATGAAACAGTTTTCTGTGTTGGAAATAGGCCAAATCTGATTTCATTTCTCACATCCAGGAAAATGGGAAGAAACAAAAAATACATTATTTCCTAAGATAATTCTTAGAGCTGTAGGTGACACTAATTTAATGTAATGCCATTAAAATATAACATTTTACCACACAAATAAAATATTATAGCATGTATTATACATACAGATAAACTTAGCATGCAAACACACAAACTGAGAGTTTAAAATATAATTTAAAATTTAAAATAAACACTTAAGTTAAAACTGGGAAAATATCTTCATCTTGGATGAAAAACACTAGCTGTGACATCTTTTAACACTCTTGTCCAACTTTAAATTCTGTTACATTTTAAAATTAACTTAAAGGTCATTATTTAATTGGTACACATCTAAATCAGGTACCAATAATAAATAATAAAAATAATAGGTAAATATGACAAATTTTTTAAATGCGCTACAATTCATGTCAAGTGTATATGTTTAACATATCAAGTTAACATGAAAATGGTTTTAATTAGGCAACTAGACTTTTATGAAAGGTTATTCCATCAATTACTCTGATTCATCTGTACTGATATCTTGACCTAAAACTACCTAAAGGCCTGAATCGACTTGGCTAATTATAAGTTATAAACATAGTTCATGCTGTTTGACTGACTGCGATAGAATGCTTCTAAAATGCCCATACTTTTAAGCAAGTATCAATGTGCCGTAAAATTGATTAATTATAGATTGAATAAATATTAGATACCGAAAGTTTGAAGCATTATACTTATCCATCATCTACAGACAGATGAAAAGTAGGAATTGAGTTTGTAAAAGATAACAGATATTAAGGCAGAGAGGTCTCTATAATGGCATTTTAGCATCTTTCTTTGCTACACCTGTAACTAGGGCTGGATAAATCTGCAGATAATCTTATATCTGTTCAATATAAACAATGCTCAAGGGTCTGGGCTACTAATTTCTATTTCTCATAAATAAATAGATTTAATAAGTTACTCTGGGATCAGAACTTATTACCCCTTGTTTGGAATGGCGTTGATTCTGATTTCTTACATCTAGAATTTCAAGATGTATTATAACTTAGTTTTTCTCTGCTTAAATCATGTCCTTTGATTGTGGTCTTTTGCGTACAGAATTCTAGGGTATACTTTAGATTACTGTGTTTTTAGTTGTGCATTGTGATTATTTAGTGATTGTGAAGTCAATTTAGTGGGTCAGGTCTAAATAGAATAGATATAATTCTATTATAATGTGGTATATAATAGAATAGAGTAAATGTCATACAAATAGGCCACTATCGTTCTGTGGGATTTTTGCTTCAATTTTATAAATGCCCATATTTAATGGGTCTTAATGTCAAAAGTAGTTATCACTGTGGACCTAGACATTAAAGCTTGAAAAACACTATTCTAGGATCTTCCTATTAATATTTAGCCAACTTTCAGTTCTGCTTGTTGTGGTCCATACTCCAGTGTGATGGATCAAGAGAAGGACTCGGTGCAGAGGAAAATAGCAGTATGGAGATGGATGGCAGAATTCTGATATATGTAGGTGAAAGTATCATCAACAACAATGGATGAATTTATTTTTGGTACAAATATATCTCTCAGAACTAAGCTATGCTACAAAGAAAAAGATATGGTTCTACTTATCCAAATTTACAGCACTCCCACTTTATGAAATTCATATTCTTTATTTGCATGAAATGTAAGCCACGTGCTTATATTGGGAAGAGACTGAATATTGTTAATAACACAATAATATTAAGTACATTATATTAACATCACAGAGTTTATATTCTTTATGTTAATGTTACCTAACATTATAAGTCATTTAAAAGTATGGATTGTGTATATTTCATTTATTTTATTTAAAATGCCTTACAAATGGGCATTCAAAAATACCCTGGTGGGCAGAAACACACCTTTTTATTTTCTCATTTCAGTAAATCCTTTTGAATTCAGGTTTATCTGATTTTCTCCACTAGTAATAGTAGTTGGAACATATGATGGATATCTTATATTTTCTTGCATTAGTGGAAGTGGTGATGAAGGCTAAAACTTTTAGGAATAAAATCACTTTATGTAGAGACAGAGCTTTAATAGATTCCACAAATGTACAAAAGAATCAGCTCCACTACAACCACTTGACTAGTTCTAAATAATTTAGTCTACTGGTTTTCTATGCATTAAATGAAAGTTCTAGGATACACAACAAAGGAAAAAAGACCTTAGTGATAATTAGACCCTTGGAAAAACCAAATATGCTCAAACTAACATAGCTGTTAAGAAGCTATAGACCAGTGTGTCTCAAGTTTTAATCTATATAAGTGCTATTTAAAATGAATGTTTCTTGAGAGACGTCCCAGTCAGTATGCTTCAAAGGGTTGGACATGGAGTCCAGATATGAAGGTGACCTCTGGAAAATGCCTCAATAATCCCTGAAATAGAGAGATCAGACCTCTTGGGCTGGAAAAGTGATGCTATAAACACTAGAGGAAATAGACCTCCATGTCATATAAGTTTATACTAAGAAGCAGAAAGGAGAAAGTATGTCAGTCAGAAATTAAGGAATAATTTCACGTTAACATTTTACGCTATAATTAAACATTTTGGAGAGAAGAAGAAGAAAACTTAAGACTCTGAACAAAAATTCAATACAATCTGTTGGAAACTAGTACAAGAACTATTTAACTATACTGGTAAACATTTATTTCTGATTTAAATGACAAAAAGCAATTACTTTTTCTTGCTGAATACACAAGAAAAAATTACTCTAAATCATTTCAAAAATGCATATTTTTATCACTAGAGTATGACATCCTCATAATTAATAAGTATTTTGCTTACTAGTAAACAAAATTTCTTACCCGATTAATTAAAATATCCTGTGGACGTTTCCAGGAATAAATTTTCAATGATGGTGGTAACTCAATCTTTCCTTCAGGGTCTTCAAAAAAATGCTATATAAAAAATAAATTAACCTTTTTTTCCATATGGGTATATTAAAATAAACATAGCTCAATCTTAATAAAAACAAATCTGTGCATAAATCTGATCAATCAATAAGCATGTGTGGAGCACTTTGAGTGCTTATCTTTAGAGCCAATTCATGGAGTATTTGGAGAATACTGAATTTAACAATAGTGCATATCATTAGCAGAAGGTGGATTGTTGAGTAGTATTTTAATTGTAGAGGAGGCAGCCCAAACAAGCATGAGATGCTTTGGAATGTAAATTAGGTAAGGGGGAAAAACTATTTTGGATAGGCCATATATAGCCATATTTTCTATTGAAAAAAAATTTTTTTTAACTGAGTAGAGAAGATTGAGAAATATTTACTTAATTTTCAATTGTTAGAATCACAAACAGGATTAAATGTAAATAAAACCTGGACCTTTGATCCAACTGACTTTCATTTATGAATTTTTAAATCTTGTTCTTTTGAGATAATTATAGATGCTGTACATAAAGACATGTGAAATAATACAGAGTTCCTGTATTCCCTTTCTTATTTCTCCAATGGTAACATCATACGAAGCTATAGCTCAGTATCAACAAATCTCCAAGGACAGCTGCTATCATTGTAAACTTAAGGCAATGAATCTTGGTAAAATATGGATGTTGCAAATCATGCCTAAGAGCTACCATGCTACCCCATCACAGAGATGCAATCACAAGGCTTGGACACTGTCTACCACTCACCCCAGTGGAGGGGGTATTGCTTTGTGAGCCGAGAACGCTGAGGCTGTGGGACAGAACCGGGGTGGGGAGTCAGGTTCTAGCCCAGATGTTACCACTTTGCACTATAGTTTGAGCTAGTGCTCTCTGACCTTTGAAAGCTACAGTGGCAGAACAGGATGTAGGTTAAGGTTCTCAAGTGTCACACGCCATTGGATGGCCCCTGTTCACAGCAAGAGTTGACTTCGTGTTTCCCTAACTATGCAGCTGTATAGGCTCCTTAATCCAAGGGCCACAATATCTACATTGGGGTCTGATGTTCAGCCAACCTGATTCCTATTTGCTGCCATGAAGTAAAACGGACATCAGGTGACCAGCACACTTGCTACTGCTCCAGTCTCCCTGGTTTTCTTCCAGTAAATGTTCTTCCAACACACTTGCCCTTGCTTAATAACACTGATCAATCCCAGAATTTGATACCCAACCTTGCAGAGATCTGTAAGATGTTTTCACAGTCCCCTCACAAAAGCATGCTTGCACTCCAAGCTCCCTAAAGAGTTATTTTTTATATCCTATTTCAAAAACCCAAGCAATTTTGCCCTTTCCCTCCCTGTTGTTTCTCCACACTTTGGAGTGACTCATCTCTAGGTCTTCTCCAGAACTTAACTGTTCAACTGAGAATTTGTGCAATCTATTCTCCTGGTATAAATTCTGAAAGCTACACACACACACACACACACACACACACACACACACACACACACAGGCACACACACAGTCTCCATACATTTTGAATTGCTGCTAAAAATGCACAGAATATGCCCACTTTCATTTGAACCCTGAGGGTTCAAAAGCTCTTTGTATCTAAAAGTTCCATAATCACTCTAGATATGGTACAAAGAATGTGTTCCCTTACACTTTGCTAATTTGGAAATTTTTCAAGTGCTAACAGAGCTGGAAATTAGCTCCCTTTATTGAATATCTTTTGTGAATAAATCACTGATATGAATCATGCAGTTTGTGACACTATATTTTGTGAAAAAAATTTAAATGCTGATATTTACCATTTCAGAATGCTCTATGCAAACAGAGATAGCAGAGTTCAACCTAGCAATCCTGGCAATTTTGTTTGTGTTTTGAAAATTACACTGTGTTCTATAAATATTTTTAAATGAATTACTGCACCAAATAAGTAGGTCATATTTTAAGTGCAACCCAGCCCCATAGGCTGAAAAAAGTCTTTACAATAGAGTAAACCTTTTTATATTTGTTTTGTTTGACACAGGGTGTGGTTTTGTTGCCCGGGCTGGAGTGCAGTGGCTAATCATAGCTCATTGCAGCCTCAAACTCCTAAGCTCAAGAGATCCTCCTCCCTCAGCTTCCCAAGCAGATGAGACTACAGGTGCACACCAGAACACCCAGCTAATTTTTAAAGTTTTTGTAGAGACGGGGATCTCACTATGTTGCTCACGTGGGCCTGGAACTCCTGGCCTCAAGTGATCCTCTTGTCTCAGCCTCCAAAGTGCTAGGATTATAGGTGTGAGCCAATGAATCCAGTCAGAGTAAACATTTTAAAATAGGCAAAAGAACCTAAAATAATTGGAAAATGTAGGAACTCCACTTAGCTCCAATCTCTGGGACATATCATGTTTACAGGACAAAAAATAAACAGAGCAGCTCAGATCTTTATCCACATAGCTTGGAAAGATACTAAGAGGAATATAGGTTTTACCTCACAGTAACATCGCTTTTAAAAATTCCGTTTCTTACAACCACTAGGTAAGAGATCACAGGTCTGCTGTGGACTTTCATTCTCTAAACCACCTTCTAAATGCCTGCTTCCCAGCTTTGTCCAAAATCCATTGGCTAACCTCTTCTACCTCCTAATTTCCCCCTTGTTTCACTATGACTCCGTGGTCATAGCTCTTTCTTTCCTCTTACTCAAATGTGAGTCACCAAAACTCAGGACTAAAGCTGGGAAAGATAAAGCATTGGCTGGCGGGGAGGGCAGGTAGACAAAGACAAGATTTCTCTTTTGAATGGAGATTGTGGAGAAGAATGGGTATGCTCTCATGTTAACAAATCGTATTCCATTGTAAGATTAAAAACCAAAATGAAATCTAGTCGCGTTCAGGTCTACTTACCAATACAGGGCTTTTTCCTGTTTTGTCCTTTTCTTTTCCACCTCTGCCTGCATCCCACTTTTCTGCATTTATATCAGCTTCACTCCACTCTGGCCAGATGGGGAATTTCCCCTTCTTTTGTTCAATAAAACTAGATTGTGCACTGCTGCCAAAAAGGGAGAAACTAGAGAGAGATGGAGAGAGAGAGGGAAAGAGAGAAAAGGTTAGTTTTAATTAAAATCTCTGAGATAAAATATTGGATTAATTGTGTGACATAATTTTAATTATCTTATCATCAGAGTCATGTTAAATACATTTTTCAATACAGTCATATCTGTGGGCAGACAGCATTCACACGTCTGGGTTCTAAAGACTAAAATGACCCAAGGAGATTACTCCATCTGCAAATTTTGAGCATTAGTTCCTACTTACCGATGTAAGATATTAAAAACTAAATACAAACAGTATTATCAAATATCATAAACACATAAGAATATACACAATTCACATGTAAAGAAAATCCTTTGCGCTTATAATAGTAATAGCTTTTGGACTATCAATACAAATATAATTTTGATTTTTTTCCCAGTATAAAAGTATTATGTGATCATTATTTTAAAAGAAAACCATAAAATACAAATCCGATAAATAAGAAAAAGCTACCCACCTCACTCTAGACACTACATTGTTAACAACTATCTAACCTCCCGGGTCGATATACAGGATATACATTTTTTTCTTCAAAAATTAAATCATTCTACATATACATTTTATAGACTGCTTTATTTTACTTACTAGTAATTTGTTAATATTTCTCGTGTTCTAAATATTTGCCTAAATACTAATTTAATGATTGTATTATATTCATTGTATAAATATACCATATTTCATTTAACGAGGCTTCTATATTTGGAATGGAGGTTTTGAGTTTTAAATTTTTTCACTTTCATAAACAAGACTATGGTGGTTGTTACTGTTGTTAAATCTTTGCATACATTCTCAATTTTCCTGGGATAAATTTTAATAAGGAGTCTTACTCTACCAAAGTATATACATATTTTGACCAATTTTCTACAGAAAAGTTGGGACTGTTTTCTACTTTCATCATATATATATTACAGTTTTTATATATTTGAACCCTGGATATTACTTTTTGTTCATTTTTATAAATGGTAAAGTCTAAAATTAGAATCTTGTTTAATTTTCAAATTTTTAACTACTAGTGAGGCTAGAACCCTGTTCTAGACCTTGGGATAAGCAGTTGGGAAAACAACAGATTAAAATCTCAAGGCTTATAAAATTCATATTCTAGTGGGTTCTCAAAACAAAATAAAGAGAATAAATTAAGTAATATATATAGTATACAGTCATTCATTGCTTAATGATCAGGATATATTCTAAGAAATGCATCAATTAGGTGATTTCATTGTTCTGTGAACACAGAGTGTACTTACACAAAACTCGATGGTACAGCTTACTACACCCCTAGGCTATAGGTATGGCCAATTGCTCCTAGTCCACAAACCTGTACAGCACTTACTGGACTGAATACTATCGGCAATTGTAACACAATGGTAAGTATTTGCATATCTAAACATATTTAAACATAGAGAAGGTACAGGAAAACTATGGCATAAGAGATAAAACAAAATGGGACTTGTATAAGGGCACTTACCATGAATGGAGCTTGCAGGACTGGAAGTTGCTCCACATGAGTCAGTGAGCGGGTGGTAAGTGAACTGAAGACCTAGGACATTACTGTACACTAATGTAGGCTTTATAAATACTGTACACTTAGGCTACACTAAATTTATAAACAAAAATTCTTTCTTCAATAATAAATTAACTTTATCTTATTAAACGACCACCTCCGTATATGCCGTTCATCCCTGACTGAAGTGTCGTTACTCAGTGCATGACTGTAATTGAAAGTGAAAAGTGTCAAGAGGAAGTATAAAACAGGACAGGGGTATTGAAGAGTCAAGGTATTTAATTTGTATAAACGGAGTTAAGGAAAATGGCTCTAATAAGGTAACATTTAAATAGTGAAAGAAAGTGAGGAAGCAAGCCATGTGAATATCCATGAAAAGAATGCTCCAGATGCAGGAAACAGCAGGTCCCAACAGCAAAGAGTGTTCCAGAGGCAAACAGCAACCTGCTTAGTTTAAGAATAATATGGAGGTCAGCTGAGTGGAAGGGGAAGTAAAGGAAGATGATTGCAGAGAGATAACAGGAGATGTGAAGATTGCTGAGATGATCCAAGTCAGGGCAAAGGCATTGGTCTTTATGTGGGTGAGACAGGATGCCAAAGGAGGGCTTGGAACACAAAATGATGTGACTGAAATTTGATGATCACTCTTGATGCTATGTTGAGAAAAGACCAAAGGAGCCAAGGGAGACAATGTAGGTGGCTTTGGAATAACAGGTGAGCGCTAATGTGGATTTGGACTGAGTTAGTTACTGTAAGGAAGGCAAGAAATAATCAGATTCTGTGTATATTTTTAAGGTAACCAAAGTCAATAGAGTCGATATTTTTTGATAGACAGAAGACCGCACTATGGAGCAAAATTGCAGCAGGGGGATTAAAGCAGTAGTTCATGGATACATGAGTTGTGTTTTATTTTTATTTATTTATTTTTTTTGAGACAGAGTCTCACTTTGTTGCCCGGGCTAGAGTGAGTGCCGTGGCATCAGCCTAGCTCACAGCAACCTCAGACTCCTGGGCTTAAGCGATCCTACTGCCTCAGCCTCCCGAGTAGCTGGGACTACAGGAATGAGCCACCATGCCCGGCTAAATTTTTTGTATATATATTTTTAGTTGGCCAGATAATTTCTTTCTATTTTTAGCAGAGACGGGGTCTCACTCTTGCTCAGGCTGGTCTCGAACTCCTGACCTCGAGCGATCCACCCGCCTCGGCCTCCCAGAGCTAGGATTACAGGCGTGAGCCACCGCGCCCGGCCATGAGTTGTGTTATAAATGTCCAAAATCCATCCTCAGAGGTGTTGAATGTGTACTTTGATTTAAGATTCTGAAGTGTATGAGAAGAAAATGGGCTAAAAGTGAAATTTTGAGGGTCATTGGCATTTAGATGGTATTTAAAGTCTGAAGACTAGATGAAATCACCAAGAAAATGACTACCTGAGAAAGAGGCACTCCCAGGGATGCTACTCAAAACACCTAACAACTGGTATGCACGGAGCATTAACCAAACTGAACGGAGCCTGACCACAATGCTGGGTCAGTGTCTTCAAAGCCTCTGGCTAGGCCAGATATTTATTCTTTATTTTTGTTGTGGGGGCAGGGATGTAAAGCCATCAGGGTAGGTCAGGGACCCAGGAAAAAAGGCAGACATGTCTGGGGCTCAGAGGTATTGGCAAGGTACTTGTAATAAATAAAAACGTATTTCAATACTCTAATAAGCAACACAGCTGCATTTATGCCCTGGTACTGTATATTTAAAGGTCAGAGAGATAAGGAGGAAATGACTAAGAAAACTGAGAAAAAAGTAGTCATTGAATGTTATAGACAGAATAATCTTCCCCACCCCAAATATATACACACCTTAGTCCATGAAAAACATGAACATGTTACCTTCCATGACCAAAGGGAGTTTGTAGATGTGATTAAGTATTGTGAGATGGGGAAATTATCCTGGATTATCTGGGTGGGCCCAGTGTAACCCCCAGGGTCCTTAAAAGTGGAAGAGGGAGACAGAAGAGTTCAGAGGGAAAAGTGACAAATGAAGAATGGATAAAGGTAAACTTGCTGGTTTTGAAAACCGAGAAAGGAGTCCACAGCCAAGGAAGGTAGGTGAGTTCTAGAAGCTGGAAAAGCCAAGGAACTGGAGTCTCTCCTTAGAGCCTGCGGAAAGGAAAGCAGCCCTGTTGAAACCTATTGTCAGCTCAGTCCCGGGTTGGACTTCTGACTCCTACAATTCTAAGACAATAAATTTGTGTGGTTTTAGGCCACTAAGTTTCTGGTATTTTCTTACAGCAGCAATAAGAAAATAATACAGTGAGGCAGGACAAACACAGTAGAAGGTGATACCTTGGAAACCAAGTGAAGCAATTTTCTTAAAAAATGAGGGCATGAGCAATAGGCCCAAATGTGGCTAATAGGTCAAGATGAAGTGAAAACAACTAAATGTTGAATTTAGCAACAAGAAGATTAAAGTCTCTCTCGAATATCACCTCTGGGGAGTGAGGACTGGAGGAAGTGCTTTCCTGAATATTCTACCTATTATAGCAACGTTCACCTCTCTGCATCTTTTCATATTGCTTCAATTCTATAGCACCTGACAACGCTCTCACTAATCCTTTGTCTATGTGCCTACTGTGCATCTCCATGGGTAGGATGTGTAGTTCCACAGGGGCAGGAACATTGATTTTTTTTGTTCATTTCCTCCATCTCCAGCAACTGGAACAGTAGCTGGACAAAGTAGGAAATCTGTTTATCTATCATCTATTTATGTGAAACAAAAGAATGGATGTCTTTATTTTATATTTCTAATAATTCCTAATTGGAACTGTTCTAAATTGTTGTATATAGGTAGAGATTGACCAGAGGCTTACCAATCCTGTTCCCATTTCTTTTGATGTTTGACTAGCTTTACAGGATGGCGACTTGGACAACAGAATGTGGGTAAATAACAGTATTCACCTTAAGGTTCATAAAAAATTCTGTGAGATACTTCTCACTCTCTTCCTGCTCAGTGTATGGCTAAGTTCTATGAAGACACCTTACAAAATGGTGATACGTCAAGAAGAAATGAGCCAAGACCCCTTATTCAGCACATTCCAAGCCACCACTCTATACCCACCTGCCTGTCCAGACTTTGGTATGATGAGAAATATCCTTTGTTGTTTAAGTCACTGAGATTTGGGGGTTATTTGATATTGTAGCATTGACTAAAGAGTGTACTTCCTTTCTTTGGATTTGAATCTTCTTGCTTATATCTTTAGTCATTGTAAGTAAATACATGCTATATTACTTACAGATTATTTTTCTATTATCTTACATTTGTAATACTTGATTCTCTTGTTGTGACTTCTGCCTATCTTTTGTGTATTCTTTGATTATGTGCTTATGCCTATCAGGGTTTTCTCCTCCTCCAGTCCCCTTCCCCTGAGGCAACCCTGTGTTGAGAGAATATACTTTCAACATTATATTGAGTTTTATTCTGTGAGAAACCCCAATGAATATAGCTAGATCTCAAACCTGTGAAAAGAGTTTTTCCATTTCTCCAGAAAGACTTTTGTTCAGCCCAACATCAGGCAGAGAAAAATGGTAGCTTTCTTATAATCTTCCTGAGCTTAGGTGGATTTTTCTCATTCACCTTTTTAAAGAGAATTAAACTCTTGGAAAACCAAGTCATTATCTAAGGTTGGAGCACTTCCTTTCCTCATTTGCATTCAAGACCTTGTCCCATATATGTTAAAACAAAAGATTACAGTTTTATAAGACTTACAAGACTTCCCTCAGAACCATGACACTCTGATCCACAATCCTCTCCTTATTTCTGAATCCTGACAATTTTTATTGTTTTTTTTTTTGCCTTAAGAGACAGAGTCTCACTATGTTCCCCAGGCCAGCCTTGAATTCCTGGGTTAGAGCGATCTTACTACCTCAATCTCTCAAGTAGCTAAGAGCACAGGTGTGTGCCCACCATGCCTGGCTTTTATTCTTTATACAGACATTTATAGGTATTATCATTCTTTTAAAATCTCAATTCACCATCTTGCTGGAAAAGAAAATTTGAGAATTTGTACATCGTTAAAGAGTGTTCCTAAGTAGCATGTAAGAGTATAAAAGAGGTAAGGATGACTAGAATAGTTTTCAGGGAAAAATGAAGCCTTTTTCATATTATTAATAGAAAAATCAAGGCATAAATCAGCACATTATAATATTTGTTTTATTGAGCATTGGTACAAGCCCACAGATAAAAAAAATGCTGATTTTGTGTACATCAAAACCACGATAAAATTACCTCATTCAAGAAGCTCAAAATCTTAAAATCTATTTTTTAAAAGGAAGGTATAATTTTAAAAATAAGGCTCTGCTAAGATTGTTTTTCTTCCCTGTTCATTCTGTCAAGTGTAAGTAAATGTTCTAGCTCCCGCCCTTAAGCTATTAAGCTTTATCTCTAATTGGCCTACTTTCCTTGTAACGCATAAAATCTATTTCCATCTATATTCAATATTACTTTAAAAGAGTCTCATTAGCAGTGTCTTATACCAGCCCGATAGATCATTTATAGTGCTACACATGCGATATAAACAATGCTCAAATGCAGCTCAAGGTCAAATATAAGAGAGATTTAAAATGAACCTCTAAAATGTTGCTTTGAAACTCTCAGCACAGTATGGCTTTGAAGTTCACTAGCAGAACGTACCTACTGCTCTAGCATAGTTGGGATCCTTTAAGTATTCAAAGCACCTTATTCTTGTTCTCATCAATTATGAAAGCAAGATAATTTTTAAACACAAAAGTGATGCAGGAAGAATTAGGAACTGGTAATACTGGGAAGTAAATGTTCCCAAATTTTAGAAAATTTAAACCTGCAACACTGAAAAATCAGAGTGATTCGCAGAGACACTTTATTCACATAGCAACATACCCGTAGACTAATAAGTGATTTAATTCATTAAAATTGCAAGTTGTATAAAATATTTCAAAAATAAATATGAAAGTATATGGCCAAAGGCTCCCTCCCCACACAGTGAGTCTAAATATGTTGGAAACATTATTTTTTAAAAAGTTAATAAAAATCAATGAGAAATGTGTATAATATAAAATCTGAATATTCCCAATACTTAATATGGGGTATTCCAAAGGAAGCCAGTGTTTGGAGGGAGGAGGCAAGAGGCTGATTCCTAGAGTACAAATAATATAAAACACGAATGTGCTCCTGGAGAAAAGAGAGCAAGCATAAAGGAAGCAAATGCTCATGGCTGAAAACCATTGAAAGATATCGGTGGACTAATTACAGAAAGAACCTATAGTGGTGTGTTGGGGGCTGAAATAGTGTAACCCACAAGGAGCTACTGGGAAATGGATTTGAGCAGCGGCAGTCAAAGCTTGAAAGTCTGGAAGTCTATGCTGGAAAGGAAGCTATAACTACTTTGTAAATGTCAGGAGACCAGAAATAGGTTTTGTGAAGGAGCAAGTGGCTAGAGTTACTCATAAGTACCTAGCTTCTAAGACTGGCATAACTCCCCCTACAGTTTGTGGTATAACAGGCAATATGTCGCTTGCCCATGGTTCCCTGAGGAAACAGAAAGGCTGGCTGAAAGAAAAAGAATGAGGGTGAGGGCAGCCCTCCACCATCATGGGTGTGGCATCAGGGCTAGTGTTTCCTATACAGTAGAAAAGCCCCCAACTCCCCAGTATTAAGATTTGGGTGGGGATAAGGTGGGGATAGGGTAATATAAAAAGAAATTTTAATTTTTATGGTACATGCACCCACTAATCAGAAAGGACTCTATCCTGGTATTGGAATAGAGTGCTAGAGGCCCTCTGCTTGTCCATTAACTATTTATTAGCTGAATTATGGGTAGGTCCTGGGGTTCCCAGAGAGAGAGGCCAGAGTTTAAAAGGAGTGGAACATTCTTTCAGAAGCTTAAAAAAGCAGCTATTTGCCAGCTGGTGAGAAAATATTTCAATATTGTAGCAGCTATCCTGTCCTTTTCAGGAGTGCATACCAACTGCATCTCAGCAATGGGTAAGGAGCTGAACATCCTGGAAGCCCATCCAAACTCCATGGCACAGAATAGTATGCATGAGTTTAGAGCATCTACAAAAGATGAACTAAGAAACTGAAATTACAAAGCAAAACAAGAAACCTAAAACTATGAGGTACAGTCAGTAAATATATCAGAAGAAAGAACTCATACCCAAGGAAAGAGAAGTAATATGACAAACTTAAAAAGTCTTTAGAATGAGTGCATTTTGAATTCTCAAGAAGATACAGGATGGGTAGTTTCTACCTTGCAATTAAACAAGGAAAATATTAAAAAAAAATAGATATGAAAAAAGAAATCTTAAAAGATTTTAGTAATGAAAATTTCAGATATGAAATAAAGACTTGATAAAATAGCAGAAAGAGTAGATAAAATACAGCTGAAGTAAGAAGAGAGCTAGTGATTTAGGAGGTAGAATTTTAAAAATCTAGTATTTGCATAGAGAGATAAAGAGCTATAAAATATAAAATATACAAGTAAATAGATTGGAAAACTCAAACATATGCTTAACAGGAGATCCAGAAAAACAAAATTGTTAGAATGTTGGGGTGGGGGGTATATTTGAAAACAGGATGGCTGAAAAGTGTTTAGAATTTATAAAAGATGTGTCTTCAGATTGGAAAAAGCCAATCAAGCAATAAAGAGGATAAATAGCAGGCTGAGCAGTGGCAATCTGAACCTAGATGTATCAAATGAAAAGGTAGATCAATGATGTAGATGTATTAATTTACGTAGAGAAGTGTCAAAATACCTTAAAATGAAAAACAATCAGATTGACAGCAAGAGTAGACACCAGAAAGTAAGGAAGTGGTATCCTCAAAGCTGAGGTAAAATAACTGTCAACCTTGAAATCAATACCCACATAAATACTTATTCAAAAATGATATAGAAACATTTATCTTAAATGAAATAAAAACATATTAAAACTGAGTTTACCATAACAGACTCTTGTCAAAAAAAAAAAAAAAAATACTGAAGGATTTATCTCAGAAAGACAGAAAATAACCCCAGAATGAAAGTGTGTGGATATAAGTAGTAATGGTAAGCAAATGAGTCAATATAATATTTTTCTAAAATTTTTAAAAGTATTTCTTGCAAACATAATAGCAATAACTTTATGCTTTAAAAATCTGTAATTAAAACTCTAGCAAACAAAAATAAAAGAGATGAGAAAGGGAATTCTAAGGGACACTACCATGCCAGTTTGTTTCTGTTTTTGTTTTCCAGTAATGATACTGAATAACTGTAGACTTTGTAGGAAAGTATTTAAAAATAAACAGACATGTAAAAAAAATAAGGATATTCCAAGAAATAAAATGTAAAACTTCCAAACCAAGAAAGAACAGAGAGGGTAAGTCTAATGTTAGGCAAGAACTAATTGTAAACTATCCCATAGGTAGAAGGAAAATTAGGAAAGCAAAAACTTTTAAATTGGGATCAAATCAAGCAATATATCTGGAGAATAAAACATTTTACAAAAATACAATTACAGAATGAGAAAGGAATCTCACTCAACCAACAGTTCACTTATTTCTAATTAACATTTACTAAACACCTGCTTTGTGACAAGCACTCTGCTGGATGATAGGGTTAGAAACACATAAACATGTACCTCTGCTGTTCAGTTTATTTAGAATGCAAAAAAGTAGACAGATAACTTCAATATAACAAGGTATGTGCAGAGATGAAAGTAGTCCCAGGTGACAGAAATAGGGACATTGTGCCAGTGTTGAGGCAATTAGGAGAAAATTCCCACAAAAAAATAGCATCTGACATGTCTTGAAAGATAACAAGAAATTTTCCAGGTTAAAAAAGGAGAAAGGGCATCAGTAGGAAAAAAAGAACAGCATAAGAGACAGTGCAAAAGCAAGAAACAGCAGAAGAGGTGGAGAGATCTATGAGTTCTTCAGTACCACCTGAGTACAGTATATGGCAGAGAGGAGAAAATTAGGTTGAAAAAAACAAAAGGTAGGCAAACAGCTTCCCCATCAAGGATTCTGCTGAGAAGTTTGAACTTGATTTTCTAGTCAGCATTGACCCCTCAATGTACAGAGATAACATTTTATTCATAGATATATATTATTTTTAACATTTACTCATGGTTTAAAATATGAAGCTTAAGTAACACTGCATTTTAAATACAACTTTAAAATGAGCACAGTAATGATGATAATTCAGAAAATTTGATTTAAGATAATTTTCATTAGATCTGAAAAATCACACTCTTCCAATCAAAATTCTTGTATGAAGGTGTCCCTGACAAATCATAAAAAATTTTTTTTAAATATAATATATAATTGCAATTATATCCAATTTGGGATTTTATTTTGAAGAAAAAAATTGTATCTATGCCTACAATGTTTTACTTGTGGATAGATTTAAAATCTATCCTCTTAATATTTAAAAGCAAAGTATCAAATTTAAAGAACAAGCCTGAGAGATATCACTTCCATCTCAGGGTCACAGAGACTGGATTTACCCTCCCACCTGATATAACAATAAACCTGGACAAAATACATAAAACTGATTTTAAAGACAGGGACATCAAGTGAGGAAGGACAATGATCTTTGAATGATGAGAAACAAATGAAGTGAGCCCTCTAATTGCCGCAGCTTATGGCCCTGAGAGAGTTTTCAGGCTGAAATTCAGGGAGACGTGGCCCAGGCATATCTCTGAAGATTCCTTGAGTAGAGGAGAATACCAGTGTTTGGGGGAGACCAAGGTAGCTAGAGTTTGCAGGACAGTGTACTGAAGTAGAGAAAGCTTCAAAGAGAGAACTCCTGAGATCTTCAGAGAGTCACCCACGAACATTCAACAAAGTACTTATCAGCACATGTGCATGAGGAAGTTACCCAAAGCTAGAGGGAGAAAAATAAATACCCAAAAGAACTGGAGGACTCACACATGGCCACAACTGGTTCTACTGCTACCAGTCCCATGGAAACTGGGAAAAGTAATCAGAAACATCTTGCCTCAGTCAGGGAAAATAATTTGCCCTATATTAAACATGGTTCTGGTCCCACATAACAAATCTTAAAAGCAAAATTTGAAAGAATGAAGCTATTTCTAAGCAATTAATCTATATTCTAGAACAAAGCTCAAGAATATTTATAGGGTTACAAAATATCACAGTATCTGTCATTCAATCAAAAATCACCAGGCATGAGAAGAAACAAGAACATATGACTACTGGAGAGGGAGAAAAAAATTGAATTAGACTCATAACTGACACAGATGTTAAAATTCATAATCACATTAGTATAGTTATTATAGCTGTATTCCATGTTTTCAACATGTTAAGTAGAGACAAGACAAAAGAGTTGATTGGATACCTGAAATGGAAACTAAACTGTCTGAGAGAAGAAATACACAAAGGGTATTAATGATAGATTAGAAATTGAAGAAGACTAATAAATTTAAAAAGGTAAGAAATAATTCAAAAGAAAAAAACAATTGTAAATAAACAGAGCACTGGTGAACTCTGGGATAGCTTCAAGCAGCCTAAAGTAAGTGTAACTGGTATCACAAAAGGAGGGATTAAAGACAGAAAAAATGTATTTGATGAAATTATGGTGTATATTTTAAAAATTTTGATGAAAACTACAAACCCACAGATTGAAGAATTTCAATGAAACCCAAACTCAAGAAACATGAAGAAAACCATGCCAAGTTGCAACATAAGAAAATAACTTAAAAGCAGTGGTGAAAAAGATTTTAAGAGCAGTTAGAGGGGAAAAAAAAACCAAACATTACATGCAAAGGAACAAAGAAATGGAAAAAAGCGAATTTCCCATTAAAAACAATGCAAGAGAAAAGATAATGGCAACATCTTTAAAGAACTGAAAGAGAAAAATATCTGTCAAGCTACAATTCTACAACTATTGAGAATGTCTTTTAAAAATAAGAGTATAAGCACTTTTTTGACATAAAAAAGCTAAAAGCATTCATCAGGAGAAAATATTAACACAATAAAAAAATAAAGGAAGTCCTTTACGCAGAAGAAAAATGATACCAGGCAGAAATACAGATCTATACAAAGAAATATAGAAAATTAGAAGTAGTAACTACAGGGCTAAATACACAAGTTATTTTATTTTAAAAATATATTTATAGTAGAGATAACTACTTATACAAACAGATAAATAATGTAATATGGAGTTTATAATATATAAAATCAGATGTTTGACAACAATAGCAAAATGTTGGTGGTAATGTATAAGTATACTATTATGTTTTTATATTGTATGTGAATTGATACAATGTCATAAGCAGGTAGAGTCTGTTATGTTCACAATGTGTACTATTAACTACAAAGCAACCTCCAAAATAGCAAAAGAAATAGCTGCAGCTAAAAGCCAACAAAAGAGATAAGTAGAATTTTTAAAAAATTTAATCAATCTGAAATGCTCGGGGCGAGGATGGAGAGAAAGAGGAAGGCTAGTACACTGTTGGTAGGAATATAAATTAGTCCAGCCACTATGGAAAACAATATGGAAATTTAAAGTAGAACTACCATAGGATCCAGCAATTCTGGGAATATATCCAAAAGAAAAGCAATCAGTATAATGAAGAGATATCTGCACTCCCACGTTTACTGCAGTACTGTTCACAATAGCCAAAATATAGAAGCAACCTAAATGTCCACCAACGGATAAATGATTAAAGAAAATGTGGCATATATACAGAATGGAATATTATTCAGCCACAAAAATTAATGAAATCCTGTCATTTGCAGAAACATGTATGGAACTGGAGAATATTATGTTAAGTGAAATAACCAGAGCAAAGAAAGACAAATATCTCATGTTCTCACTCATAGGTGGGAGCTAAAAGAGCTGATTTGATGAAGGTAGAGCATAGAATGATGATTAACAGAGTCTGGAAAGGGTAGGAGGGGAGGGAGATGAAGAGAGACTGGTTAATGGATATAAAAATACAGTTAGATAGAAGGAATATATTCTAGTATTCAATAGCACAGTAGGATGACTATATTTAACAATAATTTATTGTGTATTTCAAAATAACTGAAAGAGAAGCTTTGAAATGCTCCCTACAAAAAGAAAAGATAAATGTTTGAGATGATAGATACCCTAATTACCCTGACTTGATCATTACACATTGTATACATGTATCAAAATATCACATGTACCCCATAAATATGTATAATTGTTATATATCAATAAAAATAAGATAATTATGAGTGCAAGGAGCCACACAAAAGCTGTACATAGCTATGACTTCATTTATATAAAGCCTAGAAAATACAAACTAATAAAGTGACAGAAAACAGAACAGCGATTGCTGGGGACTGGGGTCAGGAAGGGATCACCAAGGGCAAAGAAAAAGTTTTTGAATGACAGGTCACTTTATTATTTTGATGATGGTGAAGATTTTGTGTGTGTAGGTGCATGTCAAAACTTATCAAAGTGCACCCTTTAAATATGTGCAATTTACTACATGTCAATTTTTTGTTATCAATAAACCTGTTTAAAATAGAAACAAAGGAAGGGAGGAAGGGAAAAGGAAACGAAGGAAAGAAGGACGGAAGAAAAGATGGAAAGAAGGAAGAGAAAAAAAAACAGGCTGGGAATTTTAAAAGGCAAATTCAGGAAATTGCAAACATTACTTCATAATAGCAATATTACCATTCATAAACTCCTAATATACAGTTAAGTTTAAATGTACATTCTATTTTATATTTGGTTACCTAATCAGATGCAATGAACCATATTTTGTCTATAAATAATGTCTTTCATAGGTATCTATTCTTGGTAATTAAATATTCTGAATAATTTGGAGTTCAGAAAATGTCAAAACTGTCTTTATACGTAACGAAAGTGGTTCATAATTTTATTAAAATATATTTTATAATCCTGTTATTAATAAAACACTAATAAGTTTACTTTTTTAAACTTAAAAGCACTTATTAATCACATACTTTGCAAAGATGACAAAATGATGTTTTCAAAAATTCTTAAGTCAATTAGCAAGTTTATGTAATACAACAAAAAATGCACACGAGTTAAAAACCTTCAAGGAAAACTTTAGCTGGAACAAAGGTATAAAGTCATTACAGACTTTGATGCAATAAAAAGCCCACTGAATCTGGTTTATACACACACAAACACACACACACACACGGACATATTCACATATTTGTTTTAATTAGATTATTTTAGGGAAGCAGGTTCACTGTAGGGATGTTAAAATTTCAATAAAATGAGAGTCTGGAGTTTTGCCATTGTTTTCTTAACGCATGCTGTTCAGTGTAAGGACCTGATTTTATTCGTAGTGGGAGGCAGTTTATTTATGCAATGTGCAATCAGCATGCCTTCTTAAGTAGTGTCAGCTAACACCCTGCAGGAATCAGAATATGAATAGAATTACACAATTGACTTAATTTGGGTTAGGGGCATTCTGAGTTATACTCTTTAGAAATTAAATATGTAGGGAGGCAACTTGTAAATCTTGGGAAAAAATGTTTTAAATTAAAGCCAGTTGTTATGTTGACCTTTTATTTACTTGGTTTTATTAAAATTATTTAAATGAGCATTTCATTTTAAAAGTTCAACATTGTGCTTGGTTGGGTGACTGTAAAGATTAACAAGATTCAGTTTCTATTCTCAAATAACTTAAAATTACTGAGAATAAATGCAGGCTATAACTAAGATACAAAGGCAAAAGCAAAGAGGTTGATAACGAATTTAAAGACAAAGTGTATTATTAGCACAGAAGAGGGGCAGAAATTGCTTCCAACTTGGAAAGTCAATGTTGGCTTCATGGAAAAGAAGGCCTTTAGATATAGATGGAATTGGAAGTAGCATGAAAGCCACTATAAAACATAGAGAAAAGGATGGGAAAATGTGCAGAGGTAGAAAAGGGAAGAATGGTAAACAGCATGTTAGTATCTGGCTGATACAGAGAGTAGGAGGGAGCTGAAGCCAGTTGCTGAGCTTATTGCTAAGAGCTAGTATGGTGCGCTCTCTCTCTCTCTCTCTCTCTCTCTGTCTCTGTCTCTGTCTCTGTCTCCCCACTCCTTCCCTCCCTTCCTTCTTTCATGCTTCCTTTTTTTTTTAAAAAAAGCAGGAACACCTTACCTGCAAATGGTATGCTAAGAAGATTATGAACGGTACTTTTATGCAAAGTTAATGGCATAAGGAAAAACCTTGACTAAAGGCAAGGGAATTGGAAGATTTTTTTTTTAGTGGTTCTACTTGGAGTTAATGAGGGCCTCACCTAGAGGAGGTCAGGGAAGAAAATGAGTGTGGAGCCAAGGTGGAGAATTATTAATAAAAGAACAAGGAAACCAACTGCTTGTGATCGGCAAAGGAGAGGGAGAGGGCGGATGACTGATCCTTAGAGTTAAGGTGACAGGGAAGACAGTAATAACATTCTCTAACATGAGCAACATGGAAGCTTGTACATTTGGGAGAGAAAATGATGACCTCCATTTGGACAGATTTAATTGAGAGTAGGAGAGCGCATCCATGTTATTTGTCCACTTGTACTTGAGCTTAATTGCATGATAAGGGTCAGAGATGTTCATTTAGAAGTCTTAAATCAGGAATGACTTTTTTAGATGCTCAAAAGGGAGAGAAGAGAGAAGCGAAATAAGACCACTGGAGAATGACTTAATTTAGCAGGTAGAAGAAAGGAAATGAGGCAGGGGGCAGACGAGAGGGATTTGAGAACTCAGGAAAGGACCAGAGAGGCCAGACTGAGCTGAAGTGCCCTGTGCTCCCTAGTGGCCACCTGCACCCTCTTGAGAGACAAGGAGCCAGGCAGGACAGCAGTCTGGGAGGCCAGCTGCTTCTGCTGTGCTGGTCCCAGGCCAAGGTGCAAAGGCCACCAGGATCTTAATCTTTGCCATTTCCCAGGATGTGACACCTTCCAGCAGCAAAGCTGCTCATGCAAATACCTGAGACAGTGTCCATAATGACTTCAACCAAAATCCATGAAATAAACAACAGGTCTGCAGGACCCAAAGGCTAGTACATGCACAGGCTCAAAATAACCCCTTTTTGAAATAACTCACAACTATTTTTCTCATAAGGTCATTCTTTGTTGTACAAACTAGTCCCCAAATTCTTCCTAGCCCTTGACCAAAGGTGAACTAAACATGTGGCTTTTGTCTCAAATTTCTAATTAGCTCATCTGCATTTTTTAGTATGTGGAAAGGGCCCCACTGCCAGTTAGTTGAACAGTACAGCCTTCACCCTTAACCTTAACCTGACCTGGTTAAACTCTCACTGTGCCTCTGGTTCAAACTGGGGGGCAAAAGCAGGCAAAACAATTCCCAGTCCCTCTGACTTTCTTTTTATGACCTGTATCCTTTGTCATTAATTTAATAACTCACCTGGACACATGCCCTACCCTTGGATTTTTAATAGATAGCTCCCCCGAATATGCCCCTATGCTCAAAAAGTGGGATTTTTTGAATAGCAGCACTCAGAAACAGATGCTGTGGGAAGTCTGAAGATGCGAAGCTGAATAGAAGCTTTGGGTTGACCCAAGTCTCTGCAGAGGCTGTGGCTGAAAGCCAGGTACCCAGACTGGAGACTGCAAGGTGAGAAACTGGGGACAGAAAGCCACACCGATCTTTTGAGAACCTAACTGAAGTAGTATGTGAAATTCTGATATTCACCAGGTCAGAGGGATGGAATCAAAATGATTACAAACTATTTGGACCATGGCATTCATTTTGACATCAGCCAAAAAAAAAAAAAAAAAAAGAGAGAAAGAGGGGGAGGAAAAAAACAAAATATAAGCATTTATTTACTTTGAAAATGTTCCATGTGTTAATTCAGCTGTACGAATTAGCATGGCTATAGCCTCAGAATCTGTAATTAATTAGCTTGGATCTACCCTGGGAAGTAAGGTTTACAATCAAATTTCAAAGCACCTAGTCTAGTACCTCTTTACGATGCCATGTATATATCTTCTTTATCAACGACAAAAATGAGAAAGATTAGTAATATTTCTATCCAATCTTTCATATTATACAAATATATTAAAGGCATATTTTTAATCTGTCTTAGATACAGTTTTTAGTTGTTTTATCTCACATTAGGTGGTATAATAAATTTATAGATTATTTAAATTAATTCCTTGATTTAAATAATCTGTGACCTGGAAATGTCAAAATAATATTAGTGAATTAAAATATTTTTAAATAACATTTTAGACTGAGCCACTATTAGTTTGCTCATCTAGAAGCATTGTCACAATGCTATTAGTTTCAATGCATAAAATTGAGTATATTTTTAGGTAGCAAGGAAGTATTAATTCCATGAGTTTGTAAATTTAAATCTTTTCAGTCTAAGTTCTTTTACCCCTCTAATAATTCTATAGAGTAAACTTAAAATTACACAAACTAAAAATTGGGTGATCACCAAAGCAAATATTTCACTATCAGAGATAATTCTTAAATCATGTCAAACTTTAGTAAATAATTAACCAAATGCTCAGATTAAGATTATTTCAAAGAGAGAACTAAAGGCAGACCCTATTAAGATTAAAGGGGTACTCCTAGCCTCATTAAACAGAGCTTTTTGGCTGAGATTTTTATACTTAAAAACAGGCTACTGACATTTATAAAATGTCCTAATCTGTGCCAAGCGTTGCCCCGGGTGCTGCAGATGACTATGACAGGGCCTCTTCCCTCTGGGCTCTCCTAGTTTCGCTCTGGTTCTGAGAGAGTTTTATGGTCCAGTTGCCACTCTGGGTTTCCAGTTCAACTCAATTAAATTACACATGCATGTATTAAACACACACTGTGCCAAGCCCTAAAGAGAACACAAAGTACATAAGGCCAGGCATTCAGAAATCTCTCTTCAATCTCATTTATATATTTTTTTCCTTTCCTTTTCAGACATCAGGACACCGTGGACTGGACGTCATCATCATGTATTCCACTGCAGCTGAAGACTGGAAACTTGGCTTGTGTAAGCTTTGACCACAACCTGCTTATAGATCTGCTCTGCACACCCACCCCCCTTGTCATCTGCTCCTCGCCACCATTAGGAGTGCCCAGAATCAGGCATCCCCCCATTATCTCAAGGCCATGGCCCATTCTTAATACCGCATACACTCCATGCAGTTGCTTCAGAAATCAACATTTTGATACTTAAAACCATCTGTGTTTCCCCACTACAGAGAGTGTGAATTCCTTATTCCTCTCATTCTGCTGCATACTCACCTTAGATGCTTTACAAGCCAACCTGGATTACTTTCTGTGCCCCAGACATCCCCATTGCCTACAGTAACCATCCCACTCACCTGTGCCTTTCACAATTGGGGAGTGGCTGTTGGAGAGAGGTGATGACGGATCAGCTCCTGTTGGAAATGACCTTTCTCTCCTCTAATGCATAGAGCCCTCATTTTAGGAGTCTCTGGATTTCTCTAATCCAACCTCATGCCAACACATAATTCCTTCTATGGAATAAGTTCCCTTTGACAAATGTGGCATTACCCTGTATCCTAGTTACCTCTATATGAATCTTAGCCCTCTTCTCCCAGCCCCAGATTATAAATCCCTTGATAGAAGGTACCATGTTTTACAATTCCTTATTATCTGGGGCCTGCCAATGACTTAGGCGTGAGAAATGCTCAATATATAGTTGGGAAATGAAAATAAAGAATAGGCTTTCCTCTGGGAAAGTTTCAGTCACTGAAGTTGATCTTTTAAACTGGTTAATTGACTTCAGTTGTTGAGATTCACAAGGATCACCTGCAGAAATCACAGAACTCAGTATGACCTGGGTTGTTTCCACCAGGGTCCACCTCTTACCTCTGCCTTTCAGTGTGGACCCTGAAGACACGAGGCCTAAAGCTATAAAGGGCACCTGCCCACTGTGTCTGGTTCTCTTTTGGGGGATTTCTTTTGTGATCTCTGCAGGTAGAGGAACATATTACTTACCAGCCACTGCTGCCTGGCTTATTGAATCAGCTCTCTCTTGGACCTCAGATAACCAAGGATTCACTTAATTTAATGCTCAGTATGATATTTATTCCTTTATTTTATGTTGCTTTCATGATATTTATCATAATTAATCTTTTGTATTAATAATAGTTCTCTTTTCAAATTTCATATAGACAGATATGTTGATCTTTTTTGAAAATTCTATAAAATTTACATGTGCATTTCAGTCATGAAGATAAACTTGAGGATTGTGAAATATATTACATTCTGTTTTTGAAAGAGGTTTAGTGATATTTCATCATTACAAATCTAGAAGGTTGCATGGTCCTTGTTAGTTTAACAGATTACTTGTTTTTCAATCTTGGTCAGAATTTGCTATTAGAAGTGGAACAAAATTTTGTGACTATAAACACCAAATTGTGCCCTTATCTCAAAGTGCCCATTAAAGTTCCATATATTTTAGTGCATAAAGTATATGCATTGATACTTCTAAGGACTATTAATATTAAAATCATATATCTTCTTTTGTCTCTCTTGATTTATTCATGATCTACACAAAAACTCACTTTTAGTACTTCTAAGAAGATCAAATTTTTGTCTTCACGTTAATGTGAATCCTTCCAGTGGCATCTAACTGGTAAAAGCATCTTTGCCTATTAGTTTTCAAATCAATTAGATTTATCAATTAATTTAAATTTGTTTATAATTGCTAATTATCATTGGATACTGTTGCAGACTGCATATCTGCGTTCCCCCCAAATTTATATGTTGAAACTCTAGCACCCAATGGGATGGTATTAGGACATGGGGCATTTGGGAGGTAATTAGGTCATTAGGTGGGGCCCTCGTGATGGGATTAGTGTCCTTATAAGAAGAGAAATGAGCTAGTCTTTTCTCTTTCCACCATATGAGGGTACAAGAGGACGGATATCTGTGAATTAAGAAGAGGGTTCTCACCAGAACACAATTATGCTGGCACCTTGATCTTGAACTCCTAGCCCCCAGAACTGTGAGATATAAATGTTTGTTGCTGAAGCCACCCAGTGTATGGTATACTGTTACACCAGCTCAAACTAAGACAGATACTGATAAAGAGAGTTATAACCTGTGACAGTTGTTTTAAGTTGTTATGTTAAAAGAAGAAAAATCAATTAAATCCTGGTTTTAAACATTTTACTATAGCAAAAGTCCCTCTCTTATTATGGACCCAGTGAAGTTAAAAAAAAATCTGATACAATCACGGAAGTTTAGAGCTGGAGGAAAATACAAAGTAGGGAACAGAGGACAGGGAGTTTTGGAGTGAGAGCAATTTTAATTAGAGGGCCTTCCATGTAAAGAAGATAAAACCAAATGTCAGAATAAAAAATGACTTGTCCAATGTCACAGGAGAATTGATGCCAGTGTGAACCCTAGAATAGAGATTTCATACTGGCTGATACAGAGAACTAGAGAACATAGAACTATAGAAATAGTTTAATCTAATGTAAAAACTGACAGCTCAGTTACCTGACATGACTTTTCTTGCTAATTCAAAATCAAATTTACTTATTAATTTAGTTATAGATGGATATAGATGATTCTGCTGTAATCAGTTGTAACATCTCAGGTTTTGAACTTGGCCAACAGCAGATCGAATAGGAAAGGGAAGGAGACTTGATCTTCAATCAAATTCACAAAGAATGAATACCAAGGTAGATAACAAAACTAAGAGTTCATTTAATACACAGATGACAAGTGTTTATTATGTGCTAGTCACCATACTAGGCAAAAAACAGACGTGACCCTTATCCCCAGACTGACATAGGGCAAAAAAAAAAAAAAAAAAAAAAATGCTACTGATGGAAGCTTTAGGTTCTGTGGGATGGCCATTTTCAAGACTATGAAGACTTTGTTTCTCTTATTCTATTATCCAGGACCATGTTAGAGTTGGTTGCATTTACTGGATATGTAACCACATTTACAAGGTGTGATAAAATGACATAAAAGCTTACTCTAAATCACCCCAGTATATTTCAAATGACAATCACACTAGAGCCTTGTTAGACTTTGATCCCTGTGACTCATACTGGGTGACACTTTGTCTTGTGTCAATGACTTAGCCTGGTATCTATGATTAGTTCTTCAGTTAAACTTAAAGGATAGACTTGAATTATAAAGAACTTCACATCCTATCATTTAATGCTACAGCAAAATCTAATGATTTGGTGTTTAATGCTTAATCATTTCTAGAAAATTGTAGCTTTAAAAATAACTATTTGCCCTTCCTCTGCTTTCATAAATATATACATACATTTTTATTGGTGTAATTTAATTCAGATATTTTCTGGAAAAAAGAAACATGTTAGAAATGCATTATCATCTCCAAAGGAAATGGGAAGTTCCAGCAAGGGAAGAGTTAGCTTCTTAACAAGCAGGAACTTTATTATCTCTATAGTGTGATACAATCACCACAAGACTAGTCCACATAATATGTTTTATGGTATCTGGTTTGATCAGTATCTTTAGGGCAGTTAACAATCTCATCTTTTTCAGCATATAAATTTCTTAAAGTTGAAAATTTTCCCCAAGCTCCGAAAGAGTTGTAAGCCTTCAACATGCTTTAATTATAACCAACATTGACTTGGGGTTTTTTTTTTTTTTTTTTTTTTTTGGTGTATTCAAAATTCTCTTTCAACCCTGCTGCTATCTCTTAATTATTGTCATTCAATCATTCAGTAAACAGTTCTGAGGATTACTATATATACCCAGGAACCACTCTAAATGCTAACATTTCAACAGTATGTAAAATAAAAAAGGAAAAATCCCTGCCTTCATAGAACTTATATTCTTTTGGGAAGACAAATGAAAAAAAACATAACTTTTTACAAGTGAACTTACAGTATGTTAAATGAGCAAAAAGAAAAAAAAAAACAACGAAGAAAAATAAAGCAGTGAAGGAAGACAGGGAATTTGTTTTTTTGTTTGGTTTTGGTTTTGCCAGGGAAGTGGAGGGATTTCAATTTTAACTCAGGTGGCCAAAGAAGCTGATAGGAGAAAATGGCATTTTGGTGGACAACTGAAAGAGGTGAGGGAGAAAACCATATGGATATTTGGGGAGAAGAGCTCTCCAGCAGAGGAAACAGCAGATGTGAAGGCCTTGGAGTGGGAACAAGCCTGACATGTTCCAGAGAGTGGAGAGGAGGTTAGAGTGTTTGAAGCATTCTCTCACAACTGGAATGAATTTCGGAACTTTTAGAAATTCAAACAATACCCCAAATCCTGTGCTATTGATAACTGTATAACTCTAGGGGGAAATAAAAGACCACAGAAAAAATAATAATGCTAGGCAGGTGCGTACAAATGCATAACACCTAACACCAGCCCAGAACAGACAGGCACCAGGAAGTTTCCGTGAGCTAGGATCTGTATAGGTCCTCAGAGTAAACATCAATATATAGATGAACTATATATTTATGTTGTTTTCACTTTTTGAAGCCACTTTGTGTCTGATTTTATCTGATTAAAGTTCTTAGTTGTTGGAGTGGGCAGATACAAACTAGGGAAACATCTCTGTCTCTCTCTTCTCTCTCTTTCTCTTTCTCTCTCCTTCTCTCCTTATAGGGGCCAGGCAGATGTGACCCTAACTGGAAGTGTTTTGAGATATGCCTCTTTCTTAAGGAAGGTACAACCTTTCCAACTGCTTAAGTGGGCTATTAAGGGGGGTGGGGTGGGGGGAGATTCACTCACGGAGCCAGAAGAGCAGCCAAGCATCCAAAGCAAGGAAACCAGGAGCTCTGGGAAAGGAAGTTGGTCAAGACAGGCAAGGGGGAGGAAAGGGAGCGAGCACCTCCAAGGTCTGGCTTCCCAGGGAGGACAGAGAAGCTGTGAGGAGGCCGCTAAACTCCTGCCCTGGCAGTTTGCCCCCCAAGGGGCCAGGCCAAGGCAGGGTCAGGCAGGCAGAGGTCTCTTACTCTTTAGATTTATCAGATCCGTGCGCCGAGCTGATTCGATGCACCTCTTTCTTTTTGGTTTGTTTGGAGGTCATGGCAGAGGCCGGCCCAGCAGGGCTGAGCTCTGAGCATGGAGCGTCTGGGCGCTGGGGGCTCTGCGTCTGCGTTGCTAGGAGACCGTTGCTGCGCTGGCAGGCGCCGCTCCTGTGCTGGGTGGCGGGGAGTAGGGGTGTGATGGACACGGAGGTGATAGAGGGGGTTGGGCAGTGATGGGGGGAGGGGCAGGCGGGTGGGAGGCGGGGTCTGAGGCGGCCTGTTGCTGCCAGCGGGGACACAAGCGCCTGGAGAGCTCAGGTCACCACATACAGGTGGAGATCTAGAAGTTGGTGTCTTGGGAGGATTCCAGGCAGGGGGCATGGATTTGACAGTAGGATTGATGGGCAGCCCTGATGGACTGGCGTTCATCTGTCAGGCTTGACTTTGCCTAGCTTTGCCCTTCGGAACCATAGGCAAATGCTGACTGACTCTTTCTTGGATGTCAGCTTTGAATATGGCTATTATGCGAGTCCCACCCCTGGTCTTCTCTTGGCTGAACAGAATAAGTTCCTTCAATAATTACTAAGGAGACATTATGGACACACTGAGTTTACAAATGGCTCTAAAATCCTGGGGCCAGAACTGCATAGAATGGGTGTAGGGGGATCCCTGCAGGAAAGGCAAGATCACCACACCCTTAGTCACTGAAGGTTAGATGACGATGATGTCTGTGGTAAAACAAATAGTGTGCCTTGGTTGTTCTTGGGAAAGAATAAATCCAAGTCACGGAATCCAGTAGCCCTTGACAAACTGACTAGAAAAGACACTGGAACCAGACCCCACACAGAGCCAAAGAAACTGAGAGCTATTAGGGCTCAGGCTTAAAGCTCAGGGGACCAGTGGTGCTGTTTCTTAGTTATTTCACCTTGGGCTAGGGCTAGGTCTTTCCTTTGAGCCTCAGTTACTCATTTGTAAATAGGAGGTGCTAACACCTAACTCACAGTTCTGTACTGAGAATAAATAACATGTATGTAACATGTTCAGCACACTATGAAAGCACAGCAAATAGGGACCACTGTTAGAGATGACAGCCCCCTTGCCTTCAAGGAGCAGACAGATGACATGAATCAATGAAGGCGACCAGCTAAATATAGGATAGTGGATCCTATGCTTAAGTAAAAAATACTTAGACTGGAAAAACTTTTAGATTCATCAAAACAAAACAAAATATTGTGTTGGTTCAATATAAGCTCCCTTCAGAGAGATTTAAAACGCAGCCCTGAGGTTTAGGACCCCTGCTACTAGTTGGTCTCTCCCATCAGCCTAGAAATAATTAAGCATCTTTAAATAAAAGAAATACCGTCTGTTCTTGGAACTGGGCACATGCTCAGAATCCCACCTGTGCAGGGGAGAAGGAGCTTCCTGCAAAGCAAAACCCTTCAACTGCTCTGACAGCTGAATGTCCACCCTCTCCATTCAGCATAGCCTATGTTTTGTCAGACTATCCCAATCTTATTTATTGGAAGTTACACAGATGACAATCAGACTGTAAAGTCATTGTATTTCTATATGGAAAAGAAAGAAATTCAAAGTCAGCAGTGTCAATGTTATGACTGCAAGAGTATCCTGCCAATGTCTCCTATTATATAAAGACAGCGATGATATCTTGAGATGTCTTTGTTTATCCAGGATTGGAACTTCCAGAGAACTCTCCTGAATGAAGTAAAGGACTAGGTGAGAAAATATTATGTAATACCAAATATTATCAGAGTAATCAAATACATTGCCATAAGCATATACAAAGACTCTTGGGTAAAAGTAACACAAGTTTGAGCAGCCAACCCCATAGACACATAAGTTCTATCTTGAGCAAGGGCTATCCCTGAAGCCATTGTTAATGGCTGCAAATGCCAAGACAATTAGAGAAGAAAAATCTTAGAAATCAAAAGATCTATATCCCATTCATATTTTATAGATAGAGAATCCTAGGCCAAGAGAAGCAAAATGCCAAAAGTTGCAGGGTTACTTATTGATAGTACTTGGACTAAAGACATCAAAGTCAAGAGTGCCAGTTTAAGCTAAATAGATCACCACTCCGTTTAGAGCCTTCTTTCCAAACACCTATTAAATTAGGATTAAATAAGAGGGTTGTCATCAGAATGGAAAGAGATAATCATAAAAAATTTTGGACAAGTATAAATTGCTTATTAATCCCTAGTCCAGTGTTCTTTCTCCTTTTTTGTATTAAGAATGCAGCATGCATAAATGGCATTTCTCTTCTTTCTGGAGCTACAGCTCTGGTCTGGCTATAATTATAACAGGCAAATAAGTTCTTAAGAAAGCTTAAGAAGATATTTTTATGTGCCAGTGCAAAGAGGACAATTGGTCCTACAGCTGTTTTTTTTTTTTTTCCTTATTTTAACCCATATTCTTATAACCATGGTTAATATCACCTTGGAATAAAAACATTAGCTGTGATTTATTGACTGCATACTACATGCACACTTAAATTTAAATACTGACTCTTGTTAGTTGAGTAATCATGAGTAAGTTATTTAACTTCCATTTCCTTTATTTGTGAAAAGGGAAGAATAATACTTCAAATGTGTGTGCTTGACACATCCTAAACGCTCACAGAATGATAGCTCATGTTGTTATTTCAACAGGTAAAGAAACCGAAATGCAGAGAAAAAATGGGACTTGCCTAACACAGAGCAGGTGGTGGGTGGCAGAGGAAGACAGGCCAATCCACAGCCTGTGTCCTCTCCAATACTCCAGGCGAACTATCCATGCTGTGACCTTCCAGATGACTGTGCTGGGCCTACATTTAGGGATCTCCAAACTCTACTGCTGTCTTTGCTGTCTCTCAAAGACTGAGAAACAGGGCTTATATTTTATTACAGCTACCCAGAGTAGAGCCTTTCTCCAGGCTACACTTCCTTTTTTGGGAGGACACGGCTGGCTTCAGGCAGCAGTAGCTCCTGCTCCACCAGGAAGTGGTTAGAAATACCCACTTCCCCATGTCAGCAGAAACAAAACGGACAGAAGTCTCTCTGCTTGGGGATCTGCCTACATGGGGAAGCGAGCTGCGGCAACCACTTCTCCCTCTATCACTGAAGTCCTGCATGACTGGAACCCGGTTGGGGCGGGTGGGAGGTGGGTGGGGAGGTTAGAAGGGCAGCATTTCTGTTTCTTAAAGCCGTAACTCCAGGCAGCTTCAGACGCTTGAGTCCACAGCCACGGGGAATTATATAGAGGGTGCTTCTCAACCACCTCTTTACAATTAGGTCAATTATAAAGTTGCTTGGGATTTAACCAACCAAATGAGATAGTGTGAATTCTACATGTTAAGGTTAATCTTAACTGTCATTTCAAGTTCTATTCTTTTCACGTTTCCATGGAAATTAATATCCTTCTCCTTTATTTTCCACAGAGCTTTATTTGTTCATCTTTTAAAATTCCTGTAATTTCTGCCTTATTTTTTTTTTGTTATGTATGTCCTGGCTGCTTGGTTAAATTAAGTTAGTAGCTGGTCAGGCAGGATTCAAACCCCTGCAATCCAGCTCTAGATCCATGCTCTTTCTGACGGCATTATTCTGTATCTGAAACCCTCCATGATCACAGCCCTATGAGGTGCTGCAATCTGCCCATTTTATAGGCAAGGAAAGTGAACTTTAGAAAGCAAAGTAACTTGCCCAAAGTCCAAAGCGCAGAGGGAGTGGAGCCAGAATGTGAACATGAGCAGTTTGGCTTCAGAGGGCAGGATCCTGAGCTCTTTGCTACAATGTCTCCTTCAAACAGGGAGCGCTCACGTGTTTACTATATAGCGTTGAGAGGAGTATGTAAAACAAAGCTTAGATTCAGTTGTGTCCCCTAATATTCAGTCTCTACACTTGTTATGGAGGATTTGGATGCTGTAGATATAAAACTGGCTGACCCACCTCATTTTTCTGGGTAAACTTTAACTCAGAGTTTTAATAGTCTTTGAAAAAAAATTTCTGCGTAGACATTATTTAAAAATGAGGGATAAGGAGGTAAAGTATTAGTTGAAAAGAAGCAATAGCTTTCCTGACTGCAACAAAACACCTCATCGGAATGCAAACTAACCTGCCTTTGGACAATGTTGCAATTATCCCCCCATCAGATGCGGTGATACCGTGCCAGCTCCCCTTTCTGGAGGGAGGCACTCACTCTCTTCTAGCCCCATACCCCTAGACACCAGAGGAAGCTACCTCACCAGACCCAATGTTATACCCTTGCCCTCAGGGTTACCTGCATCACACTAGTGTGTGTCAGGGAGGAGATACAATATAATTGGGGCAACTCCGAAAGTTGATTTCCTCTCCAGAACTTCCCTTATGATCAGTGAAAACCTCTGATACAACGACGGTGCAGTTTAACTTCTCCTTCTGCCCAATCCTGCTTCCTTTATAGATATTATCACCGACAACACTCACTAATAAACATAATGCATCCAAATCTCAGAGTATCCGAGCCCGATAGTGCCAGAGTCTGGTTGCTGGGAACTAGCTCAGAAGAGCTCTAAGAGTATTAGGGATGATCCCAGGAAGCACTCTGTAAAATGGGATTTGGGAACACTCTCCGTTCCAAACAAGATGAAGTAACAAGGACTGAATTGACCTTCTTGAATGAAATAACTAATAAACTGAATAGAGTATATGAAGACATTGACCAGTGGGTAATGAAAGGCAGTAATTCCAGACAGGTGGAAAACAAGAAAAATGAGGCTTTTAATTGCCCCAGCTTACCCCTAGTTCTTGGCACGGGGTGGAAGGAGCCCAGGCAGAGCATGCCGGTGTCTCTGGGGAGATATCTGCAGAGACAGAGTTGAAGTCCAGGGAGGCTGGGCAGCTAGAGTTCAGAAAGCAGAGTGCCAGGTAGGAGAAGCTACACAGAGCCAAGCACGGAGAGGACAGAGCTGCGCAGAGAGGAGATCTTCAGGGCAGGCCCTCCGTATTTATACTGAGTGCTGACCTCACCTGTATGTGAGGAAATTCTCTGAGGCCAGTGAAAGAACCACCTGAAATGATTAGAAGGAGCAACTTCCAACGAAGAGCTGGGGATGGTGCCTGTTCCCACCGGCCTGACTGAAAAACACTCCTAATTCACAGAATCTGGGATAGGATACGCACAGGAGTTTTGCCCTAGGGAGTGGTGAAAAGTTCACTCTAGACTAAATGTTCCATTGGGTCCAACTAACAGACCTTAAAAGCGGGACCTAAAATTCTCAGACTTTTCCAAATAACAGCATCATAGAAAAAAAATCTTAAGAATATTTATAGGAATAAAAAATATCCAGCACCTAATAAGGTAAAATTCACAATGACTGGTATCCAATAAAAATCACCAGGTGTAAAAAGAAGCAGTAAAATATGTTCCATTAAAAAGAGAAAAAAGTCAACCAATTGAAAATAACAGAAAAAATTGTGGATGGTAGAATTAGGAGACAGGACATTAAAGCATTTATTATAACTGAACCCCATATGTTTTAAGAAGCTAGAAGAAAGAAGAAATATACTAAATTCATCTTAGGAACATCTAAAAATGCAAATTACAATCTCTATATGGAAAAGTACACTGTATGGGTTTAATAGCAATTTAGATAGTGCAGAAGAACAGATTAGTCAATTTCAGGACATAGCAATAGAAACGATCCAAAGTGAAACACAGAGAAAAGAAGACTTGAAAAAATGAATAACGTATCAGGATACTATGGAACAACTTCAAATTATCCAATATATGTGTAGTTGGAGTCCCTGGATGAGCAGGGCTGAGGGAGAGGGTGGGGCAGTGAATACAGAAAAAATTATATTGAAAAATAATGGTTGAAAAATTTCCACGTTTCATAGACCCCAGAAATTCAATAAAACCCAAGCCCAGTAAACATGATCAGTTACACCCAGGGACACCATAATCAAATTGCTTAAAGCCACAGTTAAAGAGAACATCTTACATTGGGTCGGCTTTGAAGCTGACCAGCAGGTAACCAATCCCTCACTGAAACTGAACTGCGGGGCAACGATTAAAATTTAACCTGCGGTAAATTAGGATAGGATACACCCCACCCAGAAATCTCAACTACCAAGCAGGATTCTTATGCTAATGCGAGAACCCTGCTCGGGTTCTGAAAATCATGGAGAAACCACAGTGGAATAGTACTTAAAAGAACACTTTCTTGGTAGTCTCTAGGACCAACTATTGGAAATGCCAAGTTTACTGGGCCTCAGCCTGCTTTCGTCTGTGAAAACTCTCCTATGCTTAAAAATGCAGAGACCAGCCTTATGACAATTACGGTGAAAAGTGCTACGGAAAAATACCAAATAGTTCTCCACCTAGCGGTTGTTTCAAAAGTTCTGCCACACACCTCTTGGAAAGATCGAATTACTTTGGCCTAGCCTTCGATTGGTCTGGAGAAGGAATCGCCATTCCTAGCTGATGAATCAAATCATTCTGAAAGGAACAGTGAAAACTGCGGATCCTGTTTCAGTCTTTAGACTGAAACAGGATCCACTCTATTCACCTGTCCCACAAACGCGCACTTCTCATGTCTGGCGCTAGTCCAACAAACCCAGGACTGACAGAGGCCCTGCACTTGCCACCCCAGAAAAATATCTCATCTCCAAAGAAGGATTCTTACGCTAACGGTTGAAAAGAGCCCCCGTTCTTGAAACAGTGGTGAAAGGATGGTGAAAGAATACTGAAAACAATCCTATCTCACAAGGCTCTGGTGCCAGCTATGGGAAAAAGCAAGTTACCTGGGCCTCGGCAGAAGTTTCTCTGCTAAAAGCATCATAGGCTTCAGGATGCAGAGACCGACCTCATGATTATTACGGTGCCAAACGCTATGGAAAGGGCAAATAATTACCAACATACTGGTGATTTCAAAAGTGTCAGGATGAAATCTGAAGCACCGACTACACTTTACCCCGTCTCACGCAAATATGCACTTACCAACTCTGCAGGTAAACAAATCAAAGGCAGGGCTGACAGAAGCACCGCACTTACACCTAACCCAGAAATCTCAACTGCCAGGCAGGGTTCTTATGCTAATGCGAGAACTCTGCTCGGGTCCTGAAAATAATGGTGAAACCACAATGGAATAATACTTAAAAGAAGACTTTCTTGGTAGTCTCTAGGACCAACTATTGGAAATGCCAAGTTTACCGGGCCTCAGCCTGTTTCTCTGTGAAAATTGTCCTATGCTTAAGGATGCACAGACCAACATTACGACAATTACAGTGAAAAGTGCTACGGAAAAATACCAAATAGTTCTCCACCTAGCGGTTCTTTCAAAAGTTGTGCCACACACCTCTTGGAAAGATCGAGTTACTTTGGCCTAGCCTTCCATTGGTCTGTAGAAGGAATCGCCATTCCTAGCTGATGAATCAAATGATTCTGAAAGGAACGGTGAAAAGTGCGGATCCTCTTTCAGTCTTTAGACTGAAACATGATCCGCACTATTCACCTGTCCCACAAAAGGGCACTTCTCATGTCTGGCGCTAGTCCAACAAACCCAAGACTGACAGAGGCCCTGCACTTGCCACCCCAGAAAAATATCTCATCTCCAAAGAAGGATTCTTCCGCTAACGGTTGAAAAGGGCTCCCGTTCTTGAAACAGTGGTGAAAGGATGGTGAAATAATACTGAAAACAATCCTATCTTCCAAGGATCCTACAGATCCTGTAGCTGGTCCTACAGACTACAAAGAAAGTGTTCTTTTAAGTATTATTCCACTGTGGTTTCACCATTATTTTCAGGACCCGAGAGGGTTCGCGATTAGCATAAGAATCCTGCCTGATAGTTGAGATTTCTGGGTGGAGTGTAAGTGCGCGGCTTCTGTCAGCCATGTGTTTGATTTGTTTACCTCCAGAGTTGGTAAGTGCATATATGCGTGAGATGGGAAAAGTGTGGATCGTGCTTCAGATTTCATCCTGACACTTTGGAAATCACCAGAATGTTGGTAACTATTTGCCATTTCCATAGCGTTTTGCACCGTAATAGTCATGAGGTCGTTCTCTGCATCATGAAGCCTATGATGATTTCCGCAGAGAAACCTCTGCTGTGGCGAAGGTAACTTGCTATTTCCCATAGCTGTTGGTGCTAGTCCAACAAACCCAGGACTGACAGAGGCCCTGCAATTGCCACCCCAGAAAAATATCTCATCTCCAAAGAAGGATTCTTACGCTAACGGTTGAAAAGGGCTCCCGTTGTTGAAACACTGGTAAAAGGATGGTGAAATAATACTGAAAACAATCCTATCTTCCAAGGCTAAGGTGCCAGCTATGGGAAATAGCAAGTTACCTGGGCCTCAGCAGAGGTTTCTCTGCGAAAAACATCATAGGCTTCCGGATGCAGAGACCAACCTCATGACTATTACGGTGGAAAACGCTATGGAAATGGCAAATAATTACCAAATACTGGTGATTTCAAAAGTGTCAGGATGAAATCTGAAGCACGATCCACACTTGTCCCATCTCACGCAAATATGCACATACCAACTCTGGAGGTAAACAAATCAAAGGCAGGGAAGACAGAAGCCCCGCACTTACATCCCACTCAGAAATCTCAACATCCAGGCAGGATTCTTATGCTAATGCGAGAACCCTGCTCGGGTTCTGAAAATAATGGTGAAACCACAGTGGAATAATACTTAAAAGAACACTTTCTTGGTAGTCTCTACGACCAGCTATTGGAAATGCCATGTTTACTGGGCCTCAGCCTGCTTTCGTCTGTGAAAACTCTGGTATGCTTAAGGATGCGGAGACCAACCTTATGACAATTACGGTGAAAAGTGCTACGGAAAAAACACCAAATAGTTCTCCACCTAGCGGTTCTTTCAAAAGTTGTGCCACACGCCTCTTGGAAAGATCCAGTTTCTTTAGCCGAGCCTTCGAATGGTCTGGAGAAGGAATCGCCATTCCTTGCTGATGAATCAAATGATTCTGAAAGGAATGGTGAAAAGTGCGGATCCTGTTTCAGTCTTTAGACTGAAACAGGATCCGCACTATTCTCCTGTCCCACAAAGGTGCACTTCTCATGTCTGGCGCTAGTCCAACAAACCCAGGACAGACAGAGGCCCTGCACTTGCCACCCCAGAAAAACATCTCATTTTCAAAGAAGGATTCTTACGCTAACGGTTGAAAAGGGCTCCCGTTCTGGAAACATTGGTGAAAGGATGGTGAAATAATACTGCAAACAATAGTATCTTCCGAGGCTCCGGTGCCAGTTATGGGAAATAGCAAGTTACCTGGGCCTCAGCAGAGGTCTCTCTGCGAAAAGCGTCATAGGCTTCAGGATGCAGAGACCGACTTCATGACTATTACGGTACAAAACGCTATGGAAATGGCAAATATTTACCAACATAATGGTGATTTCAAATGTGTCAGGATGAAATCTGAAGCAGGATACACACTTTTCCCATCTCACGCAAATATGCACTTGACAACGCTGGAGGTAAACAAATCAAACCCAGGGCTGACAGAACCCCGCACTTACACCCCACCCAGAAATCTCAACTGACAGGGAGGATTCCTATGCTAATGCGAGAACCCTGCTCGGGTTCTGAAAATAGTGGTGAAACCACAGTGGAATAATACTTAAAAGAACACTTTCTTGGTAGTCTCTAGGACCAACTATTGCAAATGCCAAGATTACTGGGCCTCATCCTGCTTTCGTCTGTGAAAACTCTCGTATACTTAAGGATGCGGATACCAACGTTATGACAATTACGGTGAAAACTGCTACGGAAAAATTCCAAATAGTACTCCACCTAGCGTTTCTTTCAAAAGTTGTGCCACACACCTCTTGGAAAGATCCAGTTACTTTCGCCTAGCCTTCAATTGGCCTCGAGAAGGAATCGTCATACCTACCTGATGAATCAAATGATTCTGAAAGGAACGGTGAAAAGTGCGGATCCTGTTTCAGTCTTTAGACTGAAACAGGATCCGCACTATTCACCTGTCCCACAAAGGCGCACTTCTCATGTCTGGTGCTAGTCCAACAAACCCAGGACTGACAGAGGCCCTGCACTTGCCACCCCAGAAAAATATCTCATCTCCAAAGAAGGATTCTTAAGCTAACGATTGAAAAGGGCTCCCATTCTTGAAACAGTGGTGAAAGGATGGTGAAATAATACTGAAAACAATCCTATCTTCCAAGGCTCCGGAGCAAGCTATGGGAAATAGCAAGTACCTGGGCCTCAGCAGAGGTTTCTCTGCGAAAAGCATCATAGGCTTCAGGATGCTGAGACCGACCTCATGACTATTACGGTGCAAAACGCTATGAAAATGGCAAATAATTACCAAATACTGGTGATTTCAAAAGTGTCAGGATGAAATCTGAAGCACGATCCACACTTTTCCCATCTCACGCAAATATGCACTTACCAACTCTGGAGTTAAACAAATCAAACGCAGGGCAGACAGAAGACCGCACCTACACCCTACCCAGAAATCTCAACTACCAGGCAGGATTCTTATGCTAATGTCAGAACCCTGCTCTGCTTCTGAAAACAATGGTGAAACCACAGTGGAATAATACTTAAAAGAACACTTTCTTGGTAGTCTCTATGACCAATTATTGGAAATGCCAAGATTACTGGGCTTCGGCCTGCTTTCCTCTGTGAAAACTCTCCTATGCTTAAGGATGCGGAGACCAACCTTATGACAATTACGGTGAAAAGTGCTACGGAAAAATACCAACTAGTTCTCTACCTAGCGGTGTTTTAAAAAGTGGTACCACACACCTCTTGGAAAGATCGAGTTACTTTGGCCTAGCCTTCGATTGGTCTGAGAAACAATCGCCATTCCTAGCTGATGAATCAAATGATTCTGAAAAGAACGGTGAAAAGTGCGGATACTGTTTCAGTCTTTAGACTGAAACAGGATACGCACTATTCACCTGTCCCACAAAGTCGCACTTCCCATGTCTAGCGCAAGTTCAACAAACCCAGGACTGACAGAGGCCCTGCACTTGCCACCCCAGAAAAATATCTCATCTCTAAAGAAGGATTCCTCAGCTAATGGTTGAAAAGGGCTCCAGTTCTTGAAACAGTGGTGAAAGGATGGTGAAATAATACTGAAAACAATCCTATCTTCCAAGGCTCCGGTGCCAGCTATGGGAAATAGCAAGTTACCTGGACCTCAGCAGAGCTTTCTCTGTGAAAAGCATCATAGGCTTCCGGATGCAGAGACCGACCTCATGACTATTACGGTGCAAAACGCTATGGAAATGGCAAATAATTACCAACATACTGGTGATTTCAAAATTGTCAGGATGAAATCTGAAGCACGATCCACACTTTTCCCATCTCACGCAAATATGCACTTACCAACTCTGGAGGTAAACAAATCAAAGGCAGGGCTGACAGAAGCCCCGCACTTACACCCCACCCAGAAATCTCAACTGCCAGCCAGGATTCTTATGCTAAGGCGAGAACCCTGCTCGGGTTCTGAAAATAATGGTGAAACCACAGTGGAATAATACTTAAAAGAACATTTTCTTGGTAGTCTCTAGGACCAGCTACTGGAAATGCCAAGTTTACTGGGCCTCAGCCTGCTTTCGTCTGTGAAAACTCTAGTATGCTTAAGGATGCGGAGACCAACCTTACGACAATTACGTTGAAAGGTGCTACGGAAAAATACCAAATAGTTCTCCACCTAGTGGTTCTTTCAAAAGTTGTCCCACACATCTCTTGGAAAGATCGAGTTACTGAGGCCTAGCCTTCGATTGGTCTCCAGAAGGAATCGCCATTCCAAGTTGATAAATCAAATGATTCTGAAAGGAATGGTGAAAAGTGCGGATCCTGTTTCAGTCTTTAGAGTGAAACAGGATCCGCAAGAATCTCGTGTTCCACAAAGGCGCACTTCTCATGTCTGGCGGTAGTCCAAGAAACCCAAGACTTACAGAGGCCCTGCACTTGCCACGCCAGAAAAATATCTCATCTCCAAAGAAGGATTCTTCCGCTAACGGTTGAAGAGGGCTCCCGTTCTTGAAACAGTGGTGAAAGGATGGTGAAATAATACTGAAAACAATCCTATCTTCCAAGGCTCTGGTGCCAGCTATGGGAAATCGCAAGTTACCTTGGTCTCAGCAGAGGTTTCTCGGCGAAAAGCATCATAGGATTCCGGATGCAGAGACCGACCTCATGACTATTACGGTGAAAAACGCTATGAAAATGGCAAATAATTACCAACATATTGGTGACTACAAAAGTGTCAGGATGAAATCTGAAACACGATCCATATTCTTCCCATCTAACGCAAATATGCACTTACCAACTCTGGAGGTAAACAAATCAAATGCAGGGATGAACAGAAGCCCCGCACTTACACCCCACCCAGAAACCTCAACTACCAGGCAGGATTCTTATTCTAATGTGAGACCCCTGCTCGGGTTCTGAAAATAATGGTGAAACCACAGTGGAATAATACTTAAAAGAACACTTTCTTCGTAGTCTCTATGACCAAGATTGGAAATGCCAAGTTTACTGGGCCTCAGCCTGCTTTCGTCTGTGAAAACCCTCGTATGCTTAAGGATGCAGAGACCAACCTTAGGACAATTACGCTGAAAAGTGCTACGGAAAAATACCAAATAGTTCTCCACCTAGCGGTTCTTTCAAAAGTTGTGCGACACACCTTTTGGAAAGATCGAGTTACTTTGGCCTAGCCTTCAAATGGTCTGGAGAAGGTATCGCCATTCCTAGCTGATGAATCAAATGATTCTGAAAGGAACGATGAAAAGTACGGATCCTGTTTCAGTCTTTCGACTAAAGACTGAAACAGGATCCGCACTATTCACCTGTCCCACAAAGGCACACTTCTCATGTCTGGTGCTAGTCCAACAAACTCAGGACTGACAGAGGCCCTGCACTTGCCACCCCAGAAAAATATCTCATCTCCAAGAAGGATTCTTCCGCTAACAGTTGAAAAGGGCCCCCATTCTTGAAACACTGGTGAAAGGATGGGGAAATAATACTGAAAACAATCCTATCTCCCAAGGCTCCGGAGCAAGCTATGGGAAATAGCAACTTACCTTGGCCTCAGCAGAAGGTTATCTGCGAAAAGCTTCATACGCTTAAGAATGCAGAGACCGACCTCATGACTATTACGGTGCAAAACGCTATGGGAATGGCAAATAATTACCAACATACTGGTGATTTCAAAAGTGTCAGGATGAAATCTGAAGCATGATCCACACTTTTCCCATCTCACGCAAATATGCACTTACCAACTCTGGAGGTAAACACATCAAACGCAGGGCTGACAGAAGCCCCGCACTTACACCCCACCCAGAAATCTCAACTACCAGGAGGATTCTTATGCTAATGCGAGAACCCTACTCGGGTTCTGAAAATAATGGTGAAACCACAGTGGAATAATACTTAAAAGAACACTTTCTTGGTAGTCTCTAGGACCAACTATTGGAAATGCCAAGTTTACTGGGCCTCAGTCTGCTTTCTTCTGTGAAAACTCTCGTATGCTTAAGGATGCAAAGACCAACCTTATGACAATTACGGTGAAAAGTGCTACGGAAAATACCAAATAGATCTCCACCTAGCGGTTCTTTCAAAAGATGTGCCACACACCTCCTGGAAACATCGAGTTACTTTGGCCTAGCCTTCGATTGGTCTGGTGAAGGAATCGCCATTCCTAGCTGTGAATCAAGTGATTCTGAAAGGAACGGTGAAAAGGCGGATCCTGTTTCAGTCTTTAGAGTGAAACAGGATCCGCACTATTCACCTGTTCCACAAAGGCGCACTTCTCATGTCTGGCACTACTCCAACAATCCCAAGACTTACAGAGGCCCTGCACTTGCCACGCCAGAAAAATATCTCATGTCCAAAGATGGATTCTTCCGCTAACGGTTGAAAAGTGCTCCCGTTCTTGAAACACTGGTGAAAGGATGTTGAAATAATAGTGAAACAATCCTATCTTCCAAGGCTCCGGTGCCAGCTATGGGAAATAGCAAGTTACCTGGGCCTCAGCAGAGGTTTCTCTGGGAAAGGCATCCTAGGCTTCCGGATGCAGAGACAGACCTCATGACTATTACGGTGCAATAAGCTATGGAATTTGCAAATAATTACCAACACACTGGTGATTTCAAAAGTGTCAGGTTGAAATCTGAAGCACGATCCACACTTTTCCCATCTCACCCAAATATGCATACACCAACTCTGGAGGTAAACAAATCAAAGGCAGGGCTAACAGAAGCCCCGCACTTCCACCCCACCCAGAAAACTCAACTACCAGGCAGGATACTTATGCTAATGTGAGAACCCTGCTCGGGTTCTGAAAATAATGGTGAAACCACAGTGGAATAGTACTTAAAAGAACACTTTCTTTGTAGTCTCTAGGAGAAACTATTGGAAATGCCAAGTTTACTGGGCCTCAGCCTGCTTAAGTCTGTGAAAACTCTTGTATGCTTAACGATGCAGAGACCAACCTTATCACAATTACGGTGAAAAGTGCTACGGAAAAATACCAAATAGTTCTCCACCTAGCTGTTCTGTCAAAGGTTGTGCCACACACCTCTGGGAAAGATCGAGTTACTTTGGCCTGGCCTTCGATTGGTCTGGAGAAGGAATCGCCATTCCTAGCTGATGAATCAAATGATTCTGAAAGGAACGGTGAAAAGTGCGGATCCTGTTTCAGTCTTTAGACTGAAACAGCATCCGCACTATTCACCTGTCCCACATAGGCGCACTTCTCATGTCTGGTGCTAGTCCAACAAACCCAGGACTGAAAGAGGTCCTGCACTTGCCACCCCAGGGAAATATCTCATCTCCAAAGAAGGATTCTTCCGCTAACGGTTGAAAAGGGCTCCCGTTCTTGAAACAGTGGTGAAAGGATGGTGAAATAATACTGAAAACAATCCTATCTTCCAAGGCTCCTGTGCCAGCTATGTGAAATAGCACGTTACCTTGGCCTCAGCAGAGGTTTCTCTGCGAAAAGTATCATAGGCTTCCAGATGCAGAGACCGACCTCATGAGTATTACGGTGCAAAACGCTATGAAAATGACAAATAATTACCAACACGCTGGTGATTTCAAAAGTGTCAGGATGAAATCTGAAGCACGATCCACACTTGTCCCATCTCACGCAAATATGCACTTACCAACTCTGGAGGTAAACAAATCAAAGGCAGGGCTGACAGAAGTCCCACACTTACACCCCACCCAGAAATCTCAACTACCAGGCAGGATTCTTATGCTAATGCAAGAACTCTGCTCGGGTTCTGAAAATCATGGAGAAACCACAGTGGAATAATACTTAAAAGAACAGTTTCTTGGTAGTCTCTAGGACCAACTATTTGAAATGCCAAGTTTACTGGGCCTCAGCCTGCTTTCGTCTCTGAAAACTCTCGTATGCTTAAGGATGCGGAGACCAACCTTAGGACAATTACGGTGAGAAAGTGCTAAGGAAAAATACCAAATAGTTCTCCACCTAGCCGTTCTTTCAAAAGTTGTGCCACACACCTCTTGGAAAGATCCAGTTACTTTGTCCTAGCCTTCGATTGGTCTGGAGAAGGAATCGCCATTCTTAGCTGATGAATCAAACGATTCTGAAAGGAACGGTGAAAAGTGCGGATCCTCTTTCAGTCTTTAGAATGAAACAGAATCCCCACTATTCACCTGTCCCACAAAGGCGTACTTCTCATGTCTGGCACTAGTCCAACAAACCCAGGACTGACAGAGGACCTGCACTTGCCACCCCAGAAATATATCTCATCTCCAAAGAAGGATTCTTCCGCTAACGGTTGAAAAGGGCTCCCGTTCTTGAAACAGTGGTGAAAGGATGGTGAAATAATACTGAAAACAATCCTACATTCCAAGGCTCCGGTGTCAGCTATGGGAAATAGCAAGTTACCTGGGACTCAGCAGAGGTTTCTCTGCGAAAAGCGTCATAGGCTTCCGGATGGAGACGACCTCATGACTATTACGGTGCAATATGCTATGGACATGGCAAGTAATTACCAACACACTGGTGATTTCAAAAGTGTCAGGATAAAATCTGAAGCACGATCCACACTTTTCCCGTCTCACGCAAATATGCACTTACTAACTCTGGAGGTAAACAAACCAAAGGCAGGGCTGAGACAAGCCCTGCACTTACACCCCACCCAGAAATCTCAACTACCAGGCAGGATTCTTATGCTAATGCGAGAACCCTGATCGGGTTCTGAAAATAATGGTGAAATCACAGTGGAATAATACTGGAAAGAACACTTTCTTGGTAGTCTCTTGGACCAACTATTGGAAATGCCAAGTTTACTGGGCCTCAGCCTGCTTTCGTCTGTGAAAACTCTCGTATGCTTAAGGATGCGGAGACAAACCTTGTTACAATTACAGTGAAAAGTGGTATGAAAAATACCAAATAGTTCTCCACCTAGCGGTTCTTCAAAAAGTTGTGCCACACACCTCTTGGAAAGATCGAGTTACTTTGGCCTAGCCTTCGATTTGTCTGGGGAAGGAATCGCCAATCCTAGCTGAAGAATCAAATGATTCTGAAAGGAACGGTGAAAAGTGCGGATCTTGTTTCAATCTTTAGACTGAAACAAGATCCGCACTATTCACCTGTCCCACAAAGGCGCACTTCTCATGTCTGGTGCTAGTCCAACAAACCCAGGACTGACAGAGGCCCTGCACTTGCCACCCCAGAGAAATATCTCATTTCCAAAGAAGGATTCTTCAGCTAAAGGTTGAAAAGGGCTCCCGTTCTTGAAACAGTGGTGAAAGGATGGCGAAATAATACTGAAAACAATCCTATCTTCCAAGGCTCCGTTGGCAGCTATGGGAAATATCAAGTTACCTGGGCCTCAGCAGAGATTTCTCTCCGAAAAGCATCATAGGCTTCCAGATGCAGAGACCGACCTCATGACTATTAGGGTGCAAAACGCTATGGAAATGACAAATAATTACCAACACACTGGTGATTTCAAAAGTGTCAGGATGAAATCTGAAGCACTATCCACACTTGTCCCATGTCACGCAAATATGCACTTACCAACCCTGGAGGTAAACAAATCAAAGGCAGGGCTGACAGAAGCCCCGCACTTACACCCCACCCAGAAATCTCAACTACCAGGCAGGATTCTTATGCTAATGCGAGAACCCTGCTCGGGTTCTGAAAATCATGGAGAAACCACAGTGGAATAATACTTAAAAGAACACTTTCTTGGTAGTCTCTAGGACAAACTATTGGAAATGCCAAGTTTACTGGGCCTCAGTAAACTTGGGCCTTCAGTCTTTAAACTGGGCCTTCGGTCTTTAGACTGAAAGAGGATCCGCAGTATTGACCTGTCCCACAAAGGCGCACTTCTCATGTCTGGCACTAGCCCAGCAAACACAGCACTGACAGAGGCCCTGCACTTGGCAGCCCAGCATAATATCTCATTTCCAAAGAAGGATTCTTCCGCTAACGGGTGAAAAGGGCTCCCGTTCTTGAAACAGTGGTGAAATGATGGTGAAATAATACTGAAAACAATCCTATATTCCAAGGCTCCAGTGCCAGCTATGGGAAATAGCAAGTTACCTGGGCCTCAGCAGAGGTTTCTCTTCGAAAAGCATCATAGGCTTCAGGATGCAGGGACCGACCTCATGAGTATTACGGTGCAATACGCTATGGAAATGGCAAATAATTACCAACATACTGGTGATTTCAAAAGTGTCAGGATGAAATCTGAAGCACGATCCACACTTTTCCCCTCTCACGCAAATATGCACTTACCAACTCTGAAGGTAAACAAATCAAAGGCATGGCTGATAGATCCCTGACCTTACACCCCACCCAGAAATCTCAACTACCAGGCAGGATTCTTATGCTAATGCGAGAACCCTGCTCGGGTTCTGAAAATAATGGTGAAACCACAGTGGAATAATACTTAAAAGAACACTTTCTTGGTAGTCTCTAGGACCAACTATTGGAAATGCCAAGTTTACTGGGGCTCAGCCTGCTTTCGTCTGTGAAAACTCTCGTATGCTTAAGGATGCGGAGACTAACCTTATGACAATTACGGTGAAAAGAGCTACGGAATAATTTCAAATTGTGCTCCACCTAGCGGTTCTTTCAAAAGTTGTGCCACACACCTCTTGGAAAGATCGAGTTACTATGGCCTAGCCTTCGATTGTTCTGGAGAAGGAATTGCCATTCCTAGCTGATGAATCAAATGATTCTGATAGGAACGGTGAAAAGTGCGCATCCTGTTTCAGTCTTTAGACTGAAACAGGATCCGCACTATTCACCTGTCCCACAAAGGCGCACTTCTCATGTCTGGCGCTAGTCCAACAAACCCAGGACTGACAGAGGCCCTGCACTTGCCACCCCAGAAAAATATCTCATCTCCAAAGAAGGATTCTTCCGCTAACGGCTGAGCAGGGCTCCCGTTCTTGAAACAGTGGTGAAGGCATGGTGAAATAATACTGAAAACAATGCTATCTTCCAAGGCTCCGGTGTCAGCTATGGAAAATAGCATGTTACCTGGGCCTCAGCAGAGGTTTCTCTGCGAAAAGCATCATAGGCTTCTGGATGCAGAGACCGACTTCATGACTATTACGGTGCAAAACGCTATGGAAATGGCAAATAATTAGCAACATACTGGTGATTTCAAAAGGGTCAGGATGAAATCTGAAGCACGATCTACACTTTTGCCATCTCACGCAAATATGCACTTACCAACTCTGGAGGTAAACAAATCAAAGGTAGGGCTGACAGAAGCCGTGCACTTACACCCCACCCAGAAATCTCAACTACCAGGCAGGATTCTTATGCTAATGCGAGAACCCTGCTCGGGTTCTGAAAATAATGGTGAAACCACAGTGGAATAATACTTAAAAGAACACTTTCTTGGTAGTCTCTAGGACCAACTATTGGAAATGCCAAGTTTACTGAGCTTCAGCCTGCTTTCGTCTGTGAAAACTCTCGTATGCTTAAGGACGCGGAGACCAACATTGTAACAATTACGGTGAAAAGTGCTACAGAAAAATACAAAATAGTTCTCCACCTAGCGGTACTTTCAAAACTTGTGCCACACACCTCTTGGAAAGATCGAGTTACTTTGGCCTAGCCTTCGATTGGTCTGGAGAAGGAATCGCCATTCCTAGCTGATGAATCAAATGATTCTGAAAGGAACGGTGAAAAGTGTGGATCCTGTTTCAGTCTTGAGTGTGAAACAGGATGCGCCCTTATCACCTGTCCTACGAAGGCGAACTTCTCATGTCTGGTGCTAGTCCAACAAACCCAGGACTGACAGAGGCCGTGCACTTGCCACCCCAGAAAAATATCTCATCTCCAAAGAAGGATTCTTCCGCTAACGGATGAAAAGGGCTCCCTTTCTTGAAACAGTGGTGAAAAAATGGTGAAATAATACTGAAAACAATCCTATCTTCCAAGGCTCCTGTGCCAGCTATGGGAAATAGCAAGTTACCTGGGCCTCAGCAGAGGTTTCTGTTCGAAAAGCATCATAGGCTTCAGGATGCAGAGACCGACCTCATGACTATTACGGTTCAAAACGCTATGGAAATGGCAAATAATTACCAACATACTGGTGATTTCAAAAGTGTCAGGATGAAATCTAAGGCAGGATCCAGACTTTTCCCATCTCACGCAAATATGCACTTACCAACTCTGGAGGTAAACAAATCAAAGGCAGGGCTGACAGAAGCCTTGCACTTACACCCCACTCAGAAATCTCAACTACCAGGCAGGTTTCTTATGCTAATGCGAGAATGCTGCTGGGGTCTGAAAATAATGCTGAAACCACAGAGGAATAATACTTAAAAAAACATTTTCTTGGTAGTCTCTGGGACCAACTATTGGAAATGCCAAGATTACTTGGCCTCAGCCTGTTTCATCTGTGAAAACTCTCGGATGCTTAAGGATGCAGAGACCAACCTTATGACAATTACGGTGAAAGGTGCTACGGAAAAATACCAAATAGTTCTCCACTTAGCGGTTCTTTCAAAAGAGGGGCCACACACCTCTTGGAAAGAACGAGTTACTTTGGCCTAGCCTTAGATTGGTCTGGAGAGGGAATCGCCGTTCCTAGCTGATAAATCAAATGATTCTGAAAGGAACGGTGAAAAGTGCGGATCCCGTTTCATTCTTTAGACTGAAATGGGATCCGCACTCTTCACCTGTCCCACAAAGGCGCACTTCTCATGTCTGGTGCTAGTCCAACAAACCCAGGACTGACAGAGGCCCTGCACTTGCCACCCCAGAAAAATATCTCCTCTCCAAAGAAGGATTCTTCCGCTAACGGGTGAAAAGGGCTTCCGTTCTTGAAACAGTGGTGAAAGGATGGTGAAATAATACTGAAAACAATCCTATCTTCCAAGGCTCCGATACCAGCTATGGGAAATAGCAAGTTACCTGGGCCTCAGCAGAGGTTTCTCTGCGAAAACCATCATAGTCTTCAGGATGCAGACACCGACCTCATGACTATTACGGTGCAAAACGCTATTGAAATGGCAAATAATTACTAACATACTGGTGATTTCAAAAGTGTCAGGATGAAATCTGAAGCACGATCCACACTTTTCCCATCTCACGCAAATATGCACTTAGGAACTCTGGAGGTAAACAAATCCAACGCAGGGCTGACAGGAGCCCCGCACATACACCCCACCCAGAAATCTCAACTACCAGGCAGGATTCTTATGCTAATGCGAGAATCCTGCTGGGGTTCTGAAAATAATGGCAAAACCACAGTTGAATAATACTTAAAAGAACAATTTCTTTGTAGTCTCTATGACCAGCTGTTGGAAATGCCAAGTTTACTGGGCCTCAACCTGCTTTCATCTGTGAAAACTCTCGTATGCTTAAGGATGCAGAGACCAACCTGATGACAATTATGGTGAAAACTGCAACGGAAAAATACCAAATAGTTCTCCACCTAGCGGTTCTATCAAAAGTTGTGCCACACACCTCTTGGAAAGATGGAGTTTCTTTGGCCTAGCCTTCGATTGGTCTGGAGAAGGAATCGCCATTCCTAGCTGATGAATCAAATGATTCTGAAAGGAACGGTGAAAAGTGCGGATCCTGTTTCAGTCTTTAGACTGAAACAGGATCCGCACTATTCACCTGTCCCACAAAGGTGCACTGCTCATGTTTGGCGCTAGTCCAACAAACCCAGGACTGACAGAAGCCCTGCACTTGCCACCCCAGAAAAATATCTCATCTCCAAAGAAGAATTCCTATGCTAACGGTTGAAAAGGGCTCCCGTTCTTGAAAGAGAGGTGAAAGGATGGTGAAATAATACAGAAAACAATCCTATCTACCAAGGCTCCGCTGCCAGCAATGGGAAATAGCAATTACCTGGGCCTCAGCAGAGGTTTCCCTGCTAAAAGCATCATAGGCTTCAGGATGCAGAGACCGACCTCATGATTATTACGGTCCAAAGCGCTATGGAAATGGCAAATAATTACCAACATTCTGGTGATTTCAAAAGTGTCAGGATAAAATCTGAAGCAGGATCCACACTTTTCCCATGTCACGCAAATATGCACTTACCAACTCTGGAGGTAAACAAATCAAAGTCAGGGCTGAAAGAAGCCCCGAACTTACACCCCACCCAGAAATCTCAACTACCATGCAGGATTCTTATGCTAAGGTGAGAAACCTCCTCGGGTCTGAAAATAATGGGGAAACCACAGTGGAATAATACTTAAAAGAACAATTTCTTTGTAGTCTCTAGGACCAACCATTGGAAATGCCAAGTTTACTGGGCCTCAGCCTGCTTTCTGTGTGAAAACTCTTGTATCCTTAAGGATGCAGAGACCAACCTTAGGACAGTTAAGGTGAAAAGTGCTACGGAAAAATACCAAATAGTTCTCCACCTACTGGTTCTTTCAAAAGTTGTGACACACCTCTTGGAAAGATCGAGTTACTTTCGCCTAGTCTTCGATTGGTCTGGAGAAGGAATCGGCATTCCTAGCTGATAAATCAAACGATTCTCAAAGGAACGGTGAAAAGTGCGGATCCTGTTTCAGTCTTTAGACTGAAACACGATCCGCACTATTCACCTGTCCCACAAAGGCGAACTTCTCATGTCTGCCGCTAGTCCAACAAACCCAGGACTGACAGAAGCCCTGCACTTGCCACATCAGAAAAATATCTCATCTCCAAAGAAGGATTCTTAGGCTAACGGTAGAAAACGGCTCCCGTTCTTGAAACAGTGGTGAAAGGATGGTGAAATAATACTGAAAACCATCCTATCTTCCAAGGCTCCGGTGCCAAGTATGGGAAATTCCAAGTTACCTGGGCCTCAGCAGAGGTTTCTCTGCGAAAAGCATCATAGGCTTCAGGATGCAGAGACCGACCACTTGACTATTACGGTGCGAAACGCTATGGAAATGGCAGATGATTACCAACATACTGGTGATTTCAAAAGTGTCAGGATGAAATCTGAAGCACGATCCACACTTTTCCCATGTCCCGCAAATATGCACTTACCAACTCTGGAGGTAAACAAATCAAACACAGGGCTGACAGAAGCCCCGCACATACACCCCACTCAGAAATCTTAACTACCAGGCAGGATTCTTAGGCTAAGGTGAGAAACCTGCTCAGGTTCTGAAAATAATGGTGTAACCACAGTGGAATAATACTTAAAAGAACAATTTCTTTGTAGTCTCCAGGACCAAATATTGTAAATGCCAAGTTTACTGGGCCTCAGCCTGCTTTCGTCTGTGAAAACTCTCGTATGCTTAAGGATGCGGATACCAACGTAATGACAATTACGGTGAAAACTGCTACGGAAAAATTCCAAATAGTACTCCACCTAGCGTTTCTTTCAAAAGTTGTGCCACACACCTCTTGGAAAGATCGAGTTACTATGGCCTAGGCTTCGATTGTTCTGGAGAAGGAATCGCCATTCCTAGCTGATGAATCATATGATTCTGAAAGGAATGATGAAAAGTGCTGATCCTGTTTTAGTCTTTAGACTGAAACAGGATCTGCACTATTCACCTCTCCCACAAAGGGGCACTTGTCTTATCTGGCACTAGTCCAACAAACCCAGGACTGACAGAGGCCCTGCACTTGCCCCCCAGAAAAATATCTCATCTCCAAAGAAGGATTCTTATGCTAACGGTTTAAAAGGGCTCCTGTTCTTGAAACAGAGGTGAAAGGATGGTGAAATAATACAGAAAACAATCCTATCTACCAAGGCTCCGCTGCCAGCAATGGGAAATAGCAATTACCTGGGCCTCAGCAGAGGTTTCTCTGCGAAAACCATCATAGTCTTCAGGATGCAGACACCGACCTCATGACTATTACGGTGCAAAACGCTATTGAAATGGCAAATAATTACTAACATACTGGTGATTTCAAAAGTGTCAGGATGAAATCTGAAGCACGATCCACACTTTTCCCATCTCACGCAAATATGCACTTAGGAACTCTGGAGGTAAACAAATCCAACGCAGGGCTGACAGGAGCCCCGCACATACACCCCACCCAGAAATCTCAACTACCAGGCAGGATTCTTATGCTAATGCGAGAATCCTGCTGGGGTTCTGAAAATAATGGCAAAACCACAGTTGAATAATACTTAAAAGAACAATTTCTTTGTAGTCTCTATGACCAGCTGTTGGAAATGCCAAGTTTACTGGGCCTCAACCTGCTTTCATCTGTGAAAACTCTCGTATGCTTAAGGATGCAGAGACCAACCTGATGACAATTATGGTGAAAACTGCAACGGAAAAATACCAAATAGTTCTCCACCTAGCGGTTCTATCAAAAGTTGTGCCACACACCTCTTGGAAAGATGGAGTTTCTTTGGCCTAGCCTTCGATTGGTCTGGAGAAGGAATCGCCATTCCTAGCTGATGAATCATATGATTCTGAAAGGAACAGTGAAAAGTGCTGATCCTGTTTTAGCCTTTAGACTGAAACAGGATCTGCACTATTCACCTCTCCCACAAAGGGGCACTTGTCTTATCTGGCACTAGTCCAACAAACCCAGGACTGACAGAGGCCCTGCACTTGCCACCCCAGAAAAATATCTCATCTCCAAGGAAGGATTCTTACGCTAACGGTTGAAAAGGGCTCCCGTTCTTGAAACAGTGGTGAAAGGATGGTGAAATAATACTGCAAACCTATCTTCCAAGGTTCCGGAGCTAGCTATGGGAAATGCCAAGTTACCTGGGCCTCAGGAGAGGTTTCTCTGCGAAAAGCATAATAGGCTTCAGCATTCAGAGACCCACCTGATGACTATTACACTGCAACACGCTATGGAAATGGCAAATAATTGCCAACATACTGGTGATTTCAAAAGGGTCAGGATGAAATCTGAAGCACGATCCACACTTATCCCATCTGATGCAAATATGCACTTACAACCTCTGGAGGTAAACAATTGAAACACAGGGCTGACAGAAGCCCTGCACTTACACCCCACCCAGAAATCTCAACTACCAGGCAGGATACTTATGCTAATGCGAGAAACCTGATTGGGTTCTGAAAGTAATGGTGAAACCACAGTGGAATAATACTTAAAAAAACTCTTTCTGTGCAGTCTCTAGCACCAACTATTGGAAATGCCAAGTTTACTGGGCCTCAGCCTCTTTCCTCTGTGAAAACTCTCCTATGCTTAATTATGCAGAGACCAACCTTATGACAATTACGGTGAAAAGTGCTACAGAAAAATACCAAATAGTTCTCCACCTAGCGGTTCTTTCAAACGTTGTGCCACACACCTCTTGGAAAGTTCCAGTTACTTTGGCCTAGCCTTTGATTGGTTGGAGAAGGAATCGCCATTCCTAGCTGATGAATCAAATGATTCTGAAAGGAATGGTGAAACGTGCGGATGCTGTTTCAGTCTTTAGACTGAAACAGGATCCGCACTATTCACCTGTCCCACAAAGGCGCACTTCTCATGTCTGGCGCTAGTCCAACAAACCCAGGCCTGACAGAGGCCCTGCACTTGCCACCCCAGAAAAATATCTCATCTCCAAAGAATGACTCTTTCGCTAATGGTTGAAAAGGGCTCCGGTTCTTGAAACAGTGGTGAAAGGATGGTGAAATAATACTGAAAACAATCCTATCTTCCAAGGCTCCTGTGCCAGCTATGGGAAATAGCAAGTTACCTGGGCCTCAGCAGAGGTTTCTCTCTGAAAAGCATCATAGGCTTCAGGATGCAGAGACCGACCTCATGATTATTATGGTGCAAAACGCTATGGAAATGGCAAATAATTACCAACCTACTGGTGATTTCAAAGTGTCAGGATGAAATCTGAAGCACGATCCACACTTTTCCCATCTCATGCAAATATGCACTTCCCAACTGTGGAGGTAAACAAATCAAAGGCAGGGCTGACAGAAGCCCGGCACTTATACCCCACCCAGAAATCTCAACTACCAGGCAGGATTCTTACACTAATGCGAGAAACCTGCTGGGTTCTGAAAATAATGGTGTAAACACAGTGGAATAATACTTGAAAGAACACTTCTTTGTAGTCTCAAGGACCAACTATTGGAAATGCCAAGTTCACTGGGCCTCAGCCTGCTTTCGTCTGTGAAAACTCTCGTATGCTTAAGGATGCGGAGACCACCCTTATGAAAATTACGGTGAAAAATGCCAAGGGAAAATTCCAAATAGTTCTCCACCTAGCGGTTCTTTCAAAAGTTGTGCCACACACCTCTTGGAAAGATTGAGTTACTTTGGCCTAGCCTTCTATTGCTCTGAAGAAGGAATCGCCATTCCTAGCTGATGAATCAAATGATTCTGAAAGGAACGGTGAAAAGTGCGGATCCTGTTTCAGTCTACTGAAACAGGGAAGACTGAAACAGAATCCGCACTATTCACCTCTCCCAGCAAGGCGCACTTCTGATGTCTGGCACTAGTCCAACAAACCCAGGACAGACACAGGCCCTGCACTTGCTACCCAAGAAAAATATCTCATCTCCAAAGAAGGATTCTTCCGCCAACGGTTGAAAAGGGCTCCCGTTCTTGAAACAGTGGTGAAAGGATGGTGAAATAATAGTGAAAACAATCCTATCTTCCAAGGCTCAGGTGCCAGCTATGGGAAATACAAAATTACCTGGGCCTCAGCAGAGGTTTCTCTGCGAAAAGCATCATAGGTTCAGGATGTAGAGACCGACCTCATGACTATTACGGTGCAAAACGCTATGGAAGTGGCAAATAATTACCAACATACTGGTGATTTCCAAAGTGTCAGGATGAAATCTGAAGCATGATCCACACTTTTCCCATCTCACGCAAATATGCCCTTACCAACTCTGGAGGTAAATAAATCAAACGCAGGGCTGACAGAAGCCCCGCACTTACACCCCACCCAGAAATCTCAACTACCAGGCAGGATTCTTATGCTAATGCAAGAAACCTGCTTGGGTTCTGAAAATAATGGTGAAACCACAGTGGAATAATACTTAAAATAACATTTTCTTTGTAGTCTCTGGCACCAACTGTTGGAAATGCCAAGTTTACTGGGCCTCAGCATACTTTGGTCTGTGAAAACTATCGTATGGTTAAGGATGCAGAGACCAACCTTATGGCAATTATGGTGAAAAGTGCTACAAAAAAGTGCCAAACTGTTCTCAACCTAGTGGTTATTTCGAAAGTTGTGCCGCCCACCTCTTTGAAAGATCGAGTTACTTTGGCCTAGCCTTCGAATGGTCTAGAGAAGGAATCGCCATTCCTAGCTGATGAAGCAAATGATTCTGAAAAGAACGCAAATGCGCACTTCTCATGTCTGGCAGTAGTCCTAACAAGCCCAGGACTGACAGTGGCCCCGCACTTGCCACCCCAGAAAAATATCGAACCTCCAAGCAAGGATTCTTATTCTAAAGGGTGAAAAGTCCTCCAGTCCTTGAAATAATGGTGAAAGGATGGCGAAACCATACTGAAAGCAATAGTTTCTGCAAAGGCTCTAGTACCACGTATGAGAAATACCAAGTAACCTGGGCCTCAGGAGAGTTTTCTCTGCGAAAACCACCGTAGGCTGAAGGATGCAGAGACCAACCCTATCACTATTATTGTGAAAAACGCTATAAAAAATGGAAAATAATTATCAACATAGTGGTTACTTCAAAAGTGTCAGGCCAAAATCTGGAACAGGATCTGCACTTTCACGTCTCACACAAGTGTGCACTTCTCATCTCTGGAGATAATCAAATCACAGCCAGGACTGACAGAGGCCCTGCCCTTACACCCCACACAGAAATCTCCACTGCAACGGAGGATTCCTATGCTACTGGGTGAAAACTGCTCTGGTTCTTAAAATAATGGTGAAAGGATGGTGCGATAACACTTAAGAGACTGATTTCTTCAAAGGCTCTAGTAGCAAGTATTGGAAATGCCAAGTTAGCTGGGCCTCAGCATAGTTTTGTCTGCGAAACCACCTTCGGTTTAGGGATGCAGAGACCAACCTTATGGCAATGCCGGTGAAGAGCAGTATAAAAAAGGGCAAGTAATTCTCAACCTTGTGGTTATTCCAAAAGTTCTGCCACAGACCACTTGGAAAAATCCAGTTACCTGGGCCTAGCCTTAGATTGGTCTGGAGAACCAGTCGCGATTCCCAGCTGATGAATCAAATGATTCTGAAAGGAACGGTGAAAAGTGCAGATCCTGTTTCAGTCTCACACAAATGCTCCCTTCTCATGTCTGGCGGTAGTCCAATCAAAGCCAGGACTGACAGAGGCCCCGCCCTGGCCACCCCAGAAAAATATCTCATCTCCAAAGAAGGATTCTTATGTTAAGGGTTGAAAAGCGCTCCCGTTCTTGAAACAATGGTGAAAGGATGGTGAAATAATACTGAAAACAATCTTCTCTTCAAAGGCTCTAGTGCCAGGTATGGGAAATACCAAGTTACCTGGGCCTCGGTACAGTTTTCTGTGCGAAAAGCATCATAGGCTTAAGGATGCAGAGACCAACCTTATCACAATGACGGTGAAAAACGCTATGGAAATGGCAAATAATTACCAACATACTGGTTATTTCAAAAGTGTCAGGATAAAATCGGAAACACGATCCACACTTTTCACGTCTCACACAAATATGCACTTACCAACTCTGGAGATAATCAAATCAAACACAGGGCTTACAGAAGCCCCGCACTTACACCCCGCACAGAAAGCTCAACTACAAGGGAGGATTCTGATGCTAATGCCTGAAACTTGCTCTGGTTCTGAAAATAAGGGTGAAACCATAGTGGAATAACACTTAAAAGAACACTTTGTTTATAGGCTCTAGTACCGAGTATTGGAAATGCCAAGTTTACTGGGCCTCAGCATACTTTGGTCTGTGAAAACTATCGTATGCTTAAGGATGCAGAAACCAGCAGTCAAGATCCAGGGAAGCAAAGATATTTTGCCTATTTTCTCCAGTTTGCTTTAATAGCTGAGGACTGGTAACCAGCTGAGAGTTGACAGTTTAGATTAGTGACAAGAGTGTGTGTCAAATAGCCCCAGCTGAAATCCCCATTCCACCCCCTTATAGCTGTTTGAATTAACAGTAAGTTTCAGATCTTCATCAGCACAAACATCAGGGAAAGCACAATTGCCTGAGAAGAACAGGGTGATTGCAGATTAAGTAGCTTTGGAACCTACATGAGATTCTGGGGGTTGTGTGCAGGTATATGTAATAAGAACCTGACTTTGTTGAACACCACTGGTAGACCACCCCAGGTGGTGCTGAAGACCCTCTATCTCCTCTCACTGATATCTCAAGGAAAGAACAGGCTGACATTTCAACTACTTCTTTCCATTGCACTGATACTCATTGCCTTTCTCCTTTTCCTGTAAATGGTGGAGTGTTATAGGGGCAGTCTCAACCTTGTGGGGGCAGATGCACTCCATGTCTGCCTGGCCTATATTGTGGGTAATGAAGGCTCAGGCAATCGTGTGCACTCTCCTATGTCTCCATTTTTAAAATTTTCTCTGAATTTATCCCATCTTTATATTTGTATCATGAGGCATTAATAATGAGTGCTCATGAGCCCTTTGCATGACAGTTGGAGACCAAGTAGACACACAGACACCACCCATTCTGGTACTATGTGTTTATGGAAGCAGAAGAGTTTAACTGGTTCACCCAGGGTGGGAACCAACCCTCATAGGGGTGGCTCATCATTTGAAAGGCTGGGGCCAAGTCATTGCTATCCCAGGATCATGTTTGGTGGTGTTAGGTAGGGATGAAAGTATGCAGGTGGCAGGGCAGGTGGTTAGACATGCAGGTGGCAGGGCTGGTGATAGGGGGATGTGGTCAAGGGCTGAGGGTTGGGACCAATAAAAACAGAGAAAAGAAACCATAACAGTAAGGACTTGAGGTTAGGGACTTTTTCTGACCAGGAACATGGGCAGAAGCTTATGACCAAAGGTAACCTTTCCCTCATTAACATAGTAAAACTCATACCCCTCTAGCGCCATGACAGTTCCAGAACCAGCGATACAAGGACAGGAAATGGGAGGGCACATGATTCCAGGAATCTCCACCCACTTCCCCCAAAGTACATCAGTATTCCATCCCCGGCTTAACATATTATTAGGGGTTAGCATAAAGGACAGACCCTAACCATGGGATGACATTGTTTCTTGTTGGAGCAGTCCACTCTCTGCTGACTTTGAAAATATACTATGCTTTCTATACTACGTCTTTAAATTTAGGGTTGTCTCCACTCACAGGGACTGACTTGTTCCTCTCTCTGGAACTTACTTTTGCTTTGCAATAAAAGCTGCTTGTGTGGAAGTGCTTTGTGTCTGTCATCACTCTGTTGCACTGGTCCTGCTTGCAATTCTTCCAAGCAAGGAGCCAAAGAACCAGGACAACTCTCCCTAACCAACCTGATAGTGGCATCAGAGGAGTCCTGTGGACACCAAAGCCTCCAAGCCCACAAGTCACTGGGAAGAGGTCAATTTTCTGCAAAAGGAAAACCCAGGAGAGTGAGACTGCTGGTTGCCCAAACTTTGCAAATCCCAAGGCCTCACTTTCAGATGCTGCTTTCCCAGGTCTGAGATGAGGCCAGGCATGATTTTGACCAATGACCACCACAAGTTGTGATATGTGCTCCAGGATGAATACTGCAATCTCCAAGGTCCTGTCAGCTCTTTAGTTCTCAAGGCTGGTGTCATTATAAACATATGGGCTCTTTCTCTTTTTGGTTAGAGATATTTCATGATTTGTTTTTATCTTCTATGTTGTCTTCATCCCCAAATATCTTGTACGTTTCATTATTTTTAATAAAACCTAATGTCTTGTGTTACAACTGGGGTAGGTAGATGGTCTCCTGCAAAGTTTAGATGTTTATACAACTTCTGTTTGTCATACTTGATGCATGTGGTGGTGTCGTCCTCTGCCTTCCATGCAAGAACCATCCACAACTCTGCTTTCTGAAATACATAACCCATTTGTAATTTGCTGTTTGACTTACAGCAGGCATTTAGATATTTTCCTGGCCCGTCACTGTAGTAACCAGAAGACAGCCCTCATCCTAGAGGAGTTTAGAGGGGAGGGAGACAGGAATCCTGGGGAGTCAGAGCCCCTAGACAAGAAAGGAAAATCTGAGGTAAGGGTTCTCTTTAGCTCTTTCTTTGAAAAAACAAAAAGTTTATGTTTGAAATATCTTATGGGCTGCTTATGCCAAGAGTGATGAAATCTTTTGGCAGCTGCTGTGATCTTTGAGCCAGTTCACCTCTTTACAGTATCTTGCTGATAAGATTTAAATGATGCCAACATACCGCTGTTGGCTGTTGGACCATCTGTCTCTCTTCACTGCTTTGCACATTTATCCGGTGCTGTGGCACCACCGTGTCTTCTGGACAGATGCTGAGGCAGCCAAACCCTGACTCACCATGGTCATAAGCCATGTCTCTTTTGCTTGGCCAAAAACACTGTTAGGTTCTCTCTTCATCTGTCAAATGTTAGGATATTGGGCACTCCCTGAAACTTACTGCTGAGCTACACAGTATGAATTTGGGGGAAGATTTTAGTGGAAAGAAAAGTAAAATATGTCAAAACCTAAATGGAGGAAATAATGTGTAAGGGCAAAATGATGACTTGAGAGATGAGAAAATAAAATCTATTTTTCTTACTTCATTCTAGTAGAACAGTTTATAAAAAGGGAAAAGCCCAAGTTAAAAATAAAGTTGTAAGTAAACTCTTCAAAATGATCAGTCAGCAAGTTAGATTATCATGATATTTCATACTTATTAATCTTCAGGTTTTAGACCCATTTGTGTAATCTTCAAATATGCAGGCCTTCTATATAGGCCTTCTAACTGCAGGGAAAATGGGTAGGTTTCTCCTCAGTTAATTAATGGGGCCTAAAGAAGTTTACAGTGCGTATAGTAAAGAAGGGGGAAAAAAAAAAAACCAGGAAAAAGTTGGATACATCTCCAGCTTGTATAGCTTCATCCCACTCCAGAACAGACCCTGTTTTTCTCAGTTACTTAGTTACACAGCACATCACAAAGAGTAAGCTATTGACCCCTGAGGTACAGAAAGAAGTGAGCCACAGACTTTGTAAACTTTATTTCCTAGCAGAAAATTAAAATAAATAATGTCTCATGAATGTCTCCATCTCTCCCATCACAAGGTAAACAAGGAAGGAAGGAAGAGAAGAGTTAAAGGAGAGTTAGAATAAACTTCAGATCTCCCGAATGTGACCTGGGAGGTTGTAACTTTAACCTTCAACTGTCTTTCCCTCGCCTGTGAGGTTGGGATTCCAGAAAAGGTAGATGTGAAAGAGGATGGGTTTTCCAGTCAGGACCTCGGACAAATGATGTGCTGAAAGAACCGTAGCTGGGGTCCAGGGGATGGAAATCACTGGAAGGACAGGGTATGTGGAGTTCAAAACTTTATAGCATTCTCAGTTATACTTAACTCCGAAATGCTCCTGGTAAATATTTCTATTTGTTGTGTATGTACTCATTATTGGTGTATACTTCCTACCTTATTGGCCATGCTACATATTTTTTAGAAAATGCCTTGCTATATATTTTACCTGCCTAATTTTGAGGGCAGTTGAAACCATTATGTGTGTTGCTAGAGAAATGATAAGCTTACACGAGTAAATTTAGAGACATAACTGCTAAATGTCAGTCTCTCAATCGGCATTTTCGTTGTTTTTAGTGTAAGTTTATGTGCCTTCCTCTGCACATGGAGCTTCCACCACAGAGGCCAGAGAAGCACATCAAAGCCAAAAGCACAGCATGTCATCAGAGTTCAGATTCTTTCCTGCTTCCCTGCAGAGGGGTCAAGAATACAAACATCCTCAATTGCTACAGCAGGAGGGAACATGAGTTCATCAACAGAACCAAACAGGAAGCACCAAATGGGCATTTCTTCTATTTATTTTGTGATTATTAAGAAAGACGTAGTTTGATTGCTTAAACCAAATTTTTCAATGAAGCATAGAAAACATACATGGTGCAGTCATTTTAGTGCAAAGTCTAATTGCAAAAGATTTAATGCTGTTTTTCCAATTATTTTACTTACTACAGTTTATACACTAAGGATTTGGAATTTTAAAATAATTAATATTTGCTGTAGTCTTTTGAGATTCACATTATGAATCACATAGACTTTAATTACATTTCTTAGCTATTCCCTTTCTAGACCAAGGAGGATGTGCATATATTGAGCAGAACACGTTCACCTCCCTCCAGTTTGTGAGAGGGTGCTTAAAATTTCAGACAAAGCCAGGAAATACTTCAAATGGCACTACCGAGGTTTGGAAGCCTAACCAAAATGTTAAATCTTGATACATCAATTCCACTACATCAGACTAAGTTCCATCTAGTACTCCACCGCCAGTGTCGGCAGATAACAAAAAATGACGTACGTTGTAATGAGTTAAGCAAGACTAGTGAAGGAGTAAAATGGCATGTAATATATATTTTTTGTGAATATTTCCAGAAATAAATCAACAGAACACGTCATTATTCTTATAATTACTTGGAATCTCTTCGTTCCATAAGACTATTTGGTCTGTTGGTTGAAAGGAAGTGAGTGTTCCTTTTCAACTTGCTTCATTATTTTTCTCATCCAGCCAGTGGTGCAGCAAGGATGGGATAGTGGGAGGAATTTACCCCTAGTACAGGCAGTAAGAGGCTGCTTTGTGTGTAGAAAATGGGAAAGCAATAAAATACAATAATAATAAAAGCCAGTCTGCTTTTTATTATCACTGTGCACTGAAAATTCCAAGCAACATCAATGATACTACTACTCTTTGAAAAAAAAAATGCTCTTACTGAGTTTTAAATGACTGCTACAGTTACTGAAATTTAACAAAATACATATAAGCTATTACCTTGTTTTTTATTATTACTTATTCTTTAATAAACATTGTATTCTATGTGGAAATAATTGTAACTCCCAGATGCACTGTGGACTCAGTAGGCACTTGTTTATTTCAAGAATAAGCAGTCAAGTTCTGTTTTATTTTTATAATCACAGTACTATAATTGTTTATTTTGAGTCTATGTTTAAACACAGGCTTACATAGTACCACAGGGGTTGGAGATAGGAACTGAGCCTGAGGAGAGTGCCAATAGTTCACAGTCATTACAAGCTTTGGAGAATTTTACCAAATATAATAGAAATTTATGATGAATCTTCTGGTGAAGTTATTTTAGTGGAAATTTTTCAACTACAGAAATATTTGAAAGCTCCTAGAACTGATCCCAAAGAAACAAAGACATGGACAGTGTTGTAATTTCTGGAAATTATTGTGAAATGGAATTTTTATGAATCTCTGCTAAAGTTATTCTTAAAGATTTCTTCACTATTTGTATATTTGTTACTTCATCTGAGAGAAATTTTTGAAGCTAAAATGAATAAAAAGTGTTCTTGAATCAACTATGAGTGAAGGTAGGTTGATAAATCTGGCTGTACTGACTATGTTGACCATGAATACATAAATATTAATTTGACAAAACCATTGACAAATTGCAGAAGTTAATGCTCAAAGCCGGAAACCATAATGTGATTGTTCATCACTGTGGCAAACCAATATATAGGAATAAGTATTTTTTTCCTCTCTTCAAAAAAACGCATAAATGTACTTGATAAGTATTAAATCTTAACGTTTTTGCATTTTCAAGTAAAATATGTATTTTATTAATTTTTACTAGCATAATTATATATGCAAAATTGAATACATGAAAACTTGCATTGTCTGGATTTCTTTTCTGAACATAATAATAATTGTTTCATTTCAAAATTATTGCTGAAAATAGTTTTGTCATATAAAGGAAGGGGTATGAAAAATGATCCCTTTCAGGTGTCAGGTACACTAGGTATGCCACTGTATCCATCTATTCATTTTAACTCAAAACAGAGAAGATATATTGCCAATCTTTTTAGTACCACATCTGTTTTTGAAATCTATGGCAAAAAGAAATTCATTTTAATAAGGCAAACTCTTAACAACCAAGAAATAGAGCTATCCTCTAATATAGCTCTCATCTACCACAGATTTTTGTAATAACTATATTTTTAATAAATGTGTGTTTTATGTCTTAATTATTTTATCATAAGCTGAATAGGATGAGAAAAATACAAAAAATACCACCTGCTGAAATTTCAACATGACGAAATACAAATTATGAATATTTCATAATGTCTAAAAAAGTTAAATCTCTAATTTAAAACCTTATACTCTAGAAAATAATCTTTGCTTTTCAGAAAACCAAAGAACAAGGGATATTCCCCAACTTCGTTTATGAAGTCAGCATAATTTGGATATCAAAACATGAACAGGAAATTATAAGGAAAAAATTACAGGGCAACCTCAAGCATGAACATATATGCCAAAATTCTTAACTTAATATTAGATAACCAAACAACATGTACAAATAATAATATGTCACAAGAAGAGTTCATTGTAATTATGCTATGTTAGTTTAACATTAGGAAACTGATCAATATAATTTACCACATTAACAGAATAAAGGACAATAATGATATGATCATTGTACTAGATGCAGAAAAGTAGTTGGTTAAAGTCAGCATATGTTTATAATTAAAACACGTCTTTGGGCAAACTAAGAATAGAAGAGAATTTCTTTAATAGAGGATATCAATAAAACATTGATAGACACCATAGAAATATTAAAAGTTTTCTTTCTGAGATCAAGAATAACACAAGTATGGTTGATGGTTATCACCATTTCTAGGCAATCTTGTACTGGACGGCCTCATCAGTGTAATGAGGAAAGAAAAAGAATTAAAAAGAACAAATGAAGCTGCCATTATTTGATATGACTATATATATGGAAAAACCCAAGAATTCTACAAGTAGATATTAAAATTAAGTCAGTTTAATATCTATCTGAAGATTTTTTAAATTGCATTTCTATGTTGATTAACGATAGACTGAAAAAAACAGAATAAATAATTTTTTCAATAAAACAAAAAAATTTACAATTGGATCAAAAAATATTTAAAATCCAGGAATATTTTAAGAGTTGTGAAAAAAATAGAACATTTCTGAGAGGCATTAAAAAACTCAAATTAATGAATTCCTATATATCACATTCATATATTGGAAGACTCAGCATTTTAAAAATGTTAATTTTTCTGAAACCGATTTTTTTCCTGTTTTAGAACATTTTTATTACTCTGATAAGATCCTTCACACCCATTTACAGTTTTTGTTTTTGTTTTTTCAAGACAGAGTCTCATTGTGTTGCCTGGGCTAGAGTGCCATAGTGTCAGCCTAGCTCACAGCAACCTCAGATTTCCGGGTTTGAGCAATCCTCCTGCCTCAGCCTCCCAAGTAGTGCACCACCATGCCCCGTTAATTTTTTCTGTTTTAGAGAGATGGGGTCTCGCTGTTGCTCAGGCTGGTCTCAAACTCCTGAGCTCAAGCAATCCTCCTGCCTTGGCCTCCCAGAGTACTAGGATTACAGGTGTGAGCCACCATGCCTGGCCCCTACAGTTTTTTTTTTTTATTTCAGCTTATTACAGGGGTACAAATGTTTAGGTTACATATATTGTCTTTGCCCCACCCAAGTCAGAGCTTCAAGCGTGTCCATCCCCCAGACGGTGCACACCGTACCCATTAGGTGTACATATACCCATCTCCTCCTCCCCCCTCCCACCTGCCCAACGCCCTATGAATGTTACTTCCATATGTGCACATAAGTGTTGATTAAGTAGTAACAATTTAATGGTAAGTACATGTGGCACTTGTTTTTCCATTCTTGTGATACTTCACTTAGAAGAATTGGCTCCAGCTCCATTCAGGATAGTACAAAGGGTACCTCAAAGAACTCAAAAGTAGACCTACCATTTGATCCAACAATTCCATTACTCGGTATTTACCCAAAGGAAAAAAAGGCATTCTATAATAAAGAAATCTACACTCATATGTTCATAGCAGCACAATTCACAATTGCAAAGATGTGGAAACAACCCAAGTGTCCATCAATACATGGACAGATTAATAAAATGTGGTATATGTACTCCATGGAATACTACTCAGCCATAAAAATGAACTAATACATGTTATCTTTTTTAATGCAATAACCCTATGAACTGCAAGTACAGTGTACTATCACTACCTCTATTATACACATAAGGAAACTGAGACATAGGCAGTAATAAATATTTGCTCAATATCACATAGCTAAAAAAAAAATACCACATAGGTGATGAGTGGTAGGGCTGATACATAAGTCTAAATAATCTGGCTCCAGAACCCTGGCTCCTCACCACTGTGCTACAGCACCTCATATATATGAGGACAACATATATAAGAAAAGTTGCTTCATATAAGATTTGCTTTAGCTAAATCTTACCATAGTATCATTATTGATCATTTAAAATTAGAAATGTTCTATTTGAAGAATTAATCCAGATAAATGGCAAAGCATTGGTATTATTAATGGTTACAGAGAGTCTTGAGGTCAAATAAAATCTGAATATTTAGAAAAATTATGTTTTGGTGAAGGCTGAAAATTCAGATACATTACAGTAAAATAGTTTTGCATGTTTCTTATGCTTATTAGTAAGCAAAAATATGTGCTTTGTTTTTTAAAAAATGGCACTGAAAACTTGGAATATAAATTCACTCTGTTCTGATTTATTAAGACTTGTGACTTCTGCATTCAATAACAGTTTTGAACTGTTATTGCCATCCTCCTTGGCAGTTTCAGAGAATGTTATGAAATTTGGTATGATTATGAAGGTTATACCTTCAGCAACTGTAGCAGAAATTTGCAGTTACCTTAATTCTACGAGAAACGACAACTGCCACAGAGAGTAAACTTCATCCGTTCTTTGCTGTTACCAGGAGCTTTGCTATTTTTCCCATCTGTTTGGTGTTCTGATTAACCTTCCTTTTGGGCTCTATTTATCTTTAATTATTATGTATCCTTTCATAGTGAAATGTTTTAAATTTGGATTTTATGAATTTAGAATTCATTATAATTCATAGACTGAACCTCTGGTTTAAGTACAGAGAGAGTGGCAGGCTTAGCTAGACAATTTGACCCATACCCAACCAGCATCTGCAGAGTTTTTGTTACCTAATTTGCAAAATCCACATAGTTTATTCAATTCACAAAGCAGTACAGTGATAGAAAGCTTTTTTCATTTTCCAGCAAAGTGTTGTACAGGCAGAAGCATGTTTATAAAAACAAAGCAGCTTCGTGTCAGTTAATCAAGATTCTCCAGCTTCCTGCTGTCAAGGTCTCTGGACCTCTGAGGGCTTGCCCAGACATCCTTGCCCAGGTCCATCTGGAACTACAAGTTCCTCTAAGGTCCCAAATAGCAAAACTGAGTATTCCAGAAATGTTCACTCTGATCTTTGTTTTATTTGTCTCATGTACCCTGTGCTAGAATCTCTTTTCATCTGTATCCATTTATTAGTAATATGCTCCTGTTCAGTAGATAAATCCATTTGTTTTCTTGTCTGTAACTGGCTGAAAAAGTCCAGGGTGGGATCTCCTCCACCCCAATCCAATCCATCTGTTCACCATATTCCATGGCCATGTACCCTGAACTTTTCATCTCCCATAGCTGATGTGGCCACTCTACTCTTCCAAAAACTTACATAATGTTAAATCTTAGAACATTTACAAGTTATCAGGGAACATGTACCCACCCAAAAATAATAACCTTTCACCCCAATTTCTTTCTTTTTTTTGGTTTATTTGAGTTGAATTGAAAAAAGGCTCCACATTTTTTTTTTTTTCACAACTGGAATTTGGGGTTGGTGAAAGGAAGTGGTAAATACAGTTTGGAAAGGAATGTTCTGCTAAGGAATTCAGATTTTATTTTGTGAGCCATGGGAAACCAGTGAATCTTTTTGTTGTTGTTTTAAAAGCTATGCCTTAGGAACATTAATCTGACTACTATGTTTTGGATGGATTAAAGAGAGAAAAGAACAGTGTCATGAAAACCAATTACTGCTGTAGGATCAATATGTGTGAGCAAGTAATGAAATGCTGAACTAGGAAAGTTGTGGTAAGAATGAATAGGAAGGAGACAATTGTCAGTAGAATTGATATGACTTGGCAACTTAGTAGAGTCAAGAGAGAAGGAAATGTCAAAGGTAACTGAGGTTTTGAGATGCCTGTTGCCTATTCCTTGTGCTGATACTATCATATAAATATAGAACAACAGACGAAGAATCTCCATTCTACACTTAGGATACTAGCAAGATATCCACAAAGAGGTATTTAACCAGGCAATGGAAATACAGAAGCCATGTTATATGTTTTCAAAGTCTCTTTACTAATGGTCTATGAACATGGATGGAATTTCTGTGTGAAAGTGTGAAGTCACTCACTGAGAAAAAAAGAATTGATGAAGGACAGTGCACAAAGGAGGAACAGTCATGAAGGATGAGGGGACCCATGAGAGTACACAATCACAGAAAGCCAGGGAGAAGAGTTTCAGGCAGAAGGTTTATCTACTTATGGTTCATTGAGCTTCTTGGATCTGCAGATTAATATTTTTAATTAAATTTAGTAAGTTTTCAGTCATTTTCTCAAAAATTTTTCTGTCACCCTTTCTCTCTTGTCTCCTTCTGGAACTCCCATTCCATATATATTAGTACACTTGATGTCCCACAGGTCTCTCTGTTTTTCAGCTTGGATAATTTACACTGATCTATCTTCAAGTTCATTGATTATTTCTTCTGCTATCTTGAATCTGCTCCTCAGACCTTCTAGTGAATTTTTAATTTCACTTTTCAAATCCAGAATATGCATTTCGTTCTTTTTTCTAATTTCTATCGCCTAAGAATTTCTATTTGTTGATTCATTGCTGTCATATTTTCCTTTAATTCTTTAAACATGTTCTAATTTAGTTCTTTGAACTAAATGGCAGCTTTTAAAAATATCTGCTTTGTATTTTTTATCTGCAAAATCCAACACTGAGGACAACCAGAGATTGTTTCTATTGAATAATCTTTTTCCCAAATAAGGGTCACACATTCTTGTTTTTTTTGCATACCTTACAATTATTTTGTTGAAAACTGTATATATTGTATAATATTTTATAGTAAGTCTGGATTCTAATTTTTTTTAACTTTCTTAAGGTTATTGTTGCTGCTTCTGTTTGTAGTAACTTGCCTGGGCAAAATTTGTGAAATTTTTTCCCCTGCCATTTCCACATGCTGTTTCTGCTCAGTTTAAAAAAATGGTACAAATATCAATGTAGTATGGATCTACACACCCCACACATATGTATAAAGATATATACTAAAATATAACATATACACTATATAATGTATATACTAATATATAATATCTATATATCTACATATATATGTATATCAATAGTGTATTTATACACACAAATCTCTAAGCTTGTATTCCTAAGAGTTTCCTCATGTCTGCATGGCTTAGTGATTGGACAGAGGTTGTGCTCAAACACCCTGAGCCAGTAAAGCTTCTGTCCTATGCCAATGGAGCTCTGAGTGGGGAGCTCACTCAAAAAGTTCAGACTACTCTTAAGTTCTGATCCACCTCCAGCTTTTACTTCCCACTGGGCTTTTGCTTATCTTCTCTGTAAATGCACACCACTCAAAGGTTAGCCAGGAGTGTGAGACTAGATTTGGCCTTCTCCAGTTTCCACATATACACATCTAGAGATCTACCCCAACCATGACAACAACCTCAAACTAGTGGAGCTGTTGGCTTTTCCTGCTGACACACCCCAGAGATCATCATTTCCACCAAAAATGCTGCTGGAAGTGGTTGTCTCCTACCACTCCAGATTGAATAGCTCCCACTGACCATACAGAGAAGTTCTAGTACTGGTGGTTCTGCTTCTGCAAAAACCTCTGCCCTCAGTGAGGTGAGGAGAGAGGGTAGGTGGGTATGTTAGTAGCTTCAGGCTGGAATGCCACAGATTCTCATTATTCTTACTGAAATTTCAACAGTTTTCAAGCCTACACACTTCTCAGATTGTTGTATGCCTTTGGTTTATTTTCAGAGTGAGGAAATGATTGTTTTTGTCAATTTTATCCAGGTTTATAGTTGCTCTTTAGAGAGAGGATTTGTTAGAAACGAATCTGACCTTGTAACTTTGAGACTAATTAGCTCAAATCTAAGTTTTATTTTCAAATTTTATACTTTTTTTTCTCTATTCCAAAGTGATTCGTGTCATAGGAGAATAAAATAGTAATAAAATTGAAAAGTGATCAGGCCATTCCGTATGCCTTAATAAAAACTGCTCAAGAGGATACGATTGAGGAATGGTATGAAGATCAAAGTAGTATGAACCTATGTAATTCTAGGACCTACTTATTTCCCCACAGAGTGGAAATCTTCTATGCTGTAACTTCTGTAGCAATAAACTCCTTTTAAACAAGCATGATTATGTCAGAATTCACTCTTCAGAGAAAAGAACTTGCATCTCTCCTTTTCATGTCACAAATGCTTAGTCCAGTGAGCTGTGGGTAAACCAATTTGAAAATCAAATTTAGAATTTTCAGGGTCATAAACTTCAGCCCAAATTCTCTCAGGAAAAACTATTAAACGGGACCATGGTTAGCCCATTATTCATATAAAGACCTACTGACACGATTGTCTATTATTTGAGGGATCAAAGAACCCTGTCAGTCAGATGTTGTTTGTATTCCATTGGTAATTAAGGTATTCAAGACTATTCCTTAAGCAGCAAAGTATAAGGCTCTCTGCAGGTCAGGCAAGTCCTCATTGCTGTGATATTCTCAAAGATGAGTTATGCTCTGCACACATAAGTTCACTAAACTTGTACACTACCATATAAGCTGACTCCAAGTAAGAAAAAAAGCTTTTGGGTGTTTTTCACGACTTTAGACATGACGAACTTAGACTATTTAATTGTACAAAGATTTTCCTGGCATATCTTCCTTTTGGGACAAAAAAAGTCCTGAGAGTCCGTCTGTTTCATGAAACATTCCAGTCTCTGTTCTGAATTGTATTATTTTACATAGAACCTACATAGTCTTAGAAAAGAATGTTAATTCATTTTGTTAAAAGCTATAATATTATTGATATTGTAGTTTGTTTTTACATAGTGTTTACCAGAACATTTGTTGTAATTAAGCAAGAATTTTGTTAATCTGTCTCCTTTTCTCTTTTCTTCCAAATAGTCAACACTGTTAATAACTTTCCTATAACAGAGATGTGAATGTTTTCTTCCTGCTGAATCCCCAGTTTCATGAGTTCACGGTCCTGAAACCCTTGTTTTAACAGAATAGTCATCTGACTCAGTTTGGCTATTCCATACCCAGAACTGTTGGCAGCAACAGAGTAACCCTTGCTGGCACCTGTGAGAGAAAACAAAGGGTTGGTTTTAAGTATGGAAGAAGATTTAAAAATGAACCTGATATTTCATCGTCACATCTTAAAACTTTTATTTTTTATTTAAGAAATGTGCTAATGGCTGGGCAAGGTGGTTCACACCTATAATCCTAGCACTCTGGGAGACTGAGGCAGCAGGATTGCTTGAGGTCAGGAGTTCAAGACCAGCCTCAGTAAGAGTGAGAACCTGTCTCTACTAAAAATAGAAAAAATTAGCTGGATATGGTGGCGTATGCCTATAGTCCCAGCTACTTGGGAGGCTGAGGCAGGAGGATAGCTTGAGCCCAGGAGTTTGAGGTTGCTGTGAGCTAGGCTGATGCCTTGGCACTCTAGCCCAGGCAACAGAGCAAGACTCTGTCTAAAAAAAAAAAAGAAAGAAAGAGAGAGAGAGGAAGAAAGAAAGAAAAAGGAAGAAAGAAAAAGGAAGGAAGGAAGGAAGGAAGGAAGGAAGGAAGGAAGGAAGGAAGGAAGAAATGTGCTAATACATTGGTAACCTGGTAACCTTATCAACATTTAAATTCTTAGGAACCATTTTTATTGCTGATTATAATGTTGTATTTTTATTGGCTAAATATAACACACTACATTCTATTACATTATATGATTAATGGTTTTTGTTGTTAATTAATAACTTCACAATTTTTACCTCATTATAAAATAGCTACATACATGCTGAAATTTTTAATAATGTTCTGTAAAGAGAAAAAAAAAAAAGAATAAGTGCTATCAGCCATCTTGGATTGTTTTTCATGAATCCATAGTCCTCAAGTATATAATTTTAGAAACTCAATTTTATCAGCTTATTTCAAATGATCAGGTTTTGCTGATTAAAATAGTCTTTTCTCTGTCATCAGAGTATTCCAATTCTAATCTCAGGAAATTTAGGAATCTGAGTTTATAATTAGAAAGCTCCCTGGTGAGCAAAGAATTATGACAAAGATCTTAAGGAATATTCATCCCAACTTTGGTAGAACCTGGAGAATTGTCTCTTACATTTTTATTATACACCTTTCTAGTAACTGTAGTTCTCTTATCCCATGGTGGTACTCTTTAGTTTATGGAAATTTTAAGTCCCATCATTAAATCATCATTAATTTGCGTAACCTCCTTGTTTACAGTGGATTTCCCCTGTCCTACAAACAAAGCTTATGTTAGTATCTGCCCATCACCTCGGAAAAGTTAGTTAAAAATCCTGGACCTCAATTCTGTCTGTAAATATATAAAATGAAAGGGTCAAACTAGACGTCTGGATGCAATGTTTCTTGATTTTAGGTGTTTATATAGTCTTAGAATCAGTGTCAATACAATGTGGTGCCTTACCATATGTTTCTTCAATCTAATCAACATTATCAACCTACACATAGCCTCTTTGGCATGACCAATCCTTCAGACCTTAACTTATCCTATTCCTGTGTCTAAGCATCAGTTCAACTGAAATGGCTGGTCAGAACCATTTCTTCTCTTGATCACAAGGGTTCTCCAAATCTTCAAATGATAAAATACTTGCTCCAGAAGAATCTGTCAATATGGTACTGAATCTGCATGGGTTATTGATCCTAATTTCCAAACTCTGAATAGAGGTGGCTGTGGTTGGAATGGTGGTTCTGAATGGCATAAGGACTTAAAATCCACAGGTTTAGTGCTGGGTAAGGCAGAGGTCAGTAGCTCTTGAACTGGGTTGTAAACACTAAGGAATTGAGAAGTAAAAAGCAGGAAATTTGGGATGCTTTGAGGAGCATACTTAAAACCAACACAACCTCAGATGTTTGTGCTAAAGAAGTAAGAGGGCCAAGAAAAAAAATTAGTCAGGTCTGGGACTTCACTCATTTCAAAATATGCCTGGCAGAAAAATCATGACCCATTTTGCAACACAGCCTTAGGGCAAGTCTGGGCAGGCTCTGGGTGGGCAAAAAATTGGCTTCCCAAAACTGACCCAGCTTGCCAGCCTCACCCACACACATGCCCCACACGTGGAATCTTCCTTTCTTTCCTCCTTCCTTTTCCCCTGTCTTCTTCCCTCCCTTTCTCAATCTCTCCCTACTCCCTCCCCCAGAGTGATTTGTGTGAATATGGAATGTGTTTGTCAGAGAAGTCCATCAGAGACTTAACAGTCCCTTAACAGGGTAAGAGAAAGGCAGGAGTCTTGTGGTGATCATAAATGGCTTAGCTTCCCCACTACTTTATTCATTTATGTCAACTAAGTACTAAAATCTAGGTCTATACCAATTTATAGTTCATACACACACACACACACACACACACACACGAGTAAATGTACCTCTGTGTATGTGTGCACATGGAAGTGTATATGTGTGTGGATGTGTGTGTGTATGAACACGGATGGATATCTTTCCAAATGAACTGATGATGACCTCTAACTTGTGGTTAAAGAAAAGGAACTTGATGTTCTACTTTTTCTCTGGAAAAATGAAAAGACTGTTGACGGTGGTGGTGGTGGAATTGTGCGTGTGTGAGTTAGGTAATATTGGGTGGAAAATTTAGGGATGTTTTCCTTTGTAGTATTCCAAATAAATCTGTTTATGTTATGGATAGTTACTTGGAATAAATACCTTTATTCGTGAGCTACTTATTAATTTTTAGAAAATTTTATAAATGTTTCTCAGTAAGATTTTTAAATAAACTTTATTTCAATAATAATAACAGCTTCCATTGAGCATTTACTCTTCCTGGCACTGTGTCCTACACTTTACAATCATTATCTCTTATCCTCATAGTCTCAAAAGATGGACATTGATATTCTCAGAAAACTGAGATTTAGGGAGGCTAAATAATTTGGCTGAGGTTTTGGAGCAAACAAATTGTACAGCTGTTATTTGAACACAGATCTGACTGGCTCCAACCACTGGACAGTTGCCCTTGTGACATGAAGGGATTCAGATAGACATGTAGCTTATTGTATAATCACTATCCTTTGAGTGGGAGCTTGTCTATAAAGATATTTTGTCTTTGTCAGCTTTCATGGCTGATGTAAAATAATTTTATAATTATTATTTTAAACTTTAAAAAAATCTTAGAATCAATCTACACATCCTCATATGTCATGTACTGAGCTTCTTAGAAAAGGGTTTAGAGCAGACGTATGCGGTCTTCGCATACTGAATTACAGCGGCTATCTACTTTTAAAGAGGCATATGACATTGCTTTCAAGAATCTAGACTTCAGATAGCTTCCGGGTATATTTCCTGAAATATAGTCTTTCTCTTAAAGAAAAAAAATCATATTTAACACAAGCTACACAGGAACAGTGTCTTTCCTGATATTTGTCCTTCAGATATGAGGCAAAGATCAGGAATTCATTAAGAAAATATTGACCCAGACTACGTATATTTAATGATCAAAATCCCTTTAAAAAAATTTTTTAAGGAGGTTGGAGAACACTAAGTAATATTTATTGAAAAACTGTTGTGTGCTCTGTGCTGCTGGGAGCTTAGACAACATACCCTCATGAAGAGCTCACTGGGGGGTCAGCCATGGTTCCCGCCAGGCTGTTCTGATGCCAAAGCGCAGTCGCTCCCTCACGCTCTCTCAAAAGGTTTGAGTTATTTTAAGGGAGACTGGGTAGTTTGTGCAGCAAGGGAACCAGGAAGTTCATGGAATTGTCATACAATATGTCCTTACAAAAACTTCAGTTAAAGCTCTGTCAGAATGGGAAACAACTCAAGAAACCTCTTCCGATCTCAGGGAAGCATGGCATTTTCTGGCTTCTGGTGAGAAGAGTTACTTTCAGAATGGGCCTAATCAAAAAACAGGCCCCATTGGGTCTGAAATCCATAGTTCATAATTATATAAATGAAATGAAAATTACTTGTATTCTCAAGTTGTAATACAACACCTATAAAAAATTATAGTTTTCTGTTTATTTTCCCACAATTTTTGGTGTAGTTATATTCTTTGTGCAGTTATATTAATTTTTCATAATAAAATAGTGACAGGTTTTATATAACATCTTATAATTGGCTTTTTAATGTAACATACTTTCCATGGAAATACTCCAAATTTGAAATCATTAATGTCAATTTCATTGCATTCATTTATATATAAATACACATATACATACAGACAGACACATATATTGATATACATATAAACCATAATTTCTTTAACATTTTTTTATTATTGGACATTTGGGTTGTTTCCAGTATTTTGCTAAACACCACCATGTTGAATATCCCTGTATACACATAGTTTCACACATATGTGCATATATTCCAAGGAGTAGAATGGCTGGATGCAAATTTACATACCTTTTAAAGATTTGTTACATATTTGTCTTCCAAATGCTCTCTCAGAGGATTTTTTTCAAGTCAAAAGTGTTTTATTATCACTCACATATTTCACAGAAGAAGGAATGTGGCAAACGGGTCAGGGGGTGTATGAGAAAATAATTCAGGTCTGTACAGGTCGCTCTATTTGCATCTGGGAGCAGGGCTCTCTCGACAGCAGGCACAGCAGCTGCAGCTGCATTTGTCTGACGCCCCTTTGCAGATGCAGCCCCGGGCACATGTGGCACAGCCCATGGGGCAGCAGGAGCAGCAGCTCTTCTTGCGGGAGGTACATTTGCCTGTGCATTTGCAGGAGCTGGCGCAGGCGCAGAAGCCACCAGTGGCACAGGAGCAGTTGGGATCCGTGGCGATCTCAAGAGGTCTCTGGAGTCTGGACGCGGTTGCCTGCAGGATTGCTAGGACTTTGAGGACGCATGGTCTCTCTCAAAGGATTGTACCAGCATTGTATGGGCATGACTATTTCCCTGAACCTTTGTCAAATATTCAGACTTTGCTAATTTGAGCACTTCAGGTATGACTAGTGTGTAGAACCTCAGGTTACTATTTATTCACCTATTGTTGTTCTTCAGCTGATACCTTCAAACCTTCTGCTCCAGCTAGGCCACAGGCCCCCTCGTCTACATTTGAAACCCATTTCCCTTCCCTGTAGGATAATATTGGCTCGCAATCATTCAAGCTAATTTTAATTTATCTGTTTTCTGAAAATTCCCTAGTAGAATAGGCTCCTTTGTCCTGCTTATATGATTTTGTAAGTCTAAAAGGGAGACTTCTAGTACATATACTCATTTCTTTCATATCAGTAAAATAAAAGCATTATAGGATTCCTCATTCTGGTAAATTCTCACAACTACTCTGTTAACACTCAGTTGAAGACACCCAAAGGTGAGAGTCAGTCCTAGGAAGACTGAGGGCAGCCAGTCTACACGCAAACATTAAACACCTGTAACTACAGCTGCGACTCCATTGAGTCACCAGGTGGATACATCCTGGCAACGTGGAATTTGATCTCCTTTGTTTTACAACATTAGCTCATTGTTCTTTAATAAATTTTAACTTGAAAAAGTTAAATGGCTTTCAATAACTCAAAGCCCTCTATGTTGTCCATAGCATTAGTGTTGAAATCCTCTAGCTCACATAGTAGACAGAAGATAGTTCTGATAACAACCTGGAAAATCCCTGGAGAGGATGCTACCCACATGATTACTGCTTCCCTTATTCTACCCACCTCTAAATGGCACGAAGGAAGGCTCCATTAGCTCACTGAAGAGGTTTTTGAACGCTGCCCTGCAGACTGCTAAGGACAGGCTGCACGTCAGATTTAGTTAGGGAGATTTTCTAAGACATGACCCACGCCCAAGGAATGGGGTGGGCTCAGAAACACTTCTTGAAATTCCTCCAGTAATTTTGGTAAATGATCAGGTTTTGGAACCATGGCTCAGGGCATCAAAGAGAAGTGTAGCTACTGCTCCCTTCCTGTGAACTTTATACAATTGCCTAGAGCTAGGCTATCCAATACGGTAGAAAGTTGCTGCTAGTCCTATGTGGCTGTTGAACACTTTAAGTGTGTATAGCTAGTCAAGATTTCAAAGACACATTGAAATGATAATATTTTGGATGAATTGGGTTAAGTAAAAATATTATAAAACCTAATTTCACCTGTTTCTTTTTACATGTTTTAATGTGGCAGTGAAACATTTAAAATTACATATGTGGCTTGTATTATATTTCTACTGGACAATCCTAGCATAGGAACTTTGAATCATAAAATTCTAAAGTTAAAGGAATCTTGTAGATGATACAATGCTTTCGTTTCATAAATGAGGAAAAACACACCCTAGTGGGTAAAGTGACTTATTCAGGTCACCTGAGTTGGTGGTAGAGCCAGGATATCGCGAATCCTGCAGCTGTGGACCCCCATTCAGTGCTAGCTTCTCCCTCCCATGCTGCCTGTGTTTGGCTGCAAGTAGCCACACTGAGTGTTTCAGAGTTTCTATAATTCTGGGGCATAGAAAGGCGCACCAGCACCAGGTTCTGTCTGCATTGCTAGTGCTTCCAGAGTCATTACTAAAGAGCCATATTCAGGATCTTAAGCAGATGCCCCGATGCCGGTCAACATCTCACATTAATTACTAGTTTTGACTCCACACGGAGCTGTGATTTCCGTGAGGCCTTAGTATCTTTCCAATACATAATTCAAAAAATAGATTCTATTTGACTGAGCATGTAAACCTATGAAATTCACTAATAACGTTTCTCCCATCCCCATGTTTACTAACATTCTGGTTTTCTCTGGCATCCAGAGAACAATGTTCCATCTTCCTTCTATTAGTTCACTCTTCAGAGGATCCAGTGCTGATGGGTGGTGAGCCACTCCCTGGCTCCTGACCTTTACCCACAAAAACAAGTTATTTTTTACATGGCATCAGCAGAGACTTGCTTGTATAACACTCTTTTTTTTTTTCTAAAGCCAAAAATTAGTTTTCCTTCTTTCTCATCTTTTAATAAAATATTTGAGAATTTTAAGAAAATAGTGTTTTTGGTAGCATCCAAAATATTTAGAGAATACTCTCTGCCTGCCCCCTTCAGAAATATTTGCTGCTCTGAATGGTGCATTCCAGGGACCTACTTTCCCTGATGATCCCAAGCTTGTTGAGATCCATATACATACATGTCCCCAAAAGTATTAAAATCCACTGTGTGTGTGTGTGTGTGTGTGTGTGTGTGTGTGTGTGTCAAAGTCAGTGAAGATGCAGGGAAACGCCTGGCTGATGTCTTTGATGCATTTTGATCTATTTTCTTCTAGATTCCTCAGGTTTAAGCTGAGCTGTCAATTGTAGAATTTATAGACAGTAATAACCCAAGTCACTGATAAAATAAGAAGATGCAAATAAATCTGGCTTTAGGATTTCTTACCACAGGCCACAAAAATACTTTCCAACTTTATTCCTTTATTGTCTAGTTGGATCCTCACTGCTGGGAGAAGGCAGGCAAGTCCTCTTTGCCTGGCTTCAAAGCTCTGTATCCAATGTAGCAAAAATCATGGCTCTGCTTCCCACATCACTGATAGGTGTCTTTTACTGCTGCTGATTGTTTCTGACCATAGAGAACTGGGGCAATGATATTCACTCTGTGAAAAGTAATAAATAAAAATGAAAATGAAAATGCTATGTTTGGAGATCACAGTGTCAACACCATCTGTAGCAGCAGACTGCAGCCTCTGCTGGCGTGAATAGTACCATACAATTATTTATAAACAGAGCTTTGTTGAGGGGAAGAGCTATTCTTTCATTATCAAAAATCTAAGATAAGATAGTGATGGAATATGGCAAGTGCGTGCTGGAACATGCAGTTCTTGGAAGTAACCTTCCCAGTGGCAGAAACTGGTGACTCCTGGTGGACCTTCGCACTGATGAGCTGATGGCTTCTAGGCTGTGGGGAACCGCTGGTGCCTTACAGCTCCAACAATTACAAACTTTCTTCATGTGCCTGGTATGCCTCCTAAACACATGATCTCCCTGTTAGAAGATTTATGTGGCCCTTTGAAAAATCTTAAAGGTGGTATATTGCTTTAAACCTTGCTATTTGCTGTTTCCTTCTCCTGCCAGTATGAGTGTGCTTTTAAATGCCACAAGATGTTTGATTTTGATTAAAGTTATCTCTACTATTGTCTCTTGTTTGGCTAAAGCATCAGGATCTTCTTATGTATTTATCAGTCAGATTTATGTAGGTTAGAAAGAGTTTAGAAGCCACTATTTCAGTTTCATATTTCTTATAAGTCTATATCCTTAAACTTTGAAGGTAAACATGAACAATATCTCTCTACACACATGCAATAACCCCAGTGCAATGTTTTTAAGCTTCAAGTTGCAAAATATTAGCGTGTCTTGAAATCCATTTAGTTGACCCAAATCTTTCTTATTTAATATAATAAATAGACTAAAATAGAAAATAGAAAGATAAACATTGGTTTCTAAAACTTTGTTATATATATATTTCTATATCTTTATCATCTATCTTCCTGTTATCATCTATCATCTACCTATCCATATTAGTTTTTAGTTTAAAAAAAGGGCTTGAAGAAAATCTGTCTTATAGGACCTGTCAAATAGATTATTAGACTGCATAACAATTCTTATGATTTCATGGTAGACTAAATAGAAAACACATTTGTAGACTAAATAGAAAACCTAAAAGCATTTATAGGTTTGCATATATGATATCTTTCTTTCATGACTTCTTTCTCCAACAACTCCCATATTGTCTTTTCTTTTTTAAAAAAAAACTGTATTCTAGAGATATTAGAATTTGCTCCGCCTGCTGTCAGGAGAGCCCTGCTCTCAGGTGTAAATGAGGCAACCTGTACAAACCTGAATTATTTTTTCATACAACCCTGACCCATTTGTCACATTCCTTCTTCTATGAAATACGTGAATGATAACAAAACACTTTTGATCTGAAAGAAAATCCTTTGAGAGAGCATTTGGAGGACAAATATGTAACAAATCTTTAAAAGGTAGGTAAATTTCCATCCATCAATTCTGTTCCTTGGAATGTATGCACATATGTGTGGAACTATGTGTATGCAGAGATATTCAACATGGTGTTGTTTAAATTAGCAAAATATTGGAAACAACCCAAATGTCCAATAATAAAACATTGTTAAATACTTATGGTTTATATATACATGTATATATGTCTGTATATATGTATATGTGTATATATATATGAATGCAATAACATTAACAGAATGATCTTCTACTGTAAGCTAGAAGATTTCAACACTAGTGCTATGACAGCACAGAGTACTTTCAGTTATTGAAGGCAGTTTAACTTTTTCAAGTTAAAATTTAGAAAAAGGGGTAATATTATACTAAGTGTTAAGGATTTTACTAATTTTTGTCAGCCATCATGATCAAATTTAAACATATGATTCTTCCTATTTATAATTTTAGCTCAGCTACTATGGTTACATATCTTGTGTTTCCTATATATATTAATAACAAATACTGTTTTAATACTAGTAAAGTTTCTAATTTGTTAGAAGCTTCTGTCTAGGTTTAAATTTCAGAGAACAACAGCTGACAGATCAAGGACAAACAAAAGTTAGTGCTGTTCTTTCACACTCGGAATAGAAACTGTAATAGAGATATTTCATTTCAATACAGTATATAGGATGGGTGATATGGCTAGGTGGAAACAGATAGGAGTGTCGCAATATTATTACAAATCGGGATTCTATAATACTGCCTTTTCTTTTCAACCATATGCTAATCACAGGTCATCTGTGGTTCTAAGTGTTGATGTAGCTCATTTTACTCACAAAATGATACCTGTTGACTTTTGAGCCAAGATCTTTTAGGTAGGCCATAGTCACTCTCAGTAACATCCAGTGAGAGCACAATTCCTATGGCAACATTGTTTTCAAATGATTCCCCTTCTCCAAATTATGTTTTACTTAAAAACTTGCTTAAAGAGAAGGAATATTGCCCTACATCTGCATATGGAAAGAAAGTCACATCTTGACGTGTATTTTAATATTTCATTTGTAATTTCCCTGGTAATGTTTACTTATTAAAACATGGGGAAAATAATATATTTGAAAACTGGTTTGTGATGGACTTATAAACAAAGTGGACACCATTATCCTCCTTTCAACAGAGCATGCACTTTGGAGTAGATGTATCAATTTGGTGTTAACTCTCCCAGTCCCTTTGTGACCACCAGTATGGATACTTAATATGTCCATGTGTTTGGAAAAGGTTGCCACCTCCGCCTCATCATAACAGAATTCTAATTAAGCCTAGTGCTCAAATACCATTCTTAGCAATGCTCCTGTCATACTCCAGCACTTTAAAGATGATTGCTAGTTTTGATTCATTAGTTACTTATTCCTTTTTGATGAATTTGAAGTTTTTAAATGGCTCATGTGCCTTGGAGAGAGAAAAGAAAAAGGGTTGACTTTTCTATTTTATGTGCTAATATTTGTGCTGACAGTATTAGTTAAATTCACTGGTCAGATCTCTGGTGATTTGAGATATGTATTTTAAAATGTTATTGTCTACAACTATTAATATTATCATAAAATTTTGGAGAAATGACATCTATAATTTTATCATGGAGTCATTTATATTCTGGTATCAAAAGAGATTTAAAAATTATATAATGCTGAATATAAGTTTTAATATTAAGAAATACCTATAATTTCTTTGTTTATATGACTGAATAAACTTTTTTGAGATTTGAAAAATAATGACATTATGTTTGTTTGTTTTTTAGAATTACTCCTGGACTCTAAATTCATTAAGATTCTTTTAAAATAAGCATCTGTGGGAGGGGGTAGGAGAGGATGGATAAATTTACACCTAATGGGTGCGATGCACTGTGTGGGGGATGGGCATGCTTGTAGCTCTGACTTGGGTGGTGCCAAAGCAATTTATGTAACCAAAGCATTTGTACCCCCATAATATCTGAAATTTAAAAAAAAAGACATTGACCATCAAATAAACCTTTGATTTTTGCCGAGGAATAAAGGATCATATATCTAGCAAATGTACTATCAAAATAGTAATTCTCAAAATATTTCTGTTTAATACATTATATCATCAAGTGATTAAAAGAAACAGGACTACAAACAAATGTGAGTTATCTGAAGCCACGAAACAGAGCTATCCTCTCATCCTCCTATTGATATATATTATTCTAATTATGCATTGTATTATATTATGTATTTATATATATGCCATTATATTAAAATCCGTACCATTTTGGACTACAAAGATTCTTAGAGATCTTCTACACCACTGGTTCTCAGATTGAATTCACTTTCAGAGCTTTAAAATTTGCTTAGACTGTGCATCCTGCACAAGTAAATCAGAATCTCTGGGATCGGGTCACAGGCATCAAACGTTTACAAATTCCCTAGGTGATTCAAGTGTGCAGTCTAGTGTAAAAACGACTGGCCTAGACCAGTGGTCCTCGAACTCCACTGTACATAAGAATCACCTGCAGAGTTTGTTAAAACATAGATTCCTGGCCCTCACCCCTTAGAGAATCTCATTCAATAGATCTGAGCTAGGGTCTGAAAATTTTCAAGATCCCAAGTACTATGGACTGAATTGTGTTCCCCCAAATTCATTTGTAAGCTCTAACCCCCAATGTGGCTGTATTTGGAGACAGGGCTTTTAGGAGGTAATTAGAGGTTAAATTAGGACATAAGGACAGTGCCTTATAAGAAGGAGAAACAGAGAGAGCATTCTCTCTCCATGTGCATGTCATATGAGAACACAGCTGGACGGTTACCATCTGCAAGCTAGGAAGAGAACACTCAGCATAAGCAGAATTGGCTAGTACCTTCATCTTGGACTTCTCAGCCTCCAGAACCGTGAGAAATAAATTTCTGTTATTTAAGCCACCCCAGTCTACAGTATTTTGTTATGGCAGCCCCAGCTGACTAATACACCAGTGATGCTAATACCAGCGGTCTGTGGACCACACTTTCAAGTACCACTAGCCTAGGCCACATCCTCCAGAAGTTCTGTTTTAATTTGTCTGCGGGTACTGCAGGGCATCATTTTTTTTCAAAGATTCCTGGGTGATTCTAAAGTATAATCAGACTTGAGAACAATGGAAGTAGGCCAGTTTCTTCCATTTATAGTTAAGGACACTGGGACTCAAAGAGTTTAAGTGATTTTTCTCACGTTACCATGGTTTATGCTATTACTAAATTTTCCAAATTTATAGGGGAATAAAAGAGGAATAACTTCTTTTGGGTTCACACTGCTAGTTTGTGACAGATTTAGTCCTAGAATCAAGCACTTTCAATTTCTTGAATTAACCCTTTAATTTCATCCCAAACAACATTAACATTGTGTAATTCAGAAAGATTTCCTTTAAGTGACTTTTTCATTAAATTACAATCCAAGATTGTTAGTATCCAATGTCCTATTTCTACTTCATAATAGTTGCTTTTTGTTGTAATATATTTAATGACTCATCAGAAAGTGAGATTTCAAAATATAGATTATACCTATAATACTATGTACATATGCCATATATGTATGATTGATACCCAGCTGATCTTCACACCCTAATATTAATCTGCTCACCCTGAACAGAATCGCTGCTATCTAGCCTTCTTGTATAATAGCAGGAAATTTAGAAAATTGATTCATATAATAAAAAGATGGAAATTTGTTAGAACTTTTAAATGCCTTAAATCCCAGGTATAATGAGCAGATAAATAAATCAAGATGGGTGAAAATTTATCAAAGACTTTATTAATACTTCAAGGGCAGGCACTTAGTTCAGTAGTGATTTTAAGTATGTAGTGATGTGAGCTTACATTGCCCATATATCAAGGGGAAAGGTATACCATAAGTACCATACAAATTAAGTTTAACACTGCTAAATGAAAGGTGCCATCCATGGACATTTGAGTAGGTACCTGATTTCCTCCAAAAATAAACCTTATTTCTCCTTATGTGCTGACATTTTATTACTAGAGGAAATGTATCTTTGCATTTTTAATAAACTGCCAGTTAATATGAAATATAGGGACCTCAAAAAGAGAAGTCAGTTGTACTTTTTGGCCAATCACACAGCATGGAGAAGTGAGAAAAAGAAAATTTGGCTTGATGTCAGAAACCAGGATGTTTGACTTCTCTTTCTACTTCTACCAGTAATCATCAGCAGGAACTGCTTCAGTTTCACTGTAAAATGAAAAGGTCAGAATATAATTTTTCCAAGTTTCCTTTTTTAAATTTTTTTATTTCAGCATATTATGGGTGTACAAATGTTTAGGTTATGTATATTGCCTTTGCCCCACCCAAGTCAGAGCTTCAAGCACGTCCAACCCCCAGACGGTGCACACTGCACCCATTAGGTGTGAATATACCCATCCCCTCCTTAATTATTCCAAGTTTCCTTCTGCCTTTCTCACTTAGATGATAAGTGCTTCTAAGGAATGCTGCCTTTCTGTTAAACTGTAGTTGAGCTTTTAAATTTTGTTATTTTAGCATTTTTAAAAAATGGCAGTGTTTTCCATTTGGCCAAGATGAGTAAAAATGGCCAACTCAAAATGGCCCTATTAAAACATCATAAAAATGAAAGAAAATGCAGAAGAAGAACCAGTGTGTATTCTTTGGAATCGGGTGAGAAAAGGATATAGAAACATGTCGTTGGACTACATAGTTAAGTTTAACATTAGCAAGCTGTCAATTATTTCTCATTTAAAAGATGCTATAAATGCAAAATTCCAAGATTTTATTTGCTTGACACAGTTAATCTCATCAGCAGAAAAGGTCTGAATGGTCTGGCTGTTAAATGTTTCATCGGAATTCATTATTACGATAATAATAAGGCAGCAGAAATGTGAAGTGAAACATTAACTGCAATATGAAATCAACTTCACAGTTCAGCCAACACTGACATCAAGTATTATTTTCCCCAAATTGTACATCCTACAAAAGTATTTAGGAACAAATATTTTAGTGAATTTGAGTAAATGAAAACCAATCTTCATAATATTTTATATAATTATTAAACAAGAACAAATGTAGCAAATAAACATATTCTCTAAATCTAATTAATTCTTCTTTCGGTTCAATCTCTGTCTAGTAACCCTCTCATAGAATAGCAGTTCCCAAATTTTTGGTACATTGGAATCAAGGTACTTTAAACACCTCAGACATTATGATTTGATTGGTACAAGCTACAACCTGGGCATTAGAAGTTTTAAAAGCTCTCCATATGCCTGGGCTTCATCCTAGAAGAAATTAAATCAGAACTTCTGCTGGTGAGACTGTGCATTGGTGTGTTTTTGGTACTACCAGGTGATGCTAATATATAGTCAGGAGTTAGAATTACTATTACAGAATATTGCCAGGGCAACCCGTTATCTCCTCCTGAATCCTTGAGCACAAAAATCCCATAAGGCTTGCACTTCCAAACTAGTGCAAAACTGGTGTGATCTCTATTTTAGCAGGGTTGTGAAAGTCAGGGTATAACTCACCTTAATTGGTTCCAATGTTGCCCCCCCAAAAAAAAATCCCAGGCATGTTCCAGTCCACATAAGACTGATTCCAAACGGTCTCTCTTGTTGACAGCCCTTAGAACCATCGTAAGTTATGATAAACAACTATTTCAGTTCTCATTCTTTGCCAGGCACTTTGTATACAATATTTTGTTTACTCCTTCCAGAAACTGTTGAGATAAGTACACAAACCAGAATTCTACTGATGAGGAAGTGGAACTCAAAGATATTAAATAACTTGTCTGCCCAAAGTCACACAGTTAATGACAGAGAGTCTGGGCTTGAGCCCAGTTTTGTACAACCTCAAAGTCCGTGCTCTTATTTAATGGACACATTAAATTCTCCACCATTGTATCTAGACTGGGACACAGCCAAAATCTGAAAACTGCATTCTAATTTAACAAATATTCACCATGCTAGTGAATATGAGGAATGGACATAGAAATGAAGAAGATAGTCTCTACTATGAAGGAGCTTATAATTTGGTAAAGGAGATGAAAGCAAGAAACGAAACAAACAAAACTATAAAGTAAAACTTTCCTGGGACAATAAAAAGTGGACTAGCGCCATGAAAGTCAGGTTTAGTCTCCTTTGCAACTTGTGCTCTTCTTCAAGCTACATGTGCTAAAGTTACCAATAAACAAGTCTACGCTTGCCTTATGAATTCAATATTCTAATATTTATCTAAAAAAATACTTAGTAAATTTTACTCACTGCTGATTTAACAAAAACATGAGAATAATCACAATTATCCCAAGAATAAACTCAGTGGGTGACAGAAGAGTCAGGTCACGGAGACAGAAGTTGGGCTATTTCTTGGAATAACAGACCGTAACAGCACATGGACATTAGGCAGTCAGATTTCTGGCCATGAACCTGTCTTCAGAACCTTGTGAACACAGCTCTTCCTTAATTGCACTTTTCTGGAAGAGGTCAGAGTTTGGTAAAAAGAGAATTAGATACTATCCAAGTGCCAGTTATAAGGAATCACTAAATCAAACCAAGACCTAATAAATATTCATTTTCTAGATAGCTTAGTGATGGTCAAAGTTCTTTACAGTTCCCAGAAGTCACATTTAAAAAAAAAAAAAGAAATTAAATATTCAACTCCTTCTGGTCCATTCAATAACTCTGAGGAAAAGAACAAATATCTAATTTCATTCATTCATGTAGCAAATATCAATAATTTTTTAATTTCAGAGAACAGTACTATAATTTGGAAGGTGTCTGGGACACCTTGAGTAGTTTATAATAAATCAGAGGATGATATAAAAGCATCCATTTCAAAAGTCAATTGTGAATGAATGAGAATAACTTTCAACTGAGGCCAGGACACTCAAACTCTAAGTGGGGCTTTAGGAATGAAAAGATAGTATAGGCCAAGTGGGTCAGTGGAAAGAGCCTGGATTTATTAAATAATCTCAGAAAGCTTAATCATATATGATCTGAGCCATTTATGTCTTGGGAAATTCACTTCAACTTTCTGAGCCTCTGTTTTCTCATCAATGCGATGAGTGTAATGCCACCACCAGTGCTGTGGGGACAAAATGAGACACATATAAAAGTGCCTGGCATACTTCACGATCTGTTACAAGAGTGTGAGGCCAGGAAATATGAACCCAAAGAAGAAGTGTGTACAAACATTTAAAATTGTGACTGGCGGTGGAGGTAGAACTGGATTATGATTAAAAATGTAGGTAAATGTTTCGGCCAGGCGCAGTGGCTCATGCCTGTAATCCTAGCACTCTGGGAGGCCAAGGCGGGTGGATCGCTCGAGGTCAGGAGTTCGAGACCAGCCTGAGCAAGAGCGAGACCCCGTCTCTACTAAAAATAGAAAGAAATGATCTGGCCAATTAAAATATATATATACAAAAAAAAAATTAGCCGGGCATGGTGGCACACGCCTGTAGTCCCAGCTACTGGAGAGGCTGAGGCAGTAGGATCGCTTAAAGCCCAGGAATGTGAGGTTGCTGTGAGCTAGGCTGACGCCACAGCACTCACTCTAGCCAGGGCGACAAAGCGACTCTCTGTCTCAAAAAAAAAAAAAAAAATGTAGGTAAATGTTTCCTTTTGTTCTCAAGATGAAAACTAAGCTCAGGAAGCTTGAGTCATCTGCAGTAGCAGCAGAACAGTCTCTGTAATGGGGAGGAGCAAGTCAGCCCTGGAAAAGTCAAGGAGCCAGACCTGAGGAAGGAAGGTTGGAGAAGTCTCTCGTGGATATCTGGTCAGGGCTGAATGCTCAGAAATGGAAGGAGAAACTACAGGGCAATATGGCTTGGGCAAACCAAAAGGATCATACCTCTTCAGTGACCTGAGGATGAGAGAATCTATAGGTGTAGGGTAAGGCAGTTTTACAAATAGAGTAATTTTGGCTTGAAGAAGAAAAAGAAAAAAAGCATTTCAAGGATTGAGGCAGTTGTACAGTCACAGACCAGCTGACTGGTTGGTAAAAGCTAAAGGGCAGAAATGTAAAACATAACCATAACAGCCCTGTAATATTGGGGTCTGTTAGGCTGGAGCCAAGAATAAACTAAGGACAACAAAAAATACATTTTTTTTGTTTTGTTCAGACAAGAACATGGAAGGGATGCCTCTGCTTGAGAGAAATGGACAACAAAACAGAACTAATTCCCTTTTTTTGTTTTTTCTATTATGAAAAAAAAACAAATCCTTAAATCGAAGGACAAAATAAACTTTTATTCAAAATTAATTGAAAACTAAGATCGGTAAAGAAACTTGTTAAGAAAATATAACTTAGCTCCCTTTAGCTTAACTTCTTTTGCCTAGAAAATTTACATCTCAGCAAGGAGAGTTCAGCAATAAGGAGTCTCAGCTGGAATCAGCACAGAGGGATCCTAAAAAACTGGAGGTGGACAAATGGAATTTCTGTTTTCAAAAAAGAAATTTCTGAAATCAAGACAAGAGACTTTTCACAGATATTGAGCAAAATTAATAAACTATCATTAGAGTAACATCTGGGCACTTAGAAAAGGAAGACACAATTTAATAGACATTAACAAGAATTCAGTAAGTAGTCATTTCCTTTTTTTGACAATGTTGCTATACCAGTAGAGCAAAGACATCTAATAGACAAAGCACAGCTGCTGTCTGTTTGGGGTAGCATGTGGGAGGAAGGAGTTGCTTTTTCCTAATCCTTCAGCTGGGGTGAGGGTGGGGGTGGCTTTTTCTAATTTCTGTAAAGGTGCCATGCACCCATGCACACTGGCTGCCACACTGGGACAAGGGAAGAAAAGATGGCTAGGTAACACGTGGGTTCTCAACTGATGAGAATATTCATCAATAGCATTCAAGTTAAGTTTCAGTTGGCAGTGGAAAGTGCCTCAGAATGAGAATAAAATGATGACCTGGCATACAGACCAAATTTACAGAGGACATGAAATTAGATGCAGAATTACTCAATTATGTAAATGGCACCTAACATGTCAAGAAGCAAAAAGAAGAGGCCCAATTTAATACAATAAAATTGAATAGCATCAGGCCAGGCGCAGTGGCTCATGCCTGTAATCCTAGCACTCTGGGAGGCTGAGGCGGGAGGATCGCTTGAGGTCAGGAGTTCGAGACCAGCCTGATCAAGAGCGAGACTCCATCTCTACTAAAAATAGAAAGAAATGATCTGGCCAACTAAAAATATATATAGAAAAAGTTAGCCGGGCATGGTGGCGCATGCCTGTAGTCCCAGCTACTCGGGAGGCTGAGGCAGGAGGATCACTTAAGCCCAGGAGTTGCTGTGAGCTAGGCTGACGCCATGGCACTCTAGCCCCAGCAACAGAGTGAGACTCTGTCTCAAAAAAAAAAACAAAACAAAAATTGAATAGCATCACATGTTAAGTGCTGAACACAAACTGCAATGAGTGTAGCCTGCGAAGGTGTGTCATAGCAGCAATTGTGAAAAAAACTTTCACATTTTAGGATTTTAGTAGATTGTAATATAGGAGTCAATAGGGTAATATTGCTGCCGTTAAAGTTCAACGATATACTTAGGGCAATACAGTAATTAGAACAAAGCCATTAAACATCTTTATATTCTGTTATTTGGATGAAACCATAAACCAATTCTGTTATTTGGATGAAACCTTGAATTCTGTTCTGCGATCAGATTTTGAGAGGGCCATTGGCAAAGCAAATCAACTCCTGAGAGCTTTCAGAATGGATGAGGAAAAGCTAATGGAATTAGTATGTACCTAGGCACATGGAAGCATTCTCCTGTGGAATCAAGGCTAACTTCATCCTGTAGACTCCAGAAAGCAGAACTGCAGATCTTTTGAGATGTACAGTAATGGGGGCCCTTTACAAGAGGTGGATGTAATCCAGAGGCAGATTTACAGGTCAATCAAAGGCAGTATCGGGGCCAGGGGAGCTAATGACTATGGGCACTGCCTCCTTTGAAGAGTTATCAATCCTGGTTGACATATGATCATCTGGAAAGAGACTTTAAAATGCTGATGCTGATGCTTAGACCATAACCTCAGAGATTCTGATTTATTGGTCTGGTGTGGGAACCCCATTAGAAAGAATTTATTAAAGCTCCCCTGATGATTTTAACATTCTAGGTTGGAGAATCACTGAACTAGAAGACTACTTGCTGGGAGGTTAAAGAAATAAAACCAGATTTGAGAAGATAAAGAGAAATTAATACTCATGGATAACATAATACAGCTAGGCACTTTCACCAGTTATCCTCTCTAATAACTGTAGGGTTTTTTTTCTTTTTTCTTTTCTTTTGTTTTTTGAGACAGAGTCTGTGTATTGCACAAGCTGGAGAACACTAGCATGATCATAGCTCACTGCAGCCTCCAACCCCTGGGCTCAAGCTATCCTCTTGCCTTGGCCTCCCACAGGGCTGGGACTACAGGCATAAACCACGGAGCCAAACCATAATAATTGAATTAACACATGTGATTCTCTTCGCACAGTGCCTGGCATGGTGTAGTAAAATCTCAAAAAAACATTAGCTATTTTTATTGTATCTTCTCTATAACTGTTCAATGGAAGTATCATATCAACACACTACAGATGAGGAAACTGAGGATCTAAAGTTGAGCTATTTTCCAAGGCCCACAGTAGTAAATTGCAAAGTAAAGACTTAAACCAGATTAAAGCTAGTTTTAGTTTCCAGAGCTCCTTCTCCTTTATAGGCTTCCTCTAAGGCATCAGGAAGTTTATACAAATCAGTGGTTTACCCGAGTGAACATTTAATTTTTTTTTTTTTAAACACAGGATCTCTCTCTCTGTAGCCTAGGCTACAGTACAGTGGCATCATCATAGCTCACTGCAACCTCAAACTCCTGGCCTCAAGCGATCCTCCTGCCTCAGCCTAAGAATAGCTGGGACTACAGGTATGTGCTACAAGGTCAGGCTTTCTATTTTTTGTAGAGATGGGGTCTCAACATGTTGCTCAGGCTGGTCTCTCACTCCTGGTCTCAAGTGATCCTCCTGCTTTGGCCTCCAAAAGTGCTGTGCTTATAGGTGTGAGCCACCACACCCAGCCACGTTTACAAAACTTAACAGTATCACTTCCTTCTGACCTGTTTGTGAAGAATCTCTCCTAAATGCAATTTGTGAAAAAGATAAGTATAAAAGTAAACATCCACAGTTTTTCCTAAGATGGTCAGATGGAAGTGCTTTCCTCTGTAGGTCTTGAGAACCTCTGAGATGGAGTTGGCCTTTCAGAATTCAAACAAAGCACCTGGAAGCAAACATGGAGAAAAGCACTGCTCCCAGTAAAACATTTCCTATTCTAATGAAAGGGTGAGTAACCTACACTTCTATCACTTCTGGACAATCAAGCTCTGCAAGGTTAATTACATGCTAACACTGAGAGAGGGGAAACTAGCCCTGAGGTGATGGCCCTGGTCACAGCTGACACCTCCCTGAGGTGAGAGTGTTTGAATGCAGTGGCTGGTTTTAAGAGAAGGGAGGAAATTTCTCCAAGAGGCTGTGACTACCAAGATTGTAAATGCTCCTCCAGAAGAACTCCAGTGGATGAGGTCTCTCACTCTCTCATCCCTGTGAGATCATTCCCTCTTGTGAGCTACATACATCAGATGCTCTGCTTACCGATCTTTTGTGATTGAAATCTGTCTGCAGGGCTCAGTGGTTTTGGATTTAGTGTATTTTGTTACTACCGTCAAGGCAAGAACTGCTTCTGCATAGGTGATTTCCCCCCCTTCTCTTTGAGAAGAGAGTAAAATCAAATTGGGAGAAAAGGGTCAGGGAACTATTTGGAGAAGGCGGAGGGGAGTGGGCACCAGATGGGCAGTAAGCTTCTCAACGTCCTCCTCGCTTTCCTCTCTCAGGGCTGCACGGAAGCATCAGCTCCTCCCCTTGGGCCTCCAAAAGTTATCTTTCCTTTGGGTGCGATTTCAGGGTCGAACCCAAAGCGTATGTGTCTTAAGAAACTAGAGCAATTTAGAGCCAAAGAGGCCTGGAGAGCGGGGGTGCGTGCAGTGAGGGCGAGTGGTGAAGGCCGAGCACAGTGGCGAGTCCTGGGGGAGGAGGAGGAAGAGAAAGCCGGGCGGGCCCGAGGTCGGGTGCGGCCGGGGAAGGGGGGGTCCCAGTTTCCCGCTCCCCATCCTCGCCTCCCCGGGCCCTGGTGACGTTGCGGTTTCCTCCTCCCTCGAGCGGAGCCTCAGCGCCCGCCGCGTCCAGCCCTCCGCCCCTTTCGTCCACACCCCACCGGCCCGCGCCAGCCGGGCTCTCAGTAGCGCCGCCCGAGGCTGCAGCGGCGCGTCACGGGGCTCGGCGCCCATCGGCACCCATGGCGCGGCGGGCGCGCCGAGGGCTCGGCTCCGAGGGAGCCGGGGGCCCGGGCACCCTGGAGTGAGAGGGGCCGGGAAGGGGCTCTGGAGCCTGGGCCGAGGCTGGGGAGGCGACACCGGAGAGGACGAGCCGCGGCGAGGAGCTGTAAGTCGAGGGGCGGGCAGGGGCGCGCGGCGGGCGCCGTTCTGGGCCCCGCGCGGCGCAACTTTCTTCCGGAGTCTCGGGCGGGTCGCGTGCGGGGCGGGCCGGGCGCCGGCGGGCGGCTGAGAGCCACGTCCCCCGCTGGGCGCCGAGCGCGGAGCGCCGCGGGCTGCGCGCCCGGCCAGGTCGGGGAGGGCGCCCGAGGCGTGAAGCCCCAGCCCTGGGCTTTCCGGCGGGCAGAGCAGCTTTTAGTCCCTTCCCACCCCTTGCACGCCCAGCACCGAGGCAAGAGCACGTATAAGGACCTGGGGATCGCTTTTGGAGCGCCGGGTCTGGCCGGCCCCGCCGTGATTTCCCTGACGGCCCACGGGGCTTCAGCTTCTCTCTGCCGGCTTGGGTGGCACAGCCCCGCGCCTTCTTTTCCCTGCGTACCCAGCCAGTCGTGGGGTTGGGGTGGTCGCGTGCGCCGATTGCGGAGCAGGCAGCCCGACCTCGCGGCTGCGGAAGCCGAGGAAGCGCGTCCCGAGCCTCCCCCAGACGCTGGATTCCGGCGCTCCTCGGCTCCGCCGACACCCGGAGAAACTGTTGGTAAACCTCGTCCCAGGGTCAGGCAGCCCCGGAGCGGGGACGGGATGGGGGCCTGGATTCACAGGCTGGGGAGCTCTGTGAGCGATGCCACCATAGACTCAGAGTCTGTCGCGGCTGGAATCTGAGCTACGTTTTTGCCCTGAGAACTTTTCCGTTTGCATCTCTCATTTAAGGCAGCAGCAGCCTCCACTTAGGCTGGCTGGCATTAAGATTGAAACCGAATCCACTGGTTGAAAAAATGAAGTGAACCTCTTTACCTGGGCTTCATTAGGTCAGGAGATGATGACACGTTTAGTTTCTAAGGATCTTGGTGTTATAAAGTCCTTTTTAAAAATTTTTCGTTCGTCATGGTGTAGCTAATAGTACATTAAATGTGAGAATGGACCTTCTCACTTAGAAAAATTTTCAGTATTTTTCACATTGTAAAATTTAACCTTTCGATAATCTCTTTAATGTTTTTTGATTTCTCAGCACATGATAATCTATGTAGAATATTGATGTGCGATATTTTATAGAGTATTCAGACTAAATGGGCTCACAAAAATGCAACGTACGTAGAAGAAATAAAATATAAGACTATATTTGAGTATTTATTTCATGTTTTACCTTTTTTTAAGATCATTATACAGATATAGGTCCTTTTATGGAATGTGTAGGTAAGCTCTGTTCTAGTAAAAATGAAGAAGAGGAAAGATTGACTTTGATGCCTCGATCACCTAGTGACTGCTCTGTGTGGGTTCAGCATAAAGTGCAAGACAGTGCTGGCTACTTAGGAGACATACAGAGGTATGTAAGACACAGCTTTAGTTCTTTTGGAGCTGCTAATGTAGAACTTGATAGTTTGAGCTGGGAAGAGTTCTTTTTCATTGACTGGTACATGATGTCAGTATCAGTTTCATCAAGTTTTAGTTAAATAAACACAGTGGCCTACAAAGTACATTTTGACATTAAAGTTAAAAAATATTGATATTCTAAGATGACTTTTGTGGAAGAAAAAAATACTAATAGTCTGATCACCAAATAAAAGAGAATTCTTGAAAAAAAGAAGTTGACAAAGAGGAAACTTTCCAAGAGAATACAGGATAGGCCTTTGCCATGTTGGCGTTATTAGGTTCTGTTCCTGGTCCTGATGGGTAGAGGCTGTTTAAAGTTCCTCCCTCTGAGGTTGGGGACCTGGTGGATGGAAAACACTGGGTAAAAAATCAGCTAGGTTTGCTATGTGAAGTCACGACCATCTTAGTGACTAATGTTTGTGTGTGCATCTACTTTAGTATTTATAAAATTAGTTCACAAATAAGCTAATACAGTTAATTTCAATGAGATTTGCGGGCTGCCCAGTCCAATGTTTAGCAGTGCTGCCCTGAGAGGACCTGCTAGTTATTCATCAGGTGAAGTTCTTAGCTTCACTGATGTTTGCTAGTGCCTCGTTACAAAAATCTTTTTTAATCTCTGAAAGTGTTTTAAAATCATAGATGAAAATGCATTCTGTAATTAAACAGTAAATTATTTGTTTATACCTTTCTTAATGTTATTTGTTATAGAATATTTTGGTATTTAGTTTTACTTGCATTGGCTCACACTGTGTTGCATGAAAGAAATTACAATCTCAATGTTATGATCTCAACGACTGATTAGAGAAGAAAAAAAGAAGATATTTAAATTTGGATTTTAATATATAGGTGATCTTTATTTTCAAAAGGAGTGAAGAAATTAGCAAAAGACTACCATGTTGTAGTTGCAGTATATATCAAATACTAAACATGTTTGAATCTTAAGTATAGTAAATATTCTTATCCTTTTTTACTGTTCCCACTGTACCCCCTGCAAATAAAAAAGAGAAATACTGTTATTGTCCTGGAATGTGTTTGTGGCAGGCCTTTGAGGAGAAGTAGGTAGAGGGAACTTCATCGTAGTGGATGCCATTAGTCCATTAACTGAGGGGGGCTGGATCTTTGCCATTCTGAAGGAGTGGCTAAGGCACCTGAGGAGATTCTACAACCAGTAAACTTACTGAAAGAATGTGTCTGAGCAGAGGACAGGACAATTCTTATTACTATATTAAATGTTATCTTAGTCCATTTTCTGTTGCTTATAACAGAATACCTGAAACTGGGTAATTTATAAAAAAAAGGAATTTATTTCTTACAATTATGGAGACTGAGGAGTCCAAGGTCAAGGGGCTGCATCTGGTGAGAGCCTTCTTGCTGGTGGTGAGGACTCTGCGAAGTCCTGAAGTGGCACGGGGCATCACATGGCAAGGTGTCTGTTCGTGCTAGCTCAGGTCTTTCTTGATATTCTTGTAGGAACTACCAGTCCCATTCCCATGATAACCCATTAATTGATTAACTCATTGATCCATGAATAGATTAATCCATTCATGAGGGCAGAGCCCTCATGACCCAATCACCTCTTAAAGGCCCTGTCTCTCAATACTGGCACACTGGGGAGTAAGTTTCAACATAAGTTTTGGATGGGACAAACATTCAAACCATAGCAAATGCCTTTAGGTTTTCTTATCTTGGAATAATGTTATCTTCCTCTGTAGTGATTTATAGAATAAAACTTGGGGCAATGGGGGGGGGGTGTCACCAAATTACCAGCAGATGTTTGAATGATGCAGAAAAATTCTTTAGACCTCAAGTTAGTGTTCAACATGGGAGTGAGGCAAGTGTATAAGCCCATACTACCAAAAAGGAAAATTATTTTCCTATGAAATTCATATGGTGAATTAGAATGGGAAGTAGAGACTAAAATCCCAGACTTATTCATGTTTCCATTTGGTGATAGCAATAATTAGAAATGGATATTTGAAAAAGTCTCCTCAGCTCTAATGCCCTTTTCTAACGGGAAATTTACTTTTAAAATTTATAATTTGCATTAAATGGATTTTTTAATTGAAATAATTATTCATTAAAATCTTTCTATGTGTATAGTAAATAAATGTAATCTCGAATTCTGATCATCTAACTTCAGTGTTTCACAACTTCTACTTATGTATAGAAGAGTGGTTTGGTTAGCTGATGGTGAAATGTTGCAGAAAAGAATCAAACTAGAAAGAGAAGTAGAAAGTATTGTGGATGGCATAACGAGGGACCCTTAGAATTAATAAACTCCTGCTTATAAATTCATTTGCATTTAGATAACTGAAGAAAAGGAAAAGCCACTGACCATACAGCCACATGAATACTTGCATTTTAAAATTGCCTAATACTTTTAACTTTTTCAAAGAATTGTAATATTTTCATACTTTAGCTTAGTGGAAATGCAGAGCAATGTAGAGGAGGTGTCTTACCTCATTTTAGGGGTATGGAATGGAAATTCTGAAGGTAAGAGACTTATCTTTCATTTTATAAGTAATTAGTGGCATAACTTAAATATGAAATTAACCTAAATTGCACGTTTAATTCTACTTTTCTCTTTTGTGACTCCAAATTCATATTATTAGGACTCCTACATCTCATTTTTCTGTAGATTATTATCCCTGTTATTACTCAGTACTGCCCATGAACTGTCAGCTCCCTAGAGTGCTTCTGTGCTTCCCAGGGTTCTGTAACTGGCTATGCACAGATCCCCTTTCTGCAGCCCCCTCCCCTTCCACTCCTCGGTATCTCTTCTCATGCCTTGTAAGGATTCCATTGTGGGGCCTCTTCTAATTCCTGCAGAGCCCTAGGCCGATTGTTCAGTTCTCGCTGGCTTCAGGTCTTTTCCCTTTACTGACTGTGTTGCTCACTTCTGCCATTTGTAGGCAAGCTCCAGCCTGTTGAAGGTGTGGATTCCAGATCCTCTTTCAGATGCCCAAAAGAGTATAAACCTGTTGGAAGAAAAGTGTTCAGAGAGCCTGTTAGAGATCACAAAGAAGACAGGGAATGGTTTTAATTTGGAAAGGGAAGAAAAGATTGTCTAGGGCATCTGTTTATTTCTTGAATGGAGTAGTTTATTCAGTTTTTAATTCAGAACAACACTGTGAATTTTAATGTGTATTTATTACCAGTGGATTTCCTTCTATTTGTTTCAACTCCCTTGGAGTATTCTGTACACATGATCTTGGTGAGTGTTGTCATCAAATGGTAGTAAACGATTGCTGAAAGAACAGAATTTGCCTCTTCAGTAATATGTAGAAGTTACAAACAATACTGATAATAAGCATGTTTTGCTTTGACATTTTATATTTGGGGATAGTTATAACCATTATATAAATATAGTCCTGTTATAAAAAATATAACAGAAGGCATACATGAAGTTAGCTTTCAGTTTTGCATACGTGTCATATCCATTGTGGATTGTGTCCATCTGCTTTGTCTTAGGATCATAAAGAGTTTGCAACTGAATGTATGTGTCTTCATGCCAAACAAACCTTTTTTATTGGTACTATTTATAGACTTACTAGTGCCTGTCTTCTCTCCAGTTAGTGTGGAAAGATAGCAGGATAATCATACTAAGGGTTTAAATTAATATTTGTGCTCTTTTAGTAGAAATTGAATAGATCCACAGTCAGTTTAAAATGCTGTCATTTACATCTTTCCATTTGAAACATTCATTGCATACATAGATGCCATAAAGTTGTAAAGCTGTTTCTTGATTAAATCAGGGCTTTTGTGTTTTCCTCATGTGTAAGGAACTTAGATACTAAGTAATAGGCATTTAACGCATGCCAGTTATACCACAAAAAAGTTGAATCATCATTTCCTAACTCTTAAAAGGAAATGGCTCACCAAGCTTGTGGGGCTGTGATATTTTTATTGATGAAGTACGCAGGGAACATATCAGCTTGCCGTCAAATGGCTATTGCAAGAAAAGTGAGGATGTTTGTTAGGAATTCCTGAAATAGGAGGTAGCAACATTATATATATATAATATATATAACATTATATATAATGTTAATTTATATATGTATAAATTTTGGTGTCAAATGTAGTAATCTGCAGATTACGTTGTGAATCTGGTACAGATTACTCATTTAGAGAAATAACTGACTAGAAATGGGTACTTTTGTTTACAGAGTAGACCTTTAAATTGAAGTATTGAAAGGGTTATTGCATTTCTAAAGTTACTTACATCCAGAAAATTGCCTGAGTGACAAGAGACTCCACACTTACTTTTCTACTTGCTGCGGCTGCTATTTTTGTTGTTTGAATATATCTAAGGACAGACTATAAGCGATGGATTTCTAGAATTCCACAAATTCTGGGGGAAAAAACTTTTCTTAGGGCCTTTGCAGTTTGCTATCATTCCAGGAAGGTTGAATGGGACAAGACTCTCCAACCCCTTGGATAATTTTGGAATCACCTGCAGTGTTTACATTTCTCCCAAGGGGGGAAGGGTCCTGGCAGGAAGGAAAAAAGTAGCCTGAAGGGAATGTTGAACAGCTGTTTTCCATCTTTCCTCAAGAAAAAGAAGGGGAAATTGACTTAAAGCAAGTATCAAGAGGGATTTATGCTAAATACAGGGAAGTTTTTCTCAATGTTTTTATCCTTTAGGATGGATTTCTGAAGGAGACCTTCGAATTCTTCTCTGTTTAGAAAGGTTTAAATGAGGTTGCCTTGAAGGGATGTTAGAATTTTTCTTCTGGAGCTCTAATTTATGACTTCTGCTCATCTGAATTTGAAAATCTTAAGAATTAAAAATGATTTAATTGTATAAATGGAGAAGAAATGGTTAGTTTTAATGTTTTAAATAAAAGATGCCTTTACATTTTCTACTTAGCATTTTTATTAGAACAAAATATTTATTGTTTTATTGCCTGATTACATATTGATCATATGTAACATTCCTTCAACCTTTCATTTAGGTAAACAGTACAAAACTCCTCTACTGTATGCTTTGTATGTTTTGTACTCTACTGTATGTTTTGTCACCCAAACAGGTCATTTTTCCTCACATTCCTTTTGTTATCATTTAAAAAAAAAATTTAAGAAATATCTGATTGACAAAGATTATATACACATCAGGGTGTATAACCCAATGATTTGATATACACTGTGTAATGATTGCCACAATCAAATTAATTGACACATCCATCACCACCTTAATGTACCTTAGATCCTCATCTATATTTTTTTTTATTCTAGAAAATCTTTAAAAAAAACAGCCTTGACAGCAAACTATGGCATTCCATTTGGACTGTCATTCATATCTTTACCTTTATCTACCCCATTTTCTATGATAGAACCAGACTGGCAGCAGGAGGGAAGGGATCTCAGTGGTCACATGAATGCACGGGGCATTCATCTGCCTTGTGGTCAATATATGGAGGTTGCCCATGTCAGAGAGGATCTGGAAACTTCTCTCATACCAGGCTTCTTGCAGCAGTGTTTATGGTTAAAAGCAATCATGGTATTTTTATAAATAGATTGTGGACTTTGTTTCATTTTGTTAAGGAAGGTAGAATCCCCAGGAGAATTAATCTTGTGGTTTTTAGGCTCATGGTTCTGCTTTTTCTCAATATTAAAATCAGGTATATTAAAACTAAGGTGGAAGTATCTTGAAAGCAGTTTCATTTTGATGCAGCAAAAGGTGTTTGGAAAATGCACTGTGACCTGACACTGGGTCAGTGGGTGTGAGGGTGCCAAGAAATGGAGCTCAGCAAAGTCACTGTCGTAGGCATTTAGAGTTAAGTGTTTCACCTTAGTTTTATAGCCTGTAGTTTTAAAGCAATTTTGAAATGCTTTTCACAATTGCCTTTCTCAAAAGGAACTCCGATTTTTGGAAACACTGAAAACCTACAAAATTATCTTAGGTAAGAGTGTCTTTTGCTGGCCCCTTTAGTTTTGAGGTTATTTCTTTTGTCTTCCTCCTCTGTTGTTACCTTTAGTCTTTAAAAGTTACAGCCTGTTGGTTCTACTGAGAACCCAGGAGAAATAGGGAGCAAAATAGAAATCTATCTATTACTTTTATCAATTTATTCCTTCTTAAATTACAGTGTGAAAGTTTAAAATCTATTTTTTTCCTGAGGAAACGAGTATTGTTCAGGTTGGATTTATCCTATTATCCATGTGCTCTGTTAGAGTCCTAAGATTTTTACCATTAAAATTTTTAGACTTAATGTGACTTACATAGAATTATTCTGTATAAAATTCAAATTAACAAATGGCATTTGAGTGTCTGCTATGTGAACTTTAAAGGTACAGTTTCACCTTGGCCTATTAAATTTCATCTTGCAAATTTTAGATTGTTGGACTATTTCCAGTATCTCTTTCTTGGGGAAGGTATTAATGACAGTATTTATACTACCAAACTGTCACAAAACGATAAACCCTGTGCCTAAAGAAGTTGAGTTTAGCTAGCAGTGTTAGGGTGATTATTTTACAGATCCTTCTTTGTGTGCTTGCACCTTTTTTTTCTTGTTGGTGAAGCAACCGACCTTCCATTCAGTGATTGCAAGTTTTAGAAAAGATAAATCTGTGTTACTTGGGAATGAATGCTTTGATACATAACTTTTTCCAGTGTACTTTTGAACTTGAAAAGTCAGATGAAAGAACATTATACTTTAGCAATAGAAATACTGAAAGGATTTAGTCATTCAGCAAGTATTTGCCAGGTACTTCTGTGTTTGAGGGGATATCTGGGTGGAGGGAAGGCGAGAGGCATGAAAAATAATTATGACATGGTTTCTGGCCTTGAGGAGATATAAAATCTGGTTGGAGAAGGACAACTGAGTATGAAACTTTATGAGAACAGTTAAATGCTGAAGGGAGATAAATGCATGCAGTAGGATTGCAAGAAGAAGGAGATCCAGAGGGTTCCAAGGGCAGAGAATACTCAGCTAGGAGGGGGAAGAATGAATTGGGCCTCAGGAGATTTTATGCCAAAAAGGGGAAGGGAGAAAGCATTGCCAGCAGGTCAGCCAGCAGAGCAAAGACACGGGAAGAGGAGCAAGCAGAAATGGCGAGGCTGCCAGATTGAGGCAAACGTCTTGGAAAAAGCATGGGAATTCACTCATCTCCTTTTATGACGTTCTCTTTTTTTTTTTCCCTTTCCTTCTCATATTCCTTTATTGTCCTCCACACATATTTTTTGAAGGCCCATATTGCATGTAATCAGTGGGGTTTAACACTAAAGGAAAGACAAAGCAGACCAAGGCCCTGCCTGCCAGCAGCTTATATGTGAGTAGGTGAGATCTGCCTCAAATCCCTTTTGGACCCAGAGAGGACTGAAACAATAATTGTGAGAAAGGGAGATAACATGTATACTCAAATAATTCAGTATGCATATAATTAATACTAAATGTATAGTAGAGATAATTAAAGCTGTAAACATTCTTATTCATCCCGTCTTAAGGCCCAATTCACATACTACTTCCTCAGTTCATCCTTCCTCCTTCACCCCAGCCAGAAGTGTTAACTACCCTCTGTAAATTTCAATAGTACTTTGTCATTCTCCTACAAAGTTACTTCATTTTTCTTTAGTGGTTTGCATAAATATTTTATTTCTTCCGTCATCTCATAAGATGACACAAGCACCTTTGTGGCTGGTACCATCCCTGAATTCTCAAAGAATACTGAGCAATGCATAGGTATGTTTTCAGGGGAGATCTCTGTGGAGTTGCCAGGAAAGGCTTAATTAGAGAACATTGTGTTCTTTGAGTGAGAAATGTACCAGGTTGGGTATGGAGCAGGTGGAGAGAAGGAATCGCATGAGAGAGAGTAAAATTGGGGATAAAGGACACAGGTGTGAGTGGTACTCAAGCAAGGGTGAGCAGGTGAGTCTGAAGGGAGAGTTTATGTAGAGAGGAAATGAGTGATGAGATGGAGAAGGTGGGCCAGAGCTGGATTGTGGGACTGTTAGGTAAGAAAGTAGTTCATTTTGCTGAGGGAAATAGAGGCTCTTGAGTAGGGAAATGATGTGGTGATGGTGACTTCTTTAGTTTGTGAGGCACTTTTTGATTTGTGAGATAGTTATTTCCTGAGTAGTGTTGGTCAGACTGCCTGGGTTGGTATCTTGGCTCCTTCACTTGCTGTGTGACTGTGGGTAACTTATTTAATTGGTTTATGCCTCAGTTTCTTCTGCTGTGAAAAGGGGATGAGGAATAAATAGCAAGGATTAAATGAGTTAATGTATGTGAAATACTCAGCATAGTTCCTGGCACTTGGTAAGCACTATATATTTGTTGTTTATTGGTGTAGATGTAATAAGAATTACAATGTCTCTTTTAGAAATGAGAAAATTGTAGAGCTTAGAATTCTATATTAATTTGCTAGGAATGCAGTAACAAAGTACCAAAACTGGGTGGCTTAAAGAACAAAAATTTATTGTCTCACAGTGCAGGAGGCCAGAGTCCAGAATCCAGGTGTCAGTGGGCTGGTTTCTTCTGAGGTTATGAAGCCTTCCTCCAAGCTTCTGGTGGTTTCTGGCAATCTTTGCCATCCTTGGCTTATAGAGGCTTCACCCTGATCTCTGTCTTCTTCTTCACATGGCATTCCGTCTGTCTGTCTCCACATTTCCCCCTTTAAAAAGATAGTAGTCATATTGCAATAGGGCCTGCCCTACTCCACTATGATTTCATCCTAACCAATTACATCCGCAATGACCTATTTCCAAATAAGGTCACATTCAGAGGTATTGGGGGTTAGGATTTCAACATATGAATTTTTGTGGGGCAAAATTTAACCCTTAATAGACTCCAAGTCAGATCTTTTGAATCTATGATACTACTCTATGGCCTACCGAAAGGATTGTAGGAAAGAGGAGGATTCTGTAGGTTTATATGATAATTGACTAATGAGCTCTCATTGGTTCTGTCTCCTGTTTGCCTGGACCTGCACCATTCCCTCAATAGCCACAGTGATGGGCGTGCCACAGAGGGCATGGCACTCTCTGTGGCTTTGTTCTGTTTGGGATTAAAGATAAGGATATTAAGATAAATTCAAAGACAATATACTTGGCACTGGATATTCTCATTCTCTCTAAATTTGGATGATATGTCACTGTCCCAGTGGGCAGGTGATAAGGGAAGAACTGAATGCCTTTGGAAAGAGGCAAAACTCTTGAAGTAAGTATCAGTGGTGAGGATTTTACTAAGGAGTCAGTTGGAGAGGAATAAGTGGGTAGGGGTACCGCTGTGCATTAAGATAGAAGTTGATACTTAACGGTAGGGATTGGGTAAATGGACAAATAGGACTGAGCTTTCTTAAGTCACTGAAGAAGTTAGAAATATCCCCAAAGCAATAGAATTTACCTATGAAGACTACAAAGAGTTCATAGAGAATACATAGACAAATGGTGATTTCAAATGAGGAAAGTGCCAGGAGAGTCCTAGAGAGTCAGTTAGAGAACTAAGGTGTCTCCAGGCATTGACGAGGCTGGCTCCATCTTGCTTGTGGACTGGGAGAATGTGAGATTTGGCCTCCAAGGGAGAGCACAATAAAGGACAAGGTGTCATTGAAAGAGTCAGTTACTTTATAAAATATTTAATTTTCAAGGGTCCTAAGTGACATTCCCCTCCCTGGCTCCCTGCCACCCTCATTTAACTCAGGAGTGACCTGACAGGTGGTCATCTAGTCTCCATATCCATTTAGGACAAAACATGAGAAGAAGTTTTGACAAAGATTAGTACAAGAGGGAGTTTCTTCAGCATGGACAAAGAGGAATTCATCAGGTTTGACCAAAAGAAGCAGCTAGGGAGAATCTGGCTGTGAGTAGACATGGGTGAGATGGGTAGGTGTTTATAAAAGTGTGGGTAGAGAAGTATATGGGGGGAAAGGTGAAAGCCTTGATTAAGAGATGCAAAGAATGGGGCTAACACTACCAGAGTAGGATGCTAAAGACAATAAAATGTACACAGTTGATTCTCCAAGACAAGAATCAAGGATACAGACTTTGAGTTAAGCATTCATGACCTTGTACGTGCACACAGACGTAAATGTTAAATATCTGGCCATGTGTCAGGCTCTAAGTTGGAGTATTTTTTTAAAAATTCATAATTATTAAGTACCTTTTATATGCCAGTCATGGCTCTGAGCACCTTGCTCAAATTATCATTCATCTTTCCTACAGTCCTGGGACATGGGCATTTCCATTGTCATGTTACAGATATAGAACTGAGCTGGAGCATGTTTTTCATCCTGTGGATCCGTGGCCATCAATTCAGAGATCATTCTCTTGTTCCACGTCGTGTGTGTATTTACCAGCCATCTAGTAATGCTTTGCTTTTCCTCAATAATTATTTCCTGACTGGTAACACTTTATACATAGAGCTTAATACTCACCGTAAGAAGTTTTTGTGTTTTTTTTTCTTACCACAAAATAATAGGAATGGTGTAGGTGTAGAAGAAATAATAATTAGAGTGTATCCTTATTCTTTTGAATTCTCTAGGTACAAGAAAAGTTAGCAATAGAGAAAGATTTTTTTTACACTGCAAATAGTAACACTAATAAAGCCCTCATACCAAACTGTTAAAAAAATAATCATAATCCTTGGGAATATGTTTAGAAGTGGGCACATGAAGGGAATCACTTTAAATTTCAAAACAGAACAACCTAAGTTAAAGTCTTAGCACAGGAACAATCATCCAGCAGAAGGGAGGACGTGGCTGGTCTGGGCATGGGTAGGCGAGGCAGAGTGGTGAGATGTGCAAGGTGTGCAAGGTGCTGAATGTTTTGAGGTGGCATTTACAAAAAGACCCTAAGAAGACTCATGAAAACCACCCATGGAATGTCAGGAAATAACAAGGGACATTCAGGGAGTAGAATGCGGTCAGAGGCATGTTAGGCACATTAATAATGGCATAGAGAGACTGGGGATAAAGCGAGCCACCTAGCAGACCGGGCTGGACTTAGTGAGAGCCTTGTGCCGCAGGGAGGGTAGGCAGGGCCCTGGGTATGACCAAAGCTCAGTCGACTCTATAAAAATCACCCTGGGTAACCTGAAGGTTCAATCAGTGTATAGTACATTTCACCTCTACATGGTTTGTCTTGGTACACAAAGATTTTTATTGCTTCTTTTTATGTAATTATATTTATGTAGTTGTATAATTGTCCCTGAGTATTTAAAGGTTTACATCTTGACATGTTAGTTAAATTTATCCATTCAATATGTATGTTCTGAGTGTTTATTAAGTGATAGGCCTTCTTTTAGGTGCTGGGGATATAGCACAAAGCAAAGTGCCCTCCTGGAGCTTACATTCTAGGGCATGGGAGCCAGGCACACATAAGAAATAAGTGAATTATATAGTAGATTAGAAGGTCGTAAGTGCCATGAAGAAAAATAAAATCCAAAGGGAGTTAGGGAATGGTGGTGGTTGGGTGTGGTAAGGATGTAATTTAAGTAAGATGGTCTTTGCTAGCCTCAGTGAGAAAATGACATTTGGGCAAATACTTAAAGGGGATGAGGGAGCAAGGCTTGTGGATATCTAGGGGATTCAAGGCAGAAGAAACAAGTGTATAGGAACTGAGGAGGGAACATACAGGAAAAGCAAGGAGGCCAGCATGACTGGAGCAGAGAGGGAGAGAGGCACAGGGCATGTTGTAAGACATAAGGCAGAGCAGTAGCATGGCCAGACCATGTAGGGCCTTGAGAACGGTTATCAGGACTTTGGTGCTTACTCTGAATGAGATGGGATGCCACTGCAGCAGAGCAGTGTCATAATCTGAATTGCATTGAACAGGATCACTCTGGCTCCTTTGTTAAGAATGCCCTTAGGGAAGTAAGAGTGAAGACAGGAAGACTAATTTGGAGCCTGCTACAGGCAAGACATGTGTGGCTTAGGCCCCTTGTGGTGGTGAAAGTGGCTGGATTCTGGATGGATTTTGGGGTAGAGCCAACGGAATTTGCTGATGGTTTGGATATGGAGAGGGAGGTGGGTAGGGAGGAGATGAGGGGGAGTTTGTGCCTGAATTGCTGGCAGGGTTGGTTGCTGGTAACTGAGATGGGGAAGTCTGAGAAGCAGTGCTTGTGTCTTTGGGTTAATTACATCTGTGTGTCATTGTTTTACAAACCGAGTCTGCGGTATTCTGAATTTCATTATGATTCATAGGAGAACATTTGGAAAGTATTCAGGGATTTAGATGCCAAAGAATTCACAGATTTTAATCTGTGAGACAAAAATGAGAATCAAAATAAGTACATATAAAAATGTTTAAAAATGTGAAAGGCAGCAAAAAGAGCAAATTTTAGCACTGAGTGGGTATTTGAAGACTGAAAAAAAGGGAAGAATGCTTGAATATAGGTAAGGGATGTAAAAGAGCTTCATGTATAGTGATAAAAGCATCAGTCCATGTATACTCATCCAGTAAATGCAATTTTCATTATAGGTTTAGTGCCAGTAAAGTTATAGGTTTAATGCCAGTAAATTACTTTCCCATAAATTTTCTTTAAGCCTTTTGATTAACATCTACATATTTCATTTTTGGATAATTTCTAAAACTTTCAAAAAATGTCTAAGTCCCATGTATTCTGCTGTGTCGTTTGCTTCAGCAGCAATGTTCTTGGGCAGAATCATTTTTCTGGGTATAAGTCAGAGAAAAATAGCAAAAGTTGAATAAAAAAAAAGATTTGGTGAAAGTATCATATTTTCTTTTCTTTTCTAATAGGACAGAGTATTATGGCAAGACTCATAATTCTCACAGGAACGTAGCTGATTCAACTAAAAAGAGGAGAAAGGGCACTTATGTAGGTGGGAGTCCCTGAGACCACCATCAGGCTTGGTGATTCACCAGAAGGACTCACAACATTGGCTATCAGCATGGTTATGGTTTAAACAGCCAAAGGGTACAGATTAAAATCAGCAAAGGGAAAAGGCACATGGGGTGAAGTTCAGGAGAAACTAGGTGTAACCTTCCAGGTGTTCTCTTCTAGCGGAGTTGCACTCCCAGCAATAATGTGTAACAACTTGTGCAAAGTTTTACTAGCCAGGGAAGCTCACCTGAGCCTTGGTGTCCTGGACTTTTATTGGAATTCAGTCATGTAGCCAGATAAGTACCATGTGACCCAAGGCTTCCCGCATATAAAAAAGTTTTTGTCGGGCAGAATATTCCAAGGGCTCTCAGAGCTCATCTCCCATGAGCTGATCAAGGGCAGTCCTGAAGACAGGCTTCTTTTGACAATGTGTAGGGTTTGAGCAAATCAGGCCTGCTGAGTTAACCCTTTCCACATAGCATGGAAGGTCCCTGAACATGGTATTAGTGCCACTTAGAGCCATTATTATTATTAAAGGGTAAGCTTATAGGATCTGATCCTGGAAGAGATGATAGAAGGACATATCCAAAATATACATAGTTTGAAGAAGGATTTAGCTAAATTCATTAAGGAGTGAACCAGAGGAGATGACATAAGAGAGGTTAGACATATTTTGTAATACTTCCTCTGAAAATCTACAATTGATGTCATGACTAATCCACAGAAGTTTGTAGAAAAAGGGCTAGAACAAAGAAGCTGACCTGCAAGTATAGGTGATATGGACTGGATTCAAGAAAGAGGTCAAAGGGAGGAAAGTTAGCCTGGAGGTGGATATTGAATCCTAGAACAAAGTCTCAGTCAGGAATCTATTTTAAAAATGCAAAGTAATGAAATGTTGCTTTTGGCGGGGTAGGTAGGGGGAAGCTTGTCTTTGGTGAGAACACTGGACGTAGAAGAAAAAGGATAGGAAGGAATGGAAGACGATTTCCAAATAATCAGTTTGAGTAAATATAGTGAAGAAGAATTTAAGAAAGTTTTGAATGGAAGATGAGCTTAGTGTTAGTTGTAAGACAGCACCTTGGGCAGCAAGTTCTAAGGAAGGAGGTGGAAGAGAGCATAGTAGTGCATAGTCAGGCCCCCTTCACATGCTGCTGTGCAGCTGTGTATTTGTGAGAAGTCCCAGGCTTGAGCCACTGGAGGCTGCTCACAGGGAGAGAGGAAGTGAGGCGTAATGGTTAAAATCTTGACTCAGACTCAGACCTGGAGTCAAAAATAAACCTAAGCACTCATGGAGCAATGCTGAGTAAGTTATTTAACCATTCTAAATCTCACCTCATCTATTTCATGCAAAACCACCCCATAAAATAATTTTGGGGATTAAATATTATGGGAAATGAGCATGCTTTGCACACACAGGACAAGTGATAACTATTTTCTGGGAAGGAAGCATAGGAGGGATTTGCCACAGAAGTATTAGGAGAAGCAGGAGAATGTGGTATACTAGAAACTAACTTCAGAAATTGCCAGAGAAGAGGGAAAATGCTATAAAATAATCATGTGTGGTGAGAGATTTTGGAGAGTGAGCACCAGGAAAAGGCCACTGGGTTTCTCTAAGGGGATTTTGAAAGAGGCCTTGGCCTGAGCAGCTTTAATTAGTATACTAGTCAGGGTTCTCCAGAGAAACATAACCAGTAGATCTATATCTACGTCTACATCTATCTACCTACGTATCTATCTATATCTAGAAAGATTATTATGGGAATTGGCTCATGCAATTATGGATGCTGGGAGGTTGCACGATTTGCCACCTGCAAGCTGGAGACCCAGGAAAGCTGGGTGGTGTAGGTCCAGCCTGAGTCTGAAGGCCTGAGAACAAAGGAACACTGAAGGTGACAGTCCGAGCCCAAGAACAGGAGAAGAGTAATGTTCCTGCTCAAGTAGTCTGGCAGTAGAGAAAAATGCCCTCTTTCTCTGCCTTTTTGTTCTATCTGAGCCCTCAATAGATTGAATGGGGCCCACCCACATTGGGGAGGGCAATCTGCTTTACTCAGTCTCCCGATTCAAATGCTAATCTCTTCTAGAAATCTCCTGGTAGACACATCCAGAAATAAAGTTTGACCTAATATCCCCAAACCCTATGACTCAGTCAAGTTGACACATATAATTAACCATCACAACTGGTAAAAAATGAAGTCACATATCTAAAAATTAAGAGGGGAGAGTTGGGAGTTGGTGATACAGAATTAGAGATAGTTTTATCTATACATTCAAGGAGTTACATTACCAATTGAAAGGTAATGTACATTGGCATTTGCGGGAAGTAGAAAATGTGTTCTGCATATTACCTGATTAAACATCAGGTTGTTAAAAATTATATTTACATTCATAAGTAATTTTTTCATCAGGACTGATGTTTCTACATTTAGGATGTTTTTGTGACTGTGTAAGCACATATATATCAGTATGATGTATCAGTAAGCTTTATGTATATACAGAAACTTTGAGGAAGTAATAGTATTAGATTTGAAGACTTTTTTCCTCAGATGTGTTCAGTTACTTGGAATATGTAGTTTGAAAGTTATAAACGTGCAGTTGAGCAGGAAGAAGGAGAAACCTCTTGGCATCAAATACTTTATTATTTGTCAAAGTATTTGATATTTTTAGTCTCTTGAGGAGACTGGAAGGTTGTGAATAAACAATGCATTGTACCTATTTTAAAAATGACATTCTCTGAGTGATAGTTTGTGGGCGTTTCCTCCTGGGGTCATGGCGTACTTCCTCTCAGTTGGACTGACCTTGGCATTCTCATTGAGAAGATGTCGATGGCTGCTGGTATTAATGGAACACTTTCTAAATCCCGGGTATCTTTTTAACGCTTTGAGTGTATCAGCTAATTTAAGCTTCACAGAAACCCTGTGAAAAAGGTACTATTATTTTATCCATTTTACAGAGGAGGAAACAGGAATGTGGCTAAGGATGTGATGGCGCTAGGATTCAAACTCCCCCATGAGTCTGGCTCCACTAATTGTGTTCTGAGGTGTATAATAACTACCATTTGTTTTTGAACACTTACCATAAAGTGGCAAGTGCTTTATAGGTGTTATCGCATTTAATCTCCCAACCAGTTAATGAGACAAATAGCATTTTATCTTCATTTTAAGTGAGGAAATCCGTTTAGATGGTTAGCTTCTCCAAAGTCACACAGCGGTGAACAAATCCTTCTGACCCCCCAGCCAGCCCTCTTAACCACCTCACCAGTCTGCCTTCATGAATCTATGGCAGGAAGGAAATTTTTACTTTAGTTTCTGTGAGCATGTCATGATTTAGTTTAACTGTTATTGGAAACTGTGTACAAGGTTGGGATTTAGCTATTGGCTTCATTATCTTTATTCATCCCCTTTGCTTAATTTTTTAACCAGTAGTGCCACGAAAGTGTGTTTTTGTAGTCAAAGCTATTGCTCAGAAAGCTGTAGCTGGTCCTTCAGACCCCAGAAAATCTTTGGTTACTTACTGTTTAGGGAAACTTTGAAAAAAAAGATCGCAGATTTTCTTTTGGGACCAGGTACAATAGGTTTAATAAATTGCTTTGGACTAAGGGAGAAGGCCTAATCATCCTTAATACCAGGCAGAGTAATATGATGCTGCAGTTTTAAAAAACCTCAGAAACACCAGTTTCTTAGATTTTTATCATATAGTTGTTTAGGGAAAGGTATAGTTTTTCTTTTTCACTTTGTGTCTTCAATGCCTAATGTAGTTCCTGGATTTCATGGCTGTTTAATATACAGTAGAATTCATTAATATTTACAAGAAATTCTTATTCCCAATGTGGATAGGGAATTGATATTCCAATTCTGGGTAACAATGCATTGTAATGCATAACATGCATAAATTACTACTTTTAAAAAGATTCAAGATACAAAAAAATACACTTCATTATACTCAATATTAAATTATTCTAAAAATGATACCAGAATAAAATATTCCCAAAATACTTTGGGATATTGTGTTCTGAGACCATCATTAAGAAAATCAATTAAATTGTAATCAAAAAGTACCAATCAAGCCCAAGTACAGGGGCTCATGCCTATAATCCTAGCACTTTGGGAGGCTGAGGTACGAGGATTACTGGAGCCCAGGAGTTTGAGGTTGCAGTGAGCTATGATGACACCACTGCACTCTAGTCTGGGAGATAGAGCAAAACCCTGTCTCAAAAAAAAGTGCCAATCAGAAGATGTCCAATTGTTAGACTGCTAGATAAGCTAGAATTTATTTATATCCTAGCTTAGAAAGTATAACCATTTCATTTACTCTTTGCCTTTTTGTAAGCAAAATTAAGTACCCCAGTAGTTTCATCAGTGAGTTTGTACACTTCTGCCTCTACCCTGTTTTCTCTTTGTCTCTATGAAAATGATACAGATTTTACTTCCTTTCTGCATTCTAAACGACAACCACTCTCTCAAAAGCTGGATCTCAATGGTTCTTAGCCCTGTAGTAATGTGCACCATGCAAACATCTGCTACTAAACTATGCATTTAGTTTGATGGCCACTAAGTTACTCATTCAGGTGACCTCTGGTGAATGGGGCATGGAGCCTTTAGAGTTGACATCAGAAAACATCTGTGGCCATTTTAAACATAATTTAGATGCATTATTCTTCTCACATAAGAAAGTTATAAAGTTATCACTGACGTTGGAAAGAAACCGAGCTTCACATTTTACTATGAGGAAATGTGGTATCTTCACGAAAACCGTCTAGGGGATGATATAGAAATGTTCTTTGATGGCCCAGTGCTGCACTTAACGTAAAACCTGACCTAAAGTTTCCCTAATGTTACGTGTGAAGGTGATGAACACCATTATTATACGTGCTGTGGTTTTGCTGCGGGGGCTCAGGGTTCTAATTACTTCTTTAGCAATGTGTGTAAATTCCTGGGCGTTCCATATGCTATCATTGCATATTGTGGATTTTTGTTTGGAAATTATGTTTTGGGGAGAAAAAGGAATTTCATTTTGGTTAAGGGAACTCAGTTTTTAAGATTTTCTTTATTGGCCGAGTCCACAGAGTTTACACATCAGGGAGTATAATTTTAGAGAATGATTGTATAGTACCAAAACCGTATGTTTTCTTAGTATTTGTTGTAGTTAAGAATAAAGTTAGATTTATTTCACTATAAAAATTTACCAAGGACAAAACGCTATGGAAATGGCAAATAATTACCAACATACTTGTTATTTCAAAAGTGTCAGGATAAAATCGGAAACACGATCCACACTTTTCACGTCTCACACGAATATGCACTTACCAACTCTGGAGATAATCAAATCAAACAGAGGGCTGACAGAAGCCCCGCACTTACACCCCGCACAGAAAGCTCAACTACGAGGAAGGATTCTGATGCTAAGGCGAGAAACTTGCTCTGGTTCTGAAAATAAGGGTGAAACCATAGTGGAATAATACTGAAAAGAACACTTTCTTTATAGGCTCTAGTACCAAGTATTGGAAAAGCCAAGTTTACTGGGCCTCAGCATACTTTTGTCTGTGAAAACTCTCGTATGCTTAAGGATGCAGAGACCAACCTTATGACAATTATGGTGAAAAGTGCTACAAAAAAAATACCCAATAGTTCTCAACCTAGTGGTTATTTCAAAAGTTGTGCCGCCCACCTCTTGGAAAGATCGAGTTACTTTGGCCTAGCCTTCGATTGGACTAGAGAAGGAATCGCCATTCCTAGCTGATGAAGCAAATGATTCTGAAAAGAACGGTGAACAGTGCGGATCCTCTTTCAGAGGATCCGCACTGTTCACCTCTCACACAAATGCGCACTTCTCATGTCTGGCAGTAGTCCAATCAAAGCCAGGACAGACAGAGGCTCCGCACTTGCCACCCCAGAAAAATATCGCATCTCCAAGCAAAGATTCTTATGCTAAAGGGTGAAAAGTGCTCCAGTCCTTGAAATAATGGTGAAAGGATGGCGAAACAATACTCAAAACAATGGTTTCTGCAAAGGCTCTAGTACCACCTATGAGAAATACCAAGTAACCTGGGCCTCAGGTGAGTTTTCTCTGCGAAAACCACCATAGGCTGAAGGACGCAGAGACCAACCCTATCACTATTATTGTGAAAAATACTATAAAAAATGGAAAATAATTATCAACATAGTGGTTACTTCAAAAGTGTCAGGCCAAAATCTGAAACAGGATCTGCACTTTCACGTCTCACACAAATGTGCACTTCTCATCTCTGGAGATAATCAAATCAGAGCCAGGACTGACAGAGGCCCTGCCCTTACACCCCACACAGAAATCTCAACTACAGGGGAGGATTCTTATGCTAATGGGCGAAAACTGCTCTGGTTCTTAAAATAATGGTGAAAGGATGGTGGAATAATACTTAAAAGACTGATTTCTTCAAAGGCTCTAGTAGCAAGTATTGGAAATGGCAAGTTAGCTGGGCCTCAGCATAGTTTTGTCTGCGAAACCACCTTCGGTTTAGGGATGCAGAGACCAACCTTATGGCAATGACGGTGAAGAGTGGTATGAAAAATGGCAAATAATTCTCAACCTAGTGGTTATTCCAAAAGTTCTGCCACAGAATGCTTGGAAAAATCCAGTTACCTGGGCCTAGCCTTAGATTGGTCTGGAGAACCAGTCGCGATTCCCAGCTGATGAATCAAATGATTCTGAAAGGAACGGTGAACAGTGCGGATCATGTTTCAGTCTTTAGACTGAAACATGGTCCGCACTGTTCACCTCTCACACAAATGCTCCCTTCTCATGTCTGGCGGTAGTCCAATCAAAGCCAGGACTGACAGAGGCCCCGCCCTGGCCACCCCAGAAAAATATCTCATCTCCAAAGAAGGATTCTTATGCTAAGGTTTGAAAAGCGCTCCCGTTCTTGAAACAATGGTGAAAGGATGGTGAAATAATACTGAAAACAATCTTCTCTTCAAAGGCTCTAGTGCCAGGTATGGGAAATAGCAAGTTACCTGGGCCTCGGCAGAGTTTTCTGTGCGAAAAGCATCATAGGCTTAAGGATGCAGAGACCAATGTTATCACAATGACAGTGAAAAACGCTATGGAAATGGCAAATAATTACCAATATACTGGTTATTTCAAAAGTGTCAGGATAAAATCGGAAACACGATCCACACCTTTCACGTCTCACACAAATATGCACTTACCACCTCTGGAGATAATCAAATCAAACAGAGAGCTGACAGAAGCCCCGCACTTACACTTGGCACAGAAAGCTCAACTAGGAGGTAGGATTCTGATGCTAATGTGTGAAACTTGCTCTGGCTCTGAAAATAAGGGTGAAGCCGTAGTGGAATAATACTGAAAGGAACACTTTCGTTATAGGCTCTAGTACCAAGTATTGGAAATGCCAAGTTTACTGGGCCTCAGCATACTTTTGTCTGTGAAAACTCTCGTATGCTTAAGGATGCAGAGACCAACCTTATGACAATTATGGTGAAAAGTGCTACAAAAAAATACCCAATAGTTCTCAACCTAGTGGTTATTTCAAAAGTTGTGCCGCCCACCTCTTGGAAAGATCGAGTTACTTTGGCCTAGCCTTCGATTGGTCTAGAGAAGGAATCGCCATTCCTAGCTGATGAAGCAAATGATTCTGAAAAGAACGGTGAAAAGTGTGGATCCTGACTGAAACAGGATCCGCACTGTTCACCTCTCACACAAATGCGCACTTCTCATGTCTGGCAGTAGTCCAATCAAACCCAGGACTGACAGAGGCCGTGCACTTGCCACCCCAGAAAAATATCGCACCTCCAAGCAAGGATTCTTGTACTAAAGGGTCAAAAGTGCTCCAGTCCTTGAAATAATGGTGAAAGGATGGCGAAACAATACTCAAAACAATGGTTTCTGCAAGGGCTCTAGTACCAAGTATGAGAAATGCCAAGTAACCTGGGCCTCAGGAGAGTTTTCTCTGCGAAAACCACCATAGGCTGAAGGATGCAGAGACCAACCCTATCACTATTATTGTGAAAAATGCTATAAAAAATGGAAAATAATTATCAACATTCTGGTTATTTCAAAAGTGTCAGGCCAAAATCTGAAACAGGATCTGCACTTTCACGTCTCACACAAATGTGCACTTCTCATCTCTGGAGATAATCAAATCAGAGCCAGGACTGACAGAGGCCCTGCCCTTACACCCCACACAGAAATCTCAACTACAGGGGAGGATTCTTATGCTAATGGGCGAAAACTGCTCTGGTTCTTAAAATAATGGTGAAAGGATGGTGGAATAATACTTAAAAGACTGATTTCTTCAAAGGCTCTAGTAGCAACTATTGTGAAAAATGCTATAAAAATAGAAAATAATTATCAACATACTGGTTATTTCAAAAGGTTTTATTTTGATATGATATTGAAGAAAAATTCTTCTTCAAAAGAATCATTTTATTTATGCATTTATTCAAGCTGAAATGTAAAAGTAAGGAGAACGTTAAAAATAAATACATTCGATTAATTAAAATATGTGGATACAGTGAAGTAGTACATGTAAGTGAGACCATGGCAAGATGTTCCTCAAGTATTTGGAGGTAGGTTTTTCTGAGAGTTAAATCCTAAAATGAATCAGAGAAGGAAATGTGCAGCTCTGTCTATGATACACTAGTGCTCTTAGGCCATCAGAGTTTGTCCACAATCTTATTAGAGGCCTAGAGGAAGGGGGAACTTGGAATTAAATGGAAACATGAACAAGAGTCACAGTGGCTAACTTCTGCAACGTCTGCACATTCTCCCATGGAGAGGGGACAACGTCAGGAAAGTTCAATTGTCAGGTATGCCTGTTTTAGCCCTTTCTTGGATATGGGCACATCAGTGCTAGTGTGGGCGATGTTTATTAATAACTCTCCTAATCATGTGACAACTGTGGGCCCATCCATTGGTTTGGGCAAACTAGAGCAGCTACTCTTGGGGTGAGCTTGGTGGCTGTGGTGGCAGGCACCGTAGGGGATGTACATTTTGCCCTTGTTTTATAAATATCATTACAATTCAATTTTAAAAATTTTGCCTTTAATGATACCTGAAGGACATCTGTGGTAGCTGCTGGCTATAGCCTCCTCAAGTGCAGTTAAACAGTGATCTTAACTGGCCAGGGGGCCGCAAGCCCAGGGCCGTTCCCATTGCCTTAGTTCTTATTCAGTCCTTGCTTACCAGGCAATTGTCTAATAACTCACTTCCTGTGTCAGTTTCCTACGAATTTAGAAAATATTTCCCAATCTGCGTGACAGTTGTATATATCGTAAATGAATATGCTGACATTCTGCTTTCATATCTATGGGGGCAGGCGGAGTTTGGTTAACGTTAGGTAGCATCTCATCCCAGGGTGATCCCCTGAGATACTGATAGATACACTGACAGAGCCAAGACCAGATCCTAGACTGAGGTTAAGTCATCACCTCTAGCAGTGACAGCAGATGTCCCCTGAGTATTCATATGCTTCTTCCATAATAAAAATGTACTGTTGCTGGGAAACAGCTTCCCAGACAAAGACTGTATTTTACAGCCACAGTTTTATCAGCAAGCCTTTCTCTTAAAAGAACACAGTAAGAAGCAGCCACCTTTTATACATCAAGAATTACTGGCCTTGAGAAACAAACTCAGATAATAGTTTATTTAATCTGTTATTCTTTTCTTTGGGACAAACCCACCATCAAGTACTTGAAAAGTGTCAAAGGTCATGTGCTTTCCTTTCCAGCAAGTGATGAGCTTGCTGTGAATGATGTGTTGAAGAGTCAGAAGCATTGTGTTCCAATTTCAGCTAAGTCTCTAACAAGCGGCATTACCTGGCCCTAGTCAGTTAACGTCTCTGGTTCTCTCTCTCTCTCTCTCTCTTTTTTTTTTTTTTTGTGCTTATAAAGTATAAAGATTTAGTTTCTTGCAAATAAAATATTTTCTGGATAAGTTAACATAATCTTGTATGTCTGAAATTTCTTCCCTTTTATTAAAAATAAGTATTTATTGAGCTTTTACTTCATGTTAGGTTCTATGCTAAGTGCATCATACACGTTTAATCACCCCAGGAAAGTGCGTTCCATTTTATGGATGAGAGAGTGGAGGTTTGAGAGCAGACATCATTGATCAAAGCTAGGAGGCAGCAGAGCTGGGACTTATAATTGTCTGCCCAACTCCCCACCCCATACTGTTGATCATTATGCTGTATTCCTTAGATTTGGAACAAATTAGAAGAGGATTTTTAATCTATCTTAATTTGGGACATGTTTTACTTTCAAGGTGATTTCTCTCTTCCCTCCTTATATTTTCTAAAGCCTGAGGAATTGAAAGAACTGTTATACTACCATGTGTTTCATTCTATAAACAGTCCCAGACCGTTTGGAAACCCACATTTCTTTTGAAACTCAATGTACTAGTTTAGTGTTTCATTTTTTCCCCTCTCAGCATACTCTTTCTGTGCTTTCTTTGTGTAAGGATGGCAAAAATGGAACTTTTAATGTTGTCGAACATTCTTATAAATTAGTTTGGTTAAAGGAAAAAATCTTGGTTTAGGATTTAGGAGATTCGAGTTCTAGTTCTGCCTCTGAAATTTACTCCATTATGGCAAAAACAATTAATACTGTTTTTCCACATTGTTATTATAAAGTAAAAGATCAAATATGGAAAAGCATTTAAGATCATAGAAACAAAGTTTCTGTGTGTGATTGCTGAATCGTAATAGCTGCAGTGGATTATTGGAACCAGACTTTAAGCAAAATAATTTTGGGCTTATTGTTGCTTTGTGAAGATCTATTTAAGATAACTATAATTCATTTGGCTTGGCCTAAACATAATGCCAAACTTGGACTGCTGCAAATTTATGTAGGAAATACAGGCAGAGAGATGATCAAATTACTATCTGAATGGTTGTAGTAATAGAGTGATTCTTAAGTGACTATTGTATCTATCGATTAGGTAAAAATTAAGGAATGTTTTTACTGTCCAAGTTGCAGAAAGTGAGACAAAAGATTGGGAAGGAAAATTGGATTATGAAAGTTAATGTACTAGAGTGGAAGAGAAGAGCAAAAAGAGAATTTCAGGGGAAATAAGGCTCAATAGGGTCATTGAGACACATCCTGAGAATTGAATTATGGATAAACTATGTATTAGTAGGATCAGCTGTCAGCTGTCAGCTCTTAAGTGTGATTTTGCCATATTGAAAATGTCATGTTCTTGAACTGAGTCAAGTGCACCTTAAAGAAATTTAAAGAAGTTGGCAGTGCTCTGCTATTTTTGGAATACAATGAACTAGGGGGTGAAATAGCTTAAGAGATCATCCACAGACATGTCAACAGTTCAGACTTATTTCTCCAAGACACGAGGCATGAGAGATAGTGTGTGTATGTTTGTGCATGTTTGTTTCATGGTCAGAGGAGTAGGAGTGTTGGGTTGGCCATTCTGGCCAACTCATTAATGCGTGTTGTTTCACTGAGCATTTTCAGCATCTCCCAGACTATGGTCTGGGACTACCTTCAGGTACTGCCTTCAACAATTTTTGTCATACCCATATCCATTTCCTTTTTTTTTCTTTTTACTTTTAAACATAAATGTATGTTAAGCAAGAACTTTTTATATTTTTTGAAATCTCAGGTTTGTTGTGGTAGTTTTTCTAATGTACATTGAAATAAGTTTACAAAATTAGCATAAAACCTGTCCATTTGTGGGGCCACCTAAAATTATCTTGAGAAACGCTCCTTTCATTTAATTTTGGCTCTTGGCTTTGTAGAGTGGGTAGACAAAGTGCCTAGAGTAGAAAGTCAAAGGGGAAATCCAAAGTCTGGAAATGCAGATTTTTTCGGTGAAATTTTCTAGACATTTAAAATGATGGATGGGAATTAGGTCTCCCTTTAGGTTAACCAGCTGAAAACAAGTTTGGATTAGACTTTAGTTAATTTTAATTTCTTTCCTTCTTAACTACTGATTAGTTTTTAGGCTATGGAAGTTTCTAGGATTCATGAGTGTTTTCTCCCATTTATTTCCTAGCAGAAGTGTTTTTCTGGAAAATTCCAAACTTGCCTTGGCTTTAAATAAGGGAGAACAAAATTTCTCCTTACTCATTTTAGTGATGAGATCTACTCAACCAGCTCCTAAGCTCAAGGGTTTAGTTCAGTGCAGTCAGGGCCCTGCCTTTTAAATGTCAGGTTCAGTGCTAAGCTCTCCCTGGTGCAGAGAGGAAGAAGGTTCCTGCCTTCTGTGAGGCATGGTATGTAAACCATTGAAAGAGTCCAGACACAAGAGAAATCAGCTCTTTGGGGAGATCAGCAAAGCTGGGAGAATAGTGGGGGTTGGGCACATTGAGCAGGCTATGAGGACAGTAAAAGTTTGTGGCACTGAGAAGAAGCCACAGGCAGGGGCCTTGGGCAGTCTTTCTAGAGGATTGTTCTGTAGAATTTCTGTGGGTTCTGCATTGGCCCACGTGGTATTCTGAAAGGAATTAATGTTTTAAATGTGTGGTAACTCACAGCCTTGCTGCTCTGACACCCTCATGTTGAATTTGTAGCAATAACTAGGGAACCTTCAATAACAGCACATTGACATGGCATCATTCCCAAAACAACATCTTAATGAGGTTCTGTGCTTCGGGAGCAACTCTTTCTTTTTTAAATATACTCAGGCGTGCCCTGTGTAATGGGAAGCAATGTGGCAGAAGTGGCCGGGGTCATGGTGTAAGTTTGGTCAGGTTAGGCACGTACCCACAGTGTGAGGGGCTGGAGCAGCCCTGACGGTCTAAGTGCCTCTGTGGCTGAGTAGGAGGGTGGTATGTATCATAGGGGAGGAGAAGGAGAATAAGATGGATCAGAATCTGGGGATGTCAGAATCTGAGAGAGAAAAATTCTAGTCTCCATGTGTCCTCTTACCCATCCCCTCATAGTCTGAGCCACCCCCGTACCCACCTATAACTTGAGCTCTCCCACACATTCCAAAACCAGTAGACAAGAGATCTTTAATCGCATGCATGTGAGGGTCAGTTAGAGGAGAAACTGCCAACCTGTTTTCACTCCACAAGGCTAATTGCATTGAAGACTGCATCCATTCTTAGATTTTGGGGGATTTTTATAGACATAGGCTTTTTTCCTTTTGAAAAATTGTTAGCAGTAGTATTCTCTGGAAGGAGGGAGAAATAAGCCCCTGGGGGACTGAGTATGTCTTCAGACCCAAGGACTTCTCTCTGTTGCCAGAGACCACACCCCTCCTCAGGCGTGACCACAGAAGACTGTTTCTTTTGGCCGGGTCTCTGACCTTGAAAGATCCAGCCAGCCAGCCGCCTTGAAGCTTTGGGTGCTAGACATAATACGGTCCGAGTCCAAGAGTTATTTCTATTTTATATGTCTTATTTAGCATGGCTATATTAAATTTTTTTATTCATCAGAAGTCCTGCTCTTGAAATAAATGTAAAACACTTCACAAGACCATTGCCGTTGAGTTTCATATAGATGTAGTCTAAGGCACATTTGGAAATATGAAGAATTCCAGAATAAGGGATCATCCTCAAGTGATGCCTTATTGCCTTTCTCTTGGAGATGCAGCAAGTTGAGAGTGTGGTTTGATCTTCAGTGTCTGTTAAATTCTTAGTTTTCTTTCTTTTGAATGTGACGAGGCCATTTTTTTCCTTGGAAAAACAGTTTGTGTTCAGCTTGGGAGGTTGATTTTTCACCATCAGTTTTTCCCTTTAATAATTGAAAACCACTGTTCATTATTTACATAAAGCTGTCTTTTTCTGGTCTGCTTTCTGTAACCTTTCCCCTCTTAAGAATTTTAAGAATTCTCTGACTTTCCTCTGGGGGATTTTATGCCTGCTTTATCCCAGATGTGGGACATAGACTACTAGGCTGAGGTTTTGTTTTTTTTTTTTTAGTGTTTCTACATTTGAAAGACGTTCTTTTAACCAGTAAGCAAATCTGCCACTGAGAAAGAGGCTTATAAGAAACTCAAATGGTTAAGAGAATATGTGAGCTTGGTTTAAATTTCTGACCTACTGAATGACACCAAAATCCCATATGCAAAATGAAATAGCAGATAGTAGTTTCAAATAAAGGGAAAATGCACACGTGTTATTCAGCCTTTTAATTCTGGGATTTTATTTTCTGGATGAAGGCATGTCAGTTTCTAGTCCCAGCAGCTTCTTGTCTGCTCTTCACTACACGTTTGCTGATGTCAGCCCCGAGGGACCCAGGGTTTCGGAAATGTTTATTCTGTCTTTGTCTTCTCTGTCTCCACCTTCTGCTCACATAAAGAGGATACTTAGCTTTATTCATAATATTTTGTCTGCTTACATTCTTATAGGTGTATTGATCCTAATCCCTGGCTCAGAAATTTTAGGAGAAGGGGATAAGTTAGATTGAAAGAGGCTATATTAAGGAATACAGGATTTTCTATTTTTTTGTAATGTCTACTCAGATTCCCAGATGACTGCTCATTGCTAGCTTTTGGTTATTGTGGTTTATATATTAATGTCTAAAAAAACATAAAATCTAACATTTTTTGAATGATAATATGTGAGAAGAATTCCAAGGAGAGTTTTTCTTCCCTACTTGAACAAATATACATTTTCCCTTAGTCCAAAGTTCTGTTTTCCATAATGATTGTAGTTCTAACGTATCATATTAATTCGATAAAATCAGAACTTATGGATTTAGCAAGTTTCTTCCTAATTCAAATTATTATTACATTTAAAATCTAAATTCATAAGCTTTATTTAGTCCTTTTCCTAGTAAGCAAGGCCCCTACCTATCATGTTTCCACCTATGCCCTGTTCCCTTGGCTGACAGATGGTTTTTTTTTTATCTCCTGTAGGATCTTTCGAAGATGGTTTGGCTGCCTTGGAGATTTGGAGATCTGATGCCACGATGAGGACTCACACACGGGGGGCTCCCAGTGTGTTTTTCATATATTTGGTTTGCTTCGTGTCAGCCTACATCTCCGACAAGAACCCAGAAGTCATGATTCCCTTCACCAATGCCAACTACGACAGCCACCCAATGCTGTATTTCTCCAAGACAGAGGTGGCGGAGCTTCAGCTCAGGGCTACCAGCTCACATGAGCACATTGCAGCCCGGCTCACCGAGGCTGTGCACACCATGCTGTCCAGCCCCTTGGAGTACCTCCCTCCCTGGGATCCCAAGGACTACAGCGCCCGCTGGAATGAAATTTATGGAAACAACTTGGGTGCCTTGGCAATGTTCTGTGTACTGTATCCTGAGAACATCGAAGCCCGAGACATGGCCAAAGACTACATGGAGAGGATGGCAGCGCAGCCTAGTTGGTAGATTTTTGTCTTTTTCTTCTTACTGTATTAACTCTACAATATAAAGAAATGAATCCATATGAAATCTCAGAGGCCACATTGTCACATACTTCTTTGTGTGCAGGGGCCAGTGAGGGGGTTTTACTTGTTGCTGGTGTTGCCAGTGGCTTATGAATGGCCTATAGTTTCAAAAGACCTAGTAACTTCCATGTTTAAAGTTAGAAGGAAAATATTTAGATGCAACCTAACTAAAGAAAAAAATATTTTGCCAAATTGAGTAAACAGTGTCATCCTGATTGTTGAGAATTCTTTCCCCTTTGCTTAACATGCATATATTACCATCATCTGTTGTTAGGTTTTGATAGACTTCCATGTGGTTAAGACTTTTTGCCAGCAAGAAATTTCAGCTAATTAAGACATATTTGCATTTTATGACAAGGAGCTAAAAGTCAATGTGATGGGATTGATTGGCAATTTATAAATAAGATCCTATCCGATAACCAGCAGATTGCCCAAACCTGTAGGAAAACCAATGTTGTAGTGTAATTGTGTGAGGAATTCTAATTATATAATAGTTTACTTTCAGAAGTTCAAGATTCGAGAACTTCCTGTCTCTTTTTGGTTAGCTTAAATTTATTTTGTTTATAATTAATGTTTCCATCTACTTCCAAATGAGCTGATTAAACAAGGGATTCTCTGGGTATGTTTACTTAAACTGTGTTTTAATACAAATTTTTGGTTCAATTGTGCTAAAAATTTACAGATTATATGAAATATTCTTTTAAAATTATGTAAGCTGCTGCTTGTCACAGGGATGGAGAGAGCTCATTTTTAAATGCTTAGAAAAATCAGTGAATTCACTGAATGTTGTGATGAATTATATCTTACATGAATTACATCTCATATATCAGAGGTGAAGAATGGTGGTTTGTAAGTTTTCTAATAGATTTCTGGAATTTTGTAATGAAAAAGATTATGGAAGAGTTGGCATTCAATCCATATCAGAGCTGATTTTTTAGACTTGTTGTTAAGTATATATAGTCATTTTGGAGCTGACAGTATTTTGATTGGAAAAACTTTTTTATTTGATTTGTTTCAAAGGTCAGCCATGTAAATAGTTTCTGATTTTGACTCACATTAACTGATCTTATTCTATTCCTGACACCAAGAAAGAAAATAAAAGATATATGAAAACTTACTGATATTTGAACTGCAAGATTATATTATTAAATGGTAAGGTAACTCATTAGTTGATTTGTTCAATCTATTAGGTTAATAATGGCAGCCATATTTACATTATTTAGGAAAAAAACCTTTGTTGTTTGTAAAGTTACTTTCCCTTTTAAAGTCCTTTTTGTTTTACACAGACAGGTGGATTCTGGCAGATTAAGATATTGATGTAAATGTTCCAGAGTGATAGTTACCATGAAAAGCCATCTATTTCATCTCACAAGAGAGTAACTGACTGTGAAATACCATTTTTTATGGAGATTTTTTTTAGCACAAATACAACAACATTAAGAGAATTGTACAAGACTAGTATAATTTTCTTAATATAAAACATTCAGGTGTATAGATACCATTGAATGAATGCTGTCATTAAAGAGGATTAGATTCCTTCTATGATAAAAGAAGAGAAATAATTTCAAAAAAAATTTGATTTTCACATAGTTTCTACAAGTTCAGATTTACTGATCATTGGAGATGTGTAGAAATTTACTAGAGGACTAGTACTTTATTCATGGCAGTATGGATAAAAATAAGTAAAACTCTATGCCATTAGCCAGTAGCCCAAAAGCCAATTTTTGACATAAGAGAGGTAGACAGTTGACTTCTCTTGACCTCCAAGAAGCTGAAGGTTAGAAATTGAGAATTTACCTCTACATCTGGTTTCTAGTTCCAGAAGTGATGTTGGCATAGAAAGTTGAGCTACTTAAGTATAGCCAAGAGCAAAATGCTTCAAAAACTGTCACGAAAATAAGAAAATGGAAATAAAAATTAATATTTGTTGTCTGATTAAATAAAATCCAAATTGTTTAGCTTAAACAAAAAAGAAAAGAAAGTTTGAGCTATTTATTTTGTCTTGGCAGGTACTATTATTAGGTTGTGCTTTTTATTAATTTTATGGAAATTTTTTTGAAACTACCTCATCTAACCCCTAGACTCTTAAATTTTCATTTAGATTCATGGATGAGCATAATCACTTTTGAAAACTTTTAAAACACTGTTAAGTGTTTTTACAGTTCTACTAACTCTCTTTAAATTGCTCAGTGAAATGATATGTCCTCACTACGTACAAAGAAGAATATTGTGAGTGTTGTCATTCTCTTAGCATATAGTTCACATATATTTGATTTAAGAAAAAAATGAAAAGACTAGCTCTTATTTACAAAAGAGATCAATAACTAATATTGTAGATTTAAAAAATAATTCCTACAGTGGCTTCATCAGACTGAATGCACGTGCCATTTTCCTTGAACACTTCTACTGTTTTGAAAACCAATGACTAAACTGTGTTCATTCACTTATTCATTTAATCACCAGACATTTATTGAACATCTACTGTGTATCATGCACTGTACTGGATGCTGGGGATTGAAAGATGAAGACATAGCCCAATAATTTTGCACCCAGGGTAAGGGGTGCAAACATTGGGTACTTAAAACCTAAGCTAGGAGTATTTCCTCTGTTCAGAATTGAGTTTAAGGCTCATTTAGTAAGGGGTTTCATTGGTTTGCATTCATGACTGACTGAAATATTTGTGTCATGCCGCACTCTAGTGTGGTGGAAAAGCACCAGCTTTAGAGTCACACTGCCTGCATTTGAGTCCCAGCTCCCCCACTCTTCAGCTGTGTTACTTCAGGTTAATTTGCTTACTTTGTGTGAGCACTGGTGTCCTGATGTGTAATATGGCAGTAATGGCTACATCTGTCCCAGGGTTGTTAGGAAGATGAAGTGAGATAATCAATGTAAAGTATTTAGCATAGTTCCTATCACATAGTGACCCCTCAATAAATAAGAGTAATGACAATAATGATAATTATTGATACCACTATTTTATCTAGTATTTAGATCCTCTTTGGTTTGTAATTTAGTATATGTAGGCTCTAAGGAAATAGTATTTGATTGAAGATTTTACTCATCTTTGTTCAAATTGCTCTCAAAACTGGAACATCTGTTTAACTCATAAAACTTTCTTTTTGGCTTTGTTCCATGAAAATTTTTAGTGATGTTCCCCTGGGCCCTTTTTTTATGCATATAGGAATCTAATGGTAACACCAGTGAAAAAGGCTTGGGGGGAAGTAATAGTGATGTGTCTTTGGTGTTAAAAAGAAGTACATATGAGATATACATTCATACAAATTTATCAATGTGGATCATTTTATTTGAGTATTTAGTAAATAAAGAGATTAAAGTTCACATCTATAGATTCACTGAAGAATCTTGGGCCATTGTAAAAGAAAAGTTAAAGGGAAAATATTAACTGATTGTACTGTGTCCATCTAATATAGTACAAAGTAGAAAGGGAATCTGATAGATTAATAATGTTGGTGCTGATTGAAAAAAAATCACAGCATGTATTATAATCGTGTGTGTCTCTGAGTATGTGAATGACTGGGCACCGTAGACAGTTGAGAATTATCTTTGTGCTGTATCTGCTTTTGCAGGGTGTCCATATCCTCTCTCAGAAGCTCTCTCCTTTGTTCTCCCTTCTGCTAAAGCTCCACATTCTTCATCACAGCAAAAGTAACAAGAGTAATTTAAGCTTATGCTTAACTTAGTTCTAAAAATCAAATTTAAAAAAGATATTATCTTAACCTAATATACAGTGGCAAATTATTATTAATTAAAAAACTATAATGGCAAAGACATCACCAATAATGTCTTTGTTTTCACTCTTAATTAAGCCTTTTTTCCCCTATAGATCTTGTCTTCCAAATGAGAGTTAGGATTCGGTTACAGTTGGCTCTGTGTTATATAAAAGCTTGATTAGAAATTAACTTACAACCATTTTTAGAAAGCTTAATGAGCTAATAAGATCATAAATGTGGGGCTGGTAACAATGGAAAATACATTTTATCACACTCAAAGTGAACTCACTTTTTTTTTATATAATATTACCAAGACACAGAGCATACAAATTCTGAATATGCCAATAAGTACCATGTGGCCATCCTCATTTATTATTGGTTGCTTTCTGCATTCAATCCTTATGTAGTTAAAAAAAATGGCTGGATTCCAAATAAGTAAAAATTCTCCATCAGTTTTTTTCCCCCAAGAGCTTAAACTTTAAGGTAGGAAAATAATAAACAGAGTGCACAGTAGAGATTTAAAAGGGATTTAAAAAAATCCATTTTTAGGATAAGTTTTTGGAGTCAGCACAAATTCTACTTCCTAAAATTTTCGTAATATGCATGTGCATTTTTCTTTTACTTTTTTGTACTTATTTCTACTATACGTTCCCCCCCTAAGATTAAGGAAACATAAAACGCATGATTTAAGTTAGAAGTAGCTGAGAAAGATAAGAGGGGGAAGAAAGGGCTGGGGATGACTGGACAAGGAATGAGACAATTGCTAAAATGCGTCTAACACACCATAAGCCAGCTGCAAGTGGGCCCTGAGATTTTTTTTCTCTTAGTAGCAAAGAAAGTAGGCTTAGTCAGTTTTGAAGTTTAGACTGTCCCTGAGATCAGTTACTCTGTAGAAGAACTACTCTTAGCCCAGAGGTCAGAAGGAAATTTTTCCTGGTGTTTTCATAAAGAACCCTCACAATTTTCTCATAAGCATCCTTACAATGTGTGTGTGGCGAATTGCGTGGTGGTATTTCTTTACACCAGCCTGTACTGAGAGCAATGCCATGCCTGTTTTGCTCAGATGCATATTCCTCAATGGAGGATCTCAGAAGGAAAGTTCACGAAAATCTGGACCAGGGAAGGAGTCGGGGTGAAGGGGCTGGATATATGGCTTAGTCCAGGTCCCCTTTTTTTTCCTAGTCTAGCTTAAATCCTTTAGTAGAATTTTGCATATGTAGAAAAATGAAATGACTGCATATCCATCAGGCAGCCTCTCTCTATATGTACATTATGTATCTCAGCCAAGCTCTTGGTAGATGGGCTGTCGTTAGCTCAACATCACACTGCTCAGCAAATTCTTACAGTGATCTTCTAGAGCTGACAACAAACAAAACAAACAAAATGTGCTCAATTCCTGGAAGACATTACAGATCCTGAATCCCTTTAGAAAGGTGCAGTTAAGTTTACTACACTTCACTTAATAATCATATGGGAAGATGAATGCATTTAAAAAAGATTTAAGATAGGATTGTAACAGAGAGGATTTATTGTTCAAGCCCTAGCTGATGGCATAAGAGTTACCCAGTGTGCATTTCTGAGCAGCAGACTTTTTGGGGCTTTCATCTTAAATTGTAAACCCTGGGGGATGGACCTGGCCTAGTGCTCTTTGGATGCAGATCCGTGCTTGCATGTTGGCTCTGCCACCATATTAGCCATGTGTCCTTTGGCAGGTTCCTTAACCTCCATAAACCTGTTTCTTCTTCTATGAAATGATTATTCCTCCCATGCAAGGGTGTTCCAAGGATTAAATGAGATAATGCGTATAAAGCTCTTAGGATTATGTGCCTGGCACAGTTTTACTAAAAAGTTTATTATTATGACACAGAAATAGGTATGAATATGCAGCTTTATTTTTGTTAAGTTTCTTGGTACACAGTACTGTGTTTTGCATATTCTGTCAACCTAGAGTTGTGTCTTTGAGAAGTATTTGTTGTGAATCATTTTTTTCTCCCTTTCTTTATAATATTTTTGCTTACTTATCGTCAGACAGAAAATAAATCACAGAGGAAAGAAATTACTTCACTCTTGCCTTGGAGCCAGTTAGCTACAGGAAATCAGGAGAACTGGGGAGGGAAACAAAAAAGTTGAACTTTTGGACAGAGAAGTAATTGTATTTTTTTTTTCCACAACAGACTGAGAGACTGAGTATTAAACCCTTGCTTGTGGATTGCAAACTTCTGGATAGTGAGATCTGAGGGTGTATTTGCAGAATAAAATAAAATAGTGAAATAAAATAAAGAGAATAAAAGAAAAACCTCTGGCATTTTGAAATGAGCCAGTCAGTTTCATTGCTGTGCATATGAAAACGAAGAGTGTGCCTGCCCTTCCCAGCATTGCCTGCTAGGCTCCAAGTGCAATTCCCTACAGCTGTTTCTCAGGCTTTTTACTTTTCAAAATTGCAATTTAAGGCTGAGAATCAAAGGGGGGAGGATGTAGCTGGGCCCCAACATGTGGAGCCACAGCACTGTGAGTAAAAAGATCAGGTTTTCCTCTCATGACCTTACAGTGACGAAGGCTGGGGGAGGCTGAGCCTGGAATGCACCTGGAGTCCATTAAAGTGGACTCGTGGAAACAAATGCTGGGCTGTCAGAAAACCCAGCCCCCAGTTCCCCTGGCTTTTGCTCATTCACATTTTTCCTTTCCCTTCCCCTTCCCCCTCATTCTCTCTGCCTCTCTTTTTCTCTGTTCCTTTCATTCTGTGTTTACCCTGCTGCAGACCCTTAGAAATAGAAGGGTAAGAGAAAAGATGACTAGGAGGCTTTTTACAGTGATCAGATTCTTTAAAATTTACAGAAACACATGGCCATTGGGAATTCCCTTTTTGAATGCCGTTTGATAAGCAGGTTGTTGCTAGCATCATTACAAATGGATTATTGGGCAAAAATTGAAGTCATGTGGCCTGGGCAGAGGAAGCATGTGAAGAGGAGCTGAGGGGGAGGTGTAGTTGGGTGTGCCGGTTAGCTGGAGCCCGGTTAGAGTGCCATTGGGCAATTGTGTGCTGCACACTCACACCCTAAACAGGATGCTGCGCTAACCTAAGCTCTTAGTGCTCAGCTGACTTAAACTCTGAGCTCCTCCCCATCTATTTCAAATGCAGAAGAGGATAAAGTAGTTCTAATCATGCTTCTTTCTAACAATAACTATAAGTTGTTTTATGATAGCTGTAATCATACACAATTGAGAAGAAATCCAAAGTTAATTTTCTTTGTTGGGTCTGTTTGTTTGACTCTAAGATTCAGTACTGGTATGGCCTTGGCCTCCGACTTGTCTGTGATGAGTGACTCACTCTCTCCTACCTCCTACCCTTTTGGTGTCATTTGTTGCCTTTTAACATGCAACAGGCACCTTCCGAGTTGTCAGAGGGAGCTGTGCTCAAGGCCAGAGCAGTCCTCTTCCCTCTTTTAATTGGGTTCTAAGTTAGTGCCCCTCACCCTATATAAACAAACAAAGACAACATGAATGTATTAAGTTCCACACAGTCTTTACAATCTGGCTCTTAAATTTTTTTAATATAAAAACTTGCAAGCATGATGTCTGAATTTTGTGCATTCCTTGCCCCCTATTTTGAGGGAAAATGTTAGTTGGCAAGTGCTGCACATATTATGTCTATATTCTGTTTCATTGATGCTTCATAATCATTTTTTTAAAGTTGGATTTATCTATCAGATAAAATAAGTATTCACTTCTAATACCACTTAAGATGTAGGGTTTTGCTGACATTAAGTTCTCACTATTGGTATACAGGTATGTATAACAACAGGAGAGTAATAACAGCATGGGTGCACTCGTGGGGTCTCTTATAAAGCCAGATAGTTCATTTTATCTTGGATACTTTCAGAATGGCCTTTTACTTCTTCACCTGCTTCTGCTATGTCCATTAAGGCAACATGTTTTAGCCACACTTAACAAAGTTTCTCTCATCCATCTTTCCTTTTCCTTTCCAGTGTTAACATGCTGGTTCTGGACAGCAGGAGGAGACATAGTCAGGAGCCAGATCGTTGCTGATCCCATATAAGCCTGTGGTTTAGGAAGCTTTGTGTGTAGGATGGCTTGACTATAGTATTAGTCAAGGAGGGAAAGGAAGACCACAATTAAGACTGTGAGAGGGGGGAGAAGAAGGAATGAATTTAAGAGGCATTTATTTAGGACACAAAATCTACACTGAGATTGATTGGAGATGGGGTGCTATTTCTCAAAGTGTGATTCTTTCAGCATATGGGGTATCCTTAAAAAGACAGATTCCTGGGTCCCACCCAGACTCACCAAATCATGACCTCTTAGAGTAGGCCAAAGAACATGCACTTGTAACAGGTCCCCCGTGCAATTCTGATACACACTAAAATTTAAATTGTAAGGAAGAGGGAAATGTCAATGATGGACCTGGATGCAGGTTGCATACTGATACCCAAATGAGATAGGGAACATTGGACAAGGGAGTGGTTGTATGGGAGAGAAAAGATAATTCAGTTCGTACATGTCTTTTTGTGTTATTATCTCTTCTGTCTACTTTATCTCTTTATTGATTTCACCAACTGTGTGGGCAGATGACTTTCAAAGCCCTCTGTTATCATTACAGTGGTTCTTAGATATCCTTGGCAGATATCTTGGTGTATATTTGTTATTACAATTTTTAGGACCTCCTGGCCATATCTGCTAATTCTTATAAGTTCACCATCTTCCACTTTCACTTTCACCTGTTCTGTGGCTTCTGCACTGCTACCACTACAGTCTTTACTGACCCGTCATCATTTCTCTCCTCCCTTCCCTTATCTGTTCTTCACTCTTGCTAGGCTATGAATGCTTATGCTGTTGGTGATTCTGTCATTGATGGATGTAGGTGAGGTAAAAAAGATCAGCCTGTTGTCATCATCACCATAAAACATGCATCCTTTCAGAGCTTACAGATTTTTTTAAAGTCTTTTTTTCTAGAATTTTTGACTTTATTGTTTTAAAGCTTTTCATTGACAGGGATTGACATGTGATCTCCCCAGTGGTCCACTTGGACCAGGTGCCCCATCGTTTTCCACTCTGCCGAGTCTGGGCAGTGATAAGTTTATATACAATCCTTGAGCTGGCTTTTTAGCCTGCAGGAATCTTAGACTCATCCATCCCTTTCCTTCCTCCTTTCTCCCCAATCCTATCCAAACTTCATGATCCAGCTTCTTCCTCCATTACATCTTCTCCCCCTCATCCCTCTCAATACCCATAGTTATTTCTCATCTAACTCATTGGCTTGCAATAGTGACTGGGTTACTTCCCTGGTTGTCTGACCAGGAATGCACATTTTAGATGCAGCTCCAAAGAAACTTCCTTCTAGAAACCTCCTGAACTCTCCCTTCTACTCCTACCCTGGCAGTGTTATTCAGATGCTCCAAGGAACTCCTGCGAAAATTTTACAGGATGTTTCACCTCCACTGTAATTCTTGGTGTATTTGTTTGTCTTCCTCACTGCCACATAAGTTTATTGAGGGTAGCCCCAGCATTTTTTACCTTTGAATCCTGAGAGCCCACTATAGTATATGGTATACCTGCCACAAAACACTAATAAATTATATTGAATGAATCACTTTTTTTTTTTTGAGACAGGCTCTCACTGTGTTGCCTGGGCTAGAGTGTAACCGTGTCACCATAGCTCACTGCAACTTCAAACTCCTGAGCTTAAGAGATCTTCCTACCTCAGCCTCCCGAGCACCTGGGATTACAAACGCACACCACCACATCCAGCTAATTAAAAAAATTTTTTTTTGTAGAGATGAGGTCTTGCTATGTTGCTCAGGCTGGTCTTGAGCTCTTGGCCTCAAGTGATCCTCCCACCTCAGCCTCCCAAAGTGCTAGGATTACAGGCATGAGCCACCACTCCCAGCTCATGGATCATCTTATTTTGATTGAGATTCCAAGCTTACCAAGAACAGAAATCCTGGCTTTATATACAACTTTGAACATGACTTGGTATGTGCTATGGCTGCTCTTATTTGTCTGGCCTCACTTTCACTCTGAAGACCTGCCTGTCATCAGCCCTTTGTCTGTCAGCCTGTAATCACAGAGACATTATGCCTTTGACACGCTTGGAGGGGTAGGAGGAATGTTAGGATTTGACGTCTTGGCGCATAGCTCACCAGAGCATCTCAGATTACCTGCTCTTTCAAGTGCTACCGCACCTGGTGTTCTGTCCTCCCTGATCCCATGCATTTTGGCATCCATCATGTATGTAATGTCCACGTGTGCTCCTTACCAGGCAGCCACAACAGAGTTTTGTTTTTACTCAATTAAAGCCTCCTGCTTCAGTCTCTGAAATGAATGGCAGTGGCATTAAGCAGTGGGGGGTGATACTTTATTGGAATTAAGAGCAAGGACTTTGGAGCCAGACGGCCTGTGTTTGTCTCAGTTATTAGCTGTGTCACCTTGCACATGTTACTATGCCTCAGTTTCCTCATCTGTAAATTGGAGATAAATAAAATAAAATAATGTTGTTTAGAGGATTAGTTAACAAAACAGTACATGGTATAATGTGTTAGCTGTTATGGTCTTTGTTGCTTTGCTTATATTTTGTGTTCTTATAAATTGATGCCAACAAAAGCAATTTTCATTTACAAATAAATGTATGTACATATTCACTTTATGTAAGTTTACTGTATTCTTATTATGTTCTAGGCATTTTGCTAGGTATTGAGGATATAAAAATTTGAGGGCATGTTATACGTCTGTCTTGCCTGGAGTTGTTGGTCTATGGAAGATATAAACTAATAGACGGTATCGATGCAGGTGGTAAATGCTGTGACTGGGAAAGCACAGTGTACAGTGGGAAGGCCTGGCGTACTTTCCGGCACTGGAGCATCAGGGAAGGCTTTCCTGCTGGGGCCAGAAGGACAGGTAGGAATCAGCCAAGTGAAGGGAGAGAGGAGCTGTGTTTGACTCGTGTTCCAAGAACCAGTAACTGAGGCACAAAGGCCTGGAGACATGAAAAAGCAGAGTGCTTTTGAGGAACTGAAAATTTTGACATAGGGAGGGAACTAGCAAGCGTTGAGGCTTTGAGCAGAGAACCGCTGCTGCCTTGTCTACCATGTGAAGGAGCTTGGACTTTTCCTTACAAGTACTGAGGCCATTGAAGCGTTTAATAGGGCAGTGACATGATCAGATTTGTGTGTGTGTGTGTGTGTGTGTGTGTGTTACCCTTTTCATTGTAAAATAAAAGTAGATTATATGAGCACATGTGCAGCTTAATAAAGTATTTTAAAGCAAACACCCTGGTAGCCACAACTGGCAACGTTCACCCCCCAAGTCTCCCTTCAAAGGGGGATCCATTCCAATCACACGTCCCTCCTGACAGAGACTACCGTGACTTCTACTGCTATCATGTCCTTGTGATCCTTTAGAGTTCATCCAGGTGTGCATCCCTAGGCATTATACTTCAGTCTTGCTCATTTTTGAAATGTTTTGAAGGCTTTTTTATCTGCAGTTTCCCTTGCATGCCTTTATTTTCTTCACACTTTATCTGTGGAAGAACCTGGGTCCTCTGACCTATGTCACTTCCCGTAGTCTAGATGTCACTGATTGCCGGCCCAAGGCGCAGGTCAGTGAATAATTCTGCCCTTGGTTTTTCCTGCAGATTGACAGCCGGATGCCGAGGCTTGATCCACTCAGTTTTGATCACTCAGACACAAGCATGTGTGGTGGCCGTTCTCTCATCAGGAGGTTTCTCGTGTGGCAGACTCTGTTCTAGGAAGAATCTCTGACCACGTGTGGGAGTAGATTGTGGAAGCCAAACCCAGAAGACCTGTAGGCCTTTTGTGTTTATCCAGGTGAAAGTCTGGAACAGGAAAGGAGTGATAGGGTCCAGTGATAAAGAATTAGCACTTAAAAGACTTGACAGTTGTATTGGAGGGACAAAGAGGACAAAGAAGTTTCTTTATGGGATATGGAGGGGATGGTGGGACCTTGCCGTGAGCTTGTAACACTTGGAGCTGTTAGAGAATGTTAATAAAGGTTTAGTGTTGGATATACTGAATCGAAGTGCCTATGTACCCAAGAGGAGATGTTTAGTTCACAACTCTCAAGCTTTATTTTTAGCAACTTCCTATTTGCCAGTGGTATATTGTGACATACATATATGTATATATGTAAAATATATTTATATATTTTATTGTCACCAGAAAAATTTTTTATCCAATATAAAATATACTTTCAGGTACAATAGACATAGTTTCTGTTGATGATAGAGAAATGCAGAAGGAAAGTTCAGAGAAGGTGAGATTTAATTAAAGTAGTCCTACCCCAAAAAACAAATGAATAACAGCTGGAAAAATGAGAAGAAAAGTCGAGGTGCTAATACAGCGTTGCAGCCACGTGGGTGTCCTCAAATCACTTTCTGGAGCTGAAGCCAAAATGAAACATCATGCAGGCTGCGCTCTGGGAGGAGAGTATTAGCTTGAGTGAATCGTGCTGCTGCTTCTGAAGTTAAAAAGGAAAAAGAAAAAAAGATTCCTGATTAAATGTGTATAGTGATTTGGGCTTGTACCAATTTAGTGACTAATTTTCAGCTCATATCTGTGATTCATTTGTAGTGAATTCACTATTATCAGCAAAAATCTGATCTGGGGAAAGAAAGAGATAAGAATAAATAGAACGTGCACATATTGTTAAAATTTTATATTAACTTCAGTATCGTCCCATCCTAAGCTCTTAGCAATAATTTTTAAAAACCATATGAAATTGACTATTTTACCTTCTTTCAAGAGCCTGTTGACATGAGAAAGATTTTAAAGTATTACTGAATCCACTTTGAATCTTTTGCCTTTGCTTTTCTGTTCTACTCTGGTCTGTCACTTGGTCAGAGAAGATGGAGAGAATGTGATGACATTCAGCATTTCGGGTCAGCTTTTATTTTCCCTGTGATAGATAACTCTAGATCTAAAACTTGGGAAAGTGTTTAATGCCTGGGGCCTGTTGAAGGCAGCTCACAAGTTTGGCTCATAATTTAATTTAAATTTAGTTTGTTTATCAATTCTGCTTTCGTGGCAACATATGAGGTAACACATCCCACAACATTTATGATTCACAAAGAAAAGTTCTGAGCTGACGTTTTTCTACTCTACATCCAAATTACTTTTAAGATGTACTTTTTGAAGTTGCATCCCCGGGACATAAAATAAATATTATTGGTAAAGGGTGCTGTCACGGGCATTAGTCATTACTTCTCTTGAATGTAAACGGCTTCAAAGCCAAGCAAAATTGTTTTGGAGGGTGAGGGATGCTTTTCTTATTGTTTTTACACACAGTAATAAATTATTTTTCCCTTCCTGAATTGACTGCCAGAGCCCTTGTGGTATCTTCCCATCTGCCTCCATTGTGCAACACTGGAGGTTCCGTCCTCTACTTTGAACCTTCAGAACTTCTCTGGTTTCCTGGGCTCCTTCCTGATGATCTCACAGTGGGATTTCCCTCAGTGCTGGCTCCAGACCCTCTGCAGGGAAGCGTCTGGGTAGCCTCTGTTTCAACCCCGCACCTCCCACTGAAGCAGCCCTGGGCCCGGGGCCTCTCTGCTGGCAGGATAGATGTGGTGGGTGGCTTATTTTGGATCACACTTACCCTCTCAGACAGTGGCATTCAAACCTCTTTTGACTGTGACTCATAATAAGCAACAAAATTTCCAACACAGCCCAATGGACACATAACTTTAACTTTACATATATAAATATGTAAGTAAAAGTTTCAGGAAATAGCTCTCATATTGAAATTATGCTTTATACTTTGCTATTTTCTGTTCCATTCCATGCCATTAAATTCCATTAAACATGAACTAGCCAAACCTATTATATTCATTTCCCAATCTATTTATAGTTTAAAAACCCTGCCCAACATTCTGATAAACACATGATTCTTTTCCAAAGAATCCCTTCTTAATATCCTTGAACATCTCCAGTGAGGGGACTGCTCCACTCTTTGAGGTGGCCTTTTTATTCTATAATTCTAGTGTTTAGAATGCTTGTTGCCAAAATATATTGGGAAGCATCTTTATTTCATTAAGAAGCAGTGCAAGTCTGTGATTAATGATTACACTTCAGGTTTCCAAGACGGAGTGGAATGAACTCTTGCAGCACATTATTTCCTATTGGCGCACAGAATAAAATCAGCCACAGTTCATTACTGTTTTTAAAAGGCCTCTGGATTTATGAAGCTCTAACGTAACTTCAGCAAAAACTTTAAAAAGCATATTTTTATATAAAAGAAAAAATTTGATAAAACATTAAGAAGCAAGAATCTTGGGTAAATATTAACCTTACTCCAAGACACAGTAAGATACCATTTCATGTAGTCTAGTACTTTAAAGCCTGCCTCACTTTGGTTTTGATATTTTCCTACTATGAGGATAGCAAAGATTTAGCAATTTGACTACAGTTTTGCGGGGGGGAGGGCAGTATTTTTGATGGGGTCTTGCTCTATTGCCCAGGCTAGAGTGCAGCAGTGCAGTCACAGCTCACTGCAACCTTGAACTCCTGGGCTCAAGAGATCTTACTGCCTCAACCTCCTGCGTAGTTAGGACTAAAGGCACACAACACCCTGCCTGGCTAAATTTAAAAAAATTTTTTGTAGAGACAGAGTCTCACTATGTTGCCCAGGTTGGTCTTGAACTCCTGGCCTCAAGCAGTCCTCACACTGCTGTCTCCCAAAGTGATGGAATTACAGGCATGAGCCACTCTGCCAGGCCCAAATTTTGCCATTGTTAAAGTGTCTCTCACATTTTATAACTTTATACTTCAGGTAATTCTTTGCCTTTTGCATGTTGTGTTGGCAGAATACTAGGGCTTACTCTCAGGTAATCAAGAGTAATGTGTGTTCAGGTAGCAGCAGGAGGGTGGAGGACGGGGATACGAGATGGCAGAGATGGCAGGTCACATCATTTAATGTCAGTGTATTTTTTGCTACAGCTGCTGTACCAAAGTACCACAGACTAGGTGGCTTGAACTAACAGAATTTATTCTCTCATGGCTCTGGAGGGTAGAAGTTGGAATTCAAGATGTTGGCAGGGTTGATTTCTTCTGGAGGCACAACAGAGAAACTCTCTCAAGCTGCTCTCCTAGCTTCTGGTGGTTGTGGGCAATCCTTGCAATCCTTGATGTTCCTTAGCTTGAAGATGCATCATTGCTCTCAATTGTACACAAATAGTTTATAATTTTAATTACAATAACGATCTGTCATATTTTATAGATAAGCTGTAATTTTAAAGACCTTAATAAGACATTTTTCTTCATCCATCTTCTTGGAGAAGAAGATGCTGCAGCCTTTTGACTTGCTATGATCTGTTAAATAGATTGCTTGAGCACTAGGTCTGCTGTACACTTGTTGCCTTATACTTTTCTCTCTTGTGTTGGATTCCCCATGCCATAGGTTCTGTGCTTTCTTCTTTTTTGATATACATCCTAATTTGGGTGGAGAAATTCTCCACTGGTTTCCTGAGATAGGGTTTAAAAGAGGTAAATTTTGAGATGTTGGATATCTGTATGTGTTTATTCTGCCCTCATGTTTACATGGTTGCTTGGCTGGGTATGGAATTATAGTCTGAGATCATCTCTCCAAGTTTCGGAGGCATTGATCCATTGTATTCTGGCATCTTGTGTTGCTGTTGAGATGTCTGATCCTACTCTGATTCTTCTTTTTTTTTTCCCCTCTTTTTCTTTTTTTGGTAGAGATAGGGTCTCACTCTTGCTCAGGGTAGTGTTGAACTTCTGAGCTCAAGCAATCCTCTCACCTTGGCCTCCCCTACTCTGATTCTTAATGTTTTGAATTAAACCTCACTTTTCACTCCAAAGCTTTTAGGGTCTTTTCTATGTTACCCAGTGTTGTGAAATTATAGGGTGGTGTGTCTGGGTTTGGGTTGGGTCTGTTTGCAGCCATGTGCTGTGCGCTTGATGTACTCTTTCAATCTGGAAACTCATGCCCTTTAATTCTAGGAAATGTTCTCAATATATTTGGATTTCTTCTCCTTTCATTTTCTTTGTTTTCCTTTTTGGCTCTCTTCTTGTTCAAATGTTCAAATTCTTGGCCCAGTCTTTTTTTTTTTTTTTTTTCTCTTCTGTTTTTATTTCATTATTTTATTTTTCTGCTTTCTCGAGATTTCTTCAACTTTGTCTCAACCCCTCTATTGAGCTTACCTTCCTGCTATTTTGTTTTTCATTTCAAGAGCTTCTTTTTGTTGGTTTGTTTTGAAATTTCCTTCCACTTGGCTGATTTAATTTCTCCCAAGCTGCATTAATCATTTTGTTCATTTGGGGCTCTTCTGTCCTATTGTGGGATTTCCTCAAATCTCTGATAGTCTTTGACTGTCTAACTGTATATCAGAAATGGGTTTTATATTATTAATAGTTTCCTATTGGTGCTGTAACAAATTGCCACAAACACCGTGGCTTACAACAACACAGATTTATATTATAGTTCTGTGGAAGTCTAATACACTGGGCTAAAATTAAGGTGTTAGTAGAGCTACATTTTCTTCTGAAAGCTCTAGGGCAGAATTCTTTCCCTTGCCTTTTCCTAGCTTCTAGAGTTCACATTCATTCCTTTGCTTTTGGCTCCCTGTCTCCACTTCAAAGCCAGCAACCTTGCAACTCCTGCTTAGTCCTCCATGGTGACATCTCTCTCTGACCACAGCCAGGAAATCTTTACTTTTAAGGACCCATGTGATTAGATTAGGTTTACCTGGATAATCCAGGATAATCTCTTATCACAGGGTTTTAATCACATCTGCAAAGTCCCTTTTGTCGTGGAAGGTAACGTATGCACAGATTCTGGGGATTAGGATGTGGACATCTTTGAAGGGACCATTATTTTGCCTGTCACAGGTTCTAAACAGCTGATTGGTCACTGTGGGGGGAGGGACCTTTTGACTTCAGTATAATGTTACTAACAATTTGGCTAAACCTTTTTCCCTGGGAAACACTGGGAGTCAGAATCTTTAGATCTGTATCCTTTGTCATAGACCTCTTACCCTTCTTGAATCATGTAATGTTCAAAATAGGTGGTATGTTTTTGATATTCCATGTTATAAAATTTATATTGAATTTTTATGTTTAATAAATAAATACATCAAGTACACATCATTATTATCACTGATCAGTTACTGTCAGAGCCAACATTTATAAATTATGTTTTCTTATCTGGCAGGGCCAGCCACCTTGTATCATCCTGGCTATTCTTGAATTTTTAATTTTTTTCTTAAAATTATATTTACTGCTTCTAGGTATGGTTTCTCACCTGATCACTGGATGCTTGCCTAGTCATTGACTGAAGTGATGACATCAATAAGCTGTCCAACTGAACTTTTGAAACATATTTTACATTTTACACATATAAATGTAAAGCATGTTAAACATTTAAAATACCAAGATACTTTTTTAACACATTGACTGCCACACTAGAAAATATTTTTTTCCCTTGGGCCATGGTATTTTATTATGAAAATAGAATAAAAACTTTGAAAACAAAATGATCCTTTCTAATTTAATGAAAATTTGTTATTTTTTATTGTTTTCTGTGCGTGAGTTATATGCACCTTGAAAAATAGTTCACTCGGCTCAAGGTAAAGAGATGTGTGAGTTACATATGCTTCATAAGGCCCCAGGCCTGAAACTAGCATGAGTTAAATACAACTCACATGGCGGTTTTAGTGTGTTAAATGGGCAAATACCATTTCATTATGCTTTTGTGAACAATAGAGACAAATCTAGTTATTCCCTCCTGTCACCTTTCCAGGTCTCAGAATTTCTCCATTACAACAGATTCTTTCAAAATTTGTCATTAGAATTTGATATGTAAGCCTATTTTAACCCTAGTCCTTTGAGCTCTGCCATCCCACCAAAACAGAGGTCTTATTACCAAATTTGCGTAATTTTACTTATCGTGTAAAATTAGCTTTTTAGGATGAATACTAGCCCAAAGCACACTGTGTCAGTTAAAAGGGATTATAATTATGAATGCTGTTTGATTCCATTTAAATAGATTATTGTTGGGTAGCATACTTAAATATTTGGATAAGACTTCATGTCATTGAGTTAAACATTGAAATAATGACCTGGCAATACCTTTTCCCATTTAACAACCCTACTCTACATTTTATTTGCATTAAATTGGCATATTTGATACTCAGATTAATTCATTTTACCTAAAAATCATCTAAAATACTTTTCATTTAAGTAAAACATTTCTTTTAGTTTCTGCTTTTGCATATTTGACTCCTCAATATTCTTCTTGAATGGGGGCAAGCTGACTTAAATTTTATATTTTAGAATTTAATATTTGGGATATTGAATTCATAGCATTAAAATGAAATTAAGTGGTAGTATTCTGCTATATTAAATCCAGTGATTTAATGAATATAGAAATATAGATTATGTAAAGAAATGTTCTTTTACATTTCAGGACCGATAAGTTATTTTTCCTGGAGATGTCTTCATATACAATCAACTCCCATTCTGTCATACTCTTATCCTTCTAGCAATTGTTTTCAAATAGGGAAAGTCATTCCCAAAGAGGATGTTGAAAAAAGAAAGCTCATTGTCCATTTCTGTGTACTGTAGCGCTGGTCAGTGTCAAAGATAAACAAAACTGGACAGTAGTTAAAGTAGTAAGGACAGACTTCAATCAGTAATAACTATTTCAATAAGGAAAAGAGTCCAGTGTAAATTGATCTGAGCTTCGACTTGTATGAAGGTGAATGAGTGTTTTACAGGGAGAATGAAGGCATATGGAGGTGGGTAAGCAGGGGCTTAGTAGAGCCAGGGAAGTGAGGAATTACAAAGGTCAGTTAGTGTGCATGTGGTTGGGCCAGCTGTGTGTGCTAACTGGCCATTATGGAAGGTAGGGTTCTATCCTCCCACACAGACTGGGAGACAGAGACGGTATGCTCAAATGTTGGCTGGAACAAACAATACTCTTTTTTAGCAGCCTGGAGTTCCTCAGGCAGATACTTCAGGGGAGATAGGGTCATCTTAGGGATGTGGCCTTGAGCTGTTAGAAACTATGTTAGTGTTTGCTCAAGTCTTCATAGAGCAAGGTTGAGGCCTAGTCAAGAAGAGGAAGCAGAGGAACCTGACTGGAGTCTGATCAAATAGAGAATCTTTGTTACCAGCTTAAGGGGCCCACATTCTGAACATGCAAGTCAGACCCAACCTCTCCTGGGCCAACTCTACCTAGAATAGTGCATTAGCTTCCCCAGGCTCATCGGGTCTACGGGGAAGGGAAGGGTTGTTTCAGGAATTCTACATGATTGGTGTCTCATGGTCCTTGGGTGGGCCCTGAGCAACGATATGAACACAGAGTCATAGTATCTCATCTTTTAACGTCTGCCCCTTTTCTCAGATCTCATGCCTTGTCTCAGCCTTAGTGTCATGAAAATAGCAAGGCTTAGAACCCTGTGTTGTGTTTGAGCATTTAAGTACCCTACTGCCTCGCTCTTTGAAAGGTCAGTAACTCTGGCACTGTCCTCTGACTAGGTTCTTCTTGCAAACTGGTGACTTTGAAAGCACAGTGCTTCCCCTCACCAAGAAGAATTAAAAACAATTCTAGATTCAGATAGTTCTGGATTCCATTCTTGGCTTCACCATTTAACTTAACTATGTAATCTTGAACACGTTACTTTCCTATCCAAATTCTGTTTTCACTGTCTATAAAATGTGGTGTAATACCTAATGTGAATTATGAAGATGAAATGAACTAATGTATGTAAAGAGTTTAGCATAGACTATGTGCTTAATTAATATGAAGAACAACTTCTCCCTTCCCTCCCAACAATAAATACGGCATTTGGTTCATGGCGCCAATGCCAACCTTTAGCTACCTGATCAAACACTTTGAATATGGATATTAAGCCAGGCCAGAGTTTAAGCCAGCATGCCCTTTGGACTACTGACCACCCACTCAAAGCGCCCTAGATCAAGTCTCTCCATATTCCAGGCTTACTCTGTTCCTCTTGGCAAGTCACTGCCAAGGCCTGGTGTGCTTCACAGGTGAGAAATCCACTTCCTTTTGGCTAAATTTTATAGGAATTACTTACAAAAGTTTAACATATTACTGACATTTAACACTCATGGTTAGTTTTCACATTTAAAACAAAGGAAAAGAGATGAATCGCTACTGCACTCGTCATGTTTTTAAAAGGAGTTGGGGATACATGACTCTCTTAACTTATTGGAGGTTGTTTCCCAATGTACAAAGGCATTTGGTTGAAAGTTGAATGACTTTCTATCCAGTTACTGTCTTCAGGAAAGTTTTAGAACCAATAGACTAATTTACTTTTAAAAATAGAATTGACCTTATTTTGGCGTATTCTGGTGGTGTGACCAAGTACACACTTGCAGGCAGAGGTGTGGCGTATATACAGCAGACAGCTGCAGTGAAGCTGGCCAGTGTGAAGCTGGTGCAGCTCTACTCTGTTAAGTCTACAGTTTGGAGTTTCTAGAGGTCACTGTTGTGTTATGAATTTAAATTGATAATTCTTTTAAACCTTGTTTCATTTTCTCTTAAATTTATAGTTCCATAACTATGTAGTCTCTAAAATTAGATTTTAAACATAAATCTTCTACTTTATGAATTTACTAAGTGCACATATTACAGGTTTATAAAACCATATGTTATTTTGAAAATGAGAAAAAGGTGGATCATTTTTGTTGAGTTCTGCTGCTTTGTTGGAAAGCTATGACAAATGGTAGAGCCTCATTTAAACACACTTTTAAAAATACATAGAGTTGCCTATACCATGGATCATATGATGGCCTTCAGAGCATAGCTACATATGGAAAAGGCTGGTATAAAATTGTTAGGCTCTGAAAAGTGTAGAAAATAGGACTAAGAACCATGATAACATAATAAAGGGAGTTATGAGTTGTTACGTTGTTTTTAGTGTTTATTTCTTATATATTGTCAATTAACTTAAATCAGTGATCTCTTGGCACCTCTTAGATTTTAAATTCCTAACTTCTTTTTATTCCAAGTGTTTATTTTGACAGTATTTATGTAAATGAAATAGATAGTTGCTATGAATTGAATGGCTTCCCCCCAAAAAAATACATGTTGAAACCCTAACCCCTAACATGGAGGTATCTAGAGAATGGGGACTGTAGGAGGTAATTAGATTTAGATAAGGTCATGAAGCTGGAGCCCTCGTGATGGGATTAGTGCCCTTATAAGAAGAGACACAAGAGAGCTCTCTTTCCCCACGTGCATGCCCCTAGGCAAGGCCGTGTGAGCACACAGTGAGACAGACGGCAGCCTCTAAAAGCCAGGAAGAGAGCTCTCACTAGCACCTGACCGTGCTGGCACCCTGATCCCAGACTTCCAGCTTCCAGACTTTGAGAAAATAAATTTCTGTTATTTAAGCCACCCACTCTATGGTATTTTGTTACAGCAGCGTGAGCTAAGAAAACAGTATAAAAATTTAAGCAATATTCTGTGAACCCTATAATAGTAAATACTAATCTTTTCACAGATAGTTATGGTTTATAGACTGTCTATATATGTTTAAACTATACGAGAATTTTAAAAATAGAATCATTTGATCACTTTTACTTTCAAATCTATACCAATAAAGTAGATACTGACATTGTTATTAGACTTCATTTTATGGGTTATTTAATCAAACAAGCTATCAAGTTTTAAGTAATCCAGACTTCTTAGATTATCTAATGATGTACTTTGTAGAAAACAGTTCAAAAAGTATTTGTGATAATAGAAGCAGTCTGTCCATTTAAAATTCTTATAAAATTGTGATTAATGAGGCTGCTAAATTTTGAAAAGATGTTTATGCCGATTTCTTCCTTTTATAGTCACAGCTTAATTCATGGAACTAGCACAGTCATGATAAACTTTATGCCTTTCCCCACCGACACCCAACCTTTCAATCCAGGAAATCAATAGCTCTTTTTGTGTTCAAATTATTCTATTTCATGCTAGGCACAATGGCTCACGCCTATAACCCCAGCACTTTGAGAGGCCAAGGTAGAAGGATGGCTTGAGACTAGGAGTTTAAGACCAGCCTTGGCAACATAAAGAGATTACATCTCTACCAAAAAAAAAAAAAAAAAAATCAAAAAAATTAGCTGGGTATGGTGGCACATGCTTGAAGTCCCAACCACTTGGGAGGCTGAGGCAGGAGGGTCACCTGAGCCCAGGAATTCGAGGCTGTAGTGAGCTATGATTGTGCCACTGCACTCCAGCCTGGGTAACAGAATAAGACCCTGTCTCATTAAAAAAAAAATTACCTATTTCACATAAATTCACCTTTGAAAATATTGTAGGCACTAGTTTTCAAACTTTCTGGACTCAGGACCCTTTTATGGTCTTAAAATTAATGAGGACATCAAAGAGCTTTTTTAGTTAGGCTGTATCTATCAAAATTTATCACATTAGAAATTAAAACTGAGAAGTTTAAAACATATCTATTTATTCATGTTTATAATATTTTTAAAATAATAAGTTCATTTAATGTTAACATAAATAACATTTTTAGGAAAAAATAACTGTATTTTTGGAAAAAAATACTTGGAAGGCATTATTTTACATTTTTGCAAATCTTACATGTCTGCTTCTGCATTCAGTTTGTTAGGATGTGTTGTTTTGGTTGAAGTATATGAAGAAAATCCAGCTTCATACAGATATGTTCGCGAAAAGGGAGCATTGTAATAATCTTTTCAGTTAATTATGGATATTCTTCTTTGATACAGTACTAAAACTTGACAAATACTGATTCCATAAAAATTAATTGCAGTGTGGAATCTAAAGTCATGTTAATGAACTCTTCATAGTTTTTTACTTTAAAATCCACTGTTATATTTTGCACTTAGAATAGCTCTTTTATCCATGCATGGCTTTTATCATGCCTTTGTTATTTTGAATGTTTTGTTCACTGAGTTATTTCAGTTTTCCAAATGTTGACCCATTTAGTTATGCAATATAAAAATAAATCACATTCATTAATGTTCTCACTGATTTCATCAGAAGAGTTTTTAATTATTCGTAAGCTCTTAAGCTCTCAGTGGTGGATACAAGTTTTCCAAAATTTTTATTTCAGCTTAAAGGCTCCAAGTTTGTCGTTGGCAACAGAGGCTTTCGGCTTTCCTTGGACTGGCAGGACAGCCTTGTTTATTTTCACGAAAACTACTTTAATACCCAAATCTAAACAACTGTAATTTGTCAGTCACCGATTCTGTCGTGTAAAAATGATGTTTCGTGGAAAAAAAACAAAAAAGCTAGTTCAGCTCTCAACCTGGTGGATGATTTCTTTTCCTTCTGACACTCATACTTTGGTACTCATTCTACTTTTTACAGATTTCCCATTTCATCACACAGGATGTCAAAAAGATGTATACTCAAAAGGTTGAGATTTTTAAAACATTATTCACTCTTGCCACTTTATCAAGGACATTCTTAAGTAAAGCAGGCTTTTTGTTTAAAACTGTGAGTACATGGCAGTGCAAAATCATACAAGGACTACTAGGGCAGTTTAGTGCCCCTGCTTGGATTCTTGCTAAGGCACCAGCATTTTTACCCACTACTATTGTTTTTGCACCATCAGTGCAAATATCAACATGTAACATATTTATATTATTATGAAAATAACTTGCTTGTGGATCCCCTGAAGGTGCCTCAGAGATCCAGGGACCCATAGACCTTACTTTGAGAATAGTTGCTCTAAGGGGAGCAAGTGTAGCTTACTTACAAAAGAGGAATGTAGTGCAAATTTTCTTAACTAACCTTCTCTTAGCTGGCAAGCCAATGAAATTAACTTCCATTCTTTGTATAACATGGTGGCTACTCTCATGGAATGCTGAATGTCAAGGCTGATGGCAGTAGAGTTCTGTGCTTAGCAAGTATCAGCTGTATTTGTTCTCAAATCAGTTAATGCCAGTTCCATTAATACCTGTAATTACACAATTTTAGTAATGTTGTATAAATAGATGAAGTGTGAGTTTAAAAAAAGTTAATGTTTGTAAAACCAATAATGTTGTGTAAATAGATGAAGTGTGAGTTTAAAAAAAGTTAATGTTTCTGAAATCAACTTAAATGCTTTGGAATGACTTACTGTAAAAAATTGCTCACGTGATTTAGTGTAGATGAGATTTGTAAAAGATTAGGGGAAAACGCACAAAAATCTGGAAGGATTCTGCATTCCTTTCTCAGGCATTTTTAATTTCTTTCTGTATTACAAAGAAACTAAAGCTGGAAATTGTGATGATGTGTTATGTGTGTTCTTTGCAGGAAAGAACAATGAAACTCCATATGTAGACCCATTTCAAAGAATAGGCTTTGACTCACCTTCAAAAGATTGGTGAATGTGTGTACATATGGATATATTTTAAATTGAAACAAAATTCACAAATTAATATCTGTATTTTTTTACATGATTTCTCACTTAACCAGCTTTTCCAGTGAATTGATTAACCATTGGTCAGGATCACATTGAATATGATAGTTTCTCAGCTGTTATCCATGAGCTAGGAGCAAATTTCCTTTGGTTTCTATGACTACAAAATATGGCTTCTTCCACCATTGCACTTTGTATCTGAGGCTGGGTAAGACTGTATTGGTAAAGAATTTCTATAACCTTTTAGAAATACAGCTATTACAGGCCAGCTTTCATAATGACATAGGGATGAACGTGAAGGTACCATAAACCTTTTTTATTAGTGTGCTAGTGTTTTGTTGAATTGGAAATTGCTTGAAATGAGCAAATTACATGTTGGGGCTTGGAAATTTTCACAGAAATTCGCCTAACAATATCTCACAAAGGGTGATAATTATGTAAAATGTTCTATTATCTCTAATAATAAGATCGTTGGCTAATCATACCTGTGAGGGTTTGGTAGGTGGTAGCGGTTCATTGATGTCCTGTACACCCAGCTTTATCACGGCTAGGTGCACATACTGTCATTTATAGATGCATCATGACATGGTACGATGACACAGGGCTGAGAAACAAATGACTTGGCTTGTCTGCCTGGCTCACCGATCACCAGGAGTCAGTGAAGAGAGTTCTCAACTCCCTGGCAGTGAGCACACAGTATGAGTTGTTTTTTTCCTAGAAGTAGGGAATTAATTCACAGTCTGGACAGACACTGGACACACACTGGAAAGCTGACTGGCTGGAGCAAGGCAGCTTTGTCTGTGACCAGATGGTAAAGAAACTCATCAGTCTCAGTCTTTTTAGCACCAGGCTGTATCACCAGTACAGCTAACTAATCCCTGAAATTGTTACTAAATACAAGGGGATCTCTCCATCCCTCCAGTTTCCTGACTTCATAATGATCACATTATCATTGTTAACAGTGAATACAACAGAGAAAAAGAAAACCCCACCCTTTCCTACCCTTGTAGAAGTTAAATTCTAGTAAGGATACACACGCACACATTTGTTTAGGCGGACAAAAAAAAAAAAGGAAGGAGAATGAAATATTGTTAGTTGGGCATGGGGGTGATGAAATTATGACAAGGTGACCAGAGAAGGCCTCACCAAGATCACTTATTTAGCATAAACTTCTAAAGGAAGAACATAGTCTTGAAGAGTTAGTATCTCAGAACATTTTTAAGTATTTTTAAACTCAGGTCTGTGGGGTTTATTTGGGGGAAATACTGCATTTTAACTTTTACTAACTCTAACTGAAATCTAGCATTGCTTCCACTTATGAATAGAGATAACCAACTGTAATAGCATTGGGAGAATCTGTAGCTTGGTTATAGATAAATATCACAGATATTTTTCTATCACATTACAGTTGTTATAGACATTTCAAAATTTATGCTCATCACCACTTATAAATTATGGTGTTTACTATCCCTGCTGTTAAATGTTGGTATTTAATACTTTAATACAGAAGCACTTTTATCATTATTTTATAAAAATATATGTATTACTTATATTTCAAAATAATGGACTTCCTTGTATTCTTACATATTATGTCTTATGAATTTTAAAGCATTTCAAAAACAGGCTAAGGCTTCATTAGATTGCCAAAGGAGGTTCACGGCATAGAAATGTTAGGCTTTAGCTTAATCTCTAATTGAGGGCTTTCTTCCACCTCCCACAGGTACAGCACTGTCTTCATTTGTTTCCCTCTCTTAGAGATTACTCAGATATATCCTGAACAATGCGAAGGCTTTTCTGCCATAATTCCTTAGAGTTCTGATCATGAAAGATCCTTTTTTGCTTCCTGTTTAATGCAGGCCACACACTATTAAAATATTTGCAGAATAATGTCAAAAAGAAATTTGGCTTCCTAGAAAATGGCAATGTAATACATCACAGAAGATCAAATTTGGACTTCTCAGGAAGACATTCGAAGGACCTTAAAGGCAATGCAGTTCATTTTAGGGGAAAGGACGAGATGTAGAAATTCAGGGTTAGAATCAGCTCCCAGTCACATCAGCCTTTCAGCCTCACTTCCCACCATGGTGTTGACCAAGTAGGTCTGTCCAGCTTGAGAGGTCACGGATTGTAGACCACTATACCTTCATATTGACCAGCTGTGGGAAATAAGATGGAATATATATGCTCAACTGTCTCAGTAAGGCAGTCAACCTGCGAACTTCTTATGCAAGTGAAAAGGGAAGGGTGAGCCCTGGTTGAATAGGTACTTGAGAGCTATACCCTGCCACTGCTTGTTCTGTGCTTTAGATCTCTTTGAATATATTCTACCACCTTTCATCATGAATAAAAAATCAAAAGTAAAAATTCTCAAAATCTTGATGTTACCAGAAACCTGGGAAGAGAACAATGTTAACTCTATAATTTTCTCATGAGACAAACTTTATGCTTTTGTCTTATGTAGAGGGAAGTTGATTCTGTGTCATTATACTTCTTGGATTATATCTTCCATTCTGCCCTTTAGTTCTGAGAAATAGACATTTAAGAAGTGTGATGAAAGCAGTGAGCCTTGATGAACTCATTTCCATGGTTTGTTTTCCTTTACAGGTTGGTGAAAGATGCTCCTTGGGATGAAGTCCCGCTTGCTCACTCCCTGGTTGGTTTTGCCACTGCCTATGACTTCTTGTACAATTACCTGAGCAAGACACAACAGGAGAAGTTTCTTGAAGTGATTGCCAATGCCTCGGGGTATATGTATGAAACGTCCTACAGGAGAGGATGGGGATTTCAATACCTACACAACCATCAGCCCACCAACTGCATGGCTTTGCTCACAGGAAGCCTCGTGCTGATGAATCAAGGTACTTGTGTGTACAGCCAAGATGACGTCTGAGCTGACGCCAGTCAGAGTTGCCATGTTGTGAGCAAAGTATTTCTGTAACTGTTCTTAGGTACATGTTCATACTTGGATCCTAACTAAGGCCATGAGATGAAGTAATACCTAGGGCATCTCTTAGTTAATTGAGGGAACTCTCTTCCTTACTTTCTGCTAGTATATTAGCCTGCAGGTTATCTAATTATGGCTTAGATTGTCCCAGGCCATATCCTCATAGTACAGGGTCAGTGATGAATATTGAGTTTTCCAGAGAATTTTGACAGTGAAGACAGCCAGCCTGGAATAAGTGAAGTTTTTAAAAGCTGAACAGGTAGTTTGTTATTTGAAATGAATATTCCTAGCACATGGGTGTGAATCATAACACCACTATTCTTTTTTTCCATAAAGAGAACAACCAATCTAGATTATTTACATCAAAATTGGAAGCCATTTTTGTAGATTATATAGCTACTTTAATGTATTATGTAATTGCCAATATTACTTCTTTTGTTCTTATAACTCTAACTTGATTACAACTCCTGTGGAAATCTATATATTAAATATATAATTGTAGCTAGGAAATATAACAAAATTTAACTCTTGATTACATCTCCCATAAGAATTAATAAGCATTTCATCAATTATCCAATATCAGATTTTACCCAAATCTCGCTTTTTCCCTTGTCACATCAACCATAACTTTTAGTTAGGTCTTAGAGGAAAAGAAACTGAAGATTAATTGAACACATGACATGTGCTAGTCCTTTTCCATATTTTATTTAATTCTCACATAAACCAGGTAAGGTAGCTGCGATTTGGACCCAGTTCTGGCCAACCTCAAAGTTCAATTTCTTTCCACTATATTTTATTGCCTCTCTCACAACAGAAATCCAATTTATAATAATTTAATGAAAGCTTAATTAGCAGGGTAAATTTTCATCCTAGCTGCTCTTGCCCCCTGCTCTCACAAAAACAAAAACAAAGTTAAAAAATCAAAGTGCAAACAATGTGAGAACCCACTTTCAAACCATTTGTGAACCCCAAGGCCAATGAAAAGACATCATGAAATGGTGAGAAGAACCCTGGAGTGAGCCAGATCTCAGCTTGGGGTCTTGGATTTTAGTCTACTATAGTTGTATTTCCTTAAATCAGTTTTTAGGTCTTTAAGAGCAGGAATAGAATTTGTTTCTTCATTCTTCATCATAGATAAAATCATTCCAAATAGGCAGATACCTCTGAAATACTGTTTTGAATTGGATCAAACTGTGTCATTCTCCTCTGGCAGGAGTTTTCCTATGCATTTATTTTCTAAGGAAAGTTGTGGTGGCTCTGATATACTGTCTTCTGGAGCTCCCACATAAGTAGTACACACATTTATGAGAAGATTGGACAGAAGGAGGGGTGAAATCTCTGGTCCTGCAGATCTCAGTTAATAATCAGACTAATAGTCCTGGCTTTCTTGGCACACTCTTTGACTTTAGGAGCTTGGCTGGGTTATTTGAATACTTCCGTGTCCTCTAGGCCAGCCCTGTGGTTACTGCCTGAGGAAGCTTAGAGCGCACATGTAGCTCTTATTGGGCTTGTGAAAATTTTCAAAAGTGGAAGAATTAGGATTTTTCCTCTGTTCTACCAACCCTGCCTAAGGCTTGGTGTGCTGAGACCACAAGGAACACATGCAAGGGAGTTGGAAAGAAGGCAGGTGTGAAATGTTTAAAATGATTGCACAATAGTTATAATGGGCCTGGCGTGGTGGCTCACACCTGTAATCCTAGCACTCTGGGAGGCCGAGGTGGGCGAATCGTTTGCGCTCAAGAGTTCGAGACCAGCCTGAGTGAGCAAGAGCGAGACCCCCGTCTCTACTAAAAATAGAAAGAAATTATCTGGACAACTAAAAATATACAGAAAAAATTATCTGGGCAGGGTGATGCATGCCTGTAGTCCCAGCTACTCGGGAGACTGAGGCAGAAGGATTGCTTGAGCCCAGGAGTTTGAGGTTGCTGTGAGCTAGGCTGACGCCACGGCACTCACTCTAGCCCAGGCAACAGAGCAAGACTGTGTCTCAAAAAAAAAAAAAAAAAATAGTTATAATAGAGTGGAATAAAAGATGTCATGAAGAGCCTTATGGTTAAATATCAAATGAGTGTATTAAGTTTGAATTAAAGAGAACAGTGTTCTTTCTGTGAGTTTAGGAAAGTTCAAGAAACTTTGAAGGATGGGTAAGACTTAAATAAGTGAAGATACTAAAAAACATTCCAGGCAAAGAGTATGAATGTTGGGAAAATACAGGGCATTGCTTCAATTAACAACAATATCAGTACCAAGCATTGACAGAGGTTTGCAGTTTACAAAGTGTTTTGACAGACATTGCCACATATCTCCTGAAGAGGGTTGTTATAAGGAACAAATAAGGAAAGTGAGGTAAGGTGATATCCAGGAAACAGTGGTCTGATTTTAGACATCGGTCACATTGGTATCTGGTTGGAGCTGGAGGACACAGAGAGAAAAAAGATGAAGGTGATTGGAATTTTAAACCTGAATGATAGAAAATGGAAATTGAAATCCATAAGACTGGCATGTCAGGTATGATACTAGATGACAGAAAGAGCTGGAATACAATTAGCAGTCACTTCTGCATAGCCAAGCCTGAAAAAGCCATGCTGCCTCCATGACATGGGAGTCGTGTCTTAGCCTGAGACCTTAATTTAGACCCAGAGCTGGTGGGACCTGAGCCTCTGGAAGCCCCACACCCGGCACACCTAGTAGTCCATGGTAGAGGGTCAGCTCTGATGATGATACACGTTTGTGAGAATAAAGCAATATGACTTTACCCGCCCTGGGAAGCAGCAAGCTTAATTTCATCCACAAGGGTTGTGTGTTTTAAAACAAGCAAACAAAACAAGCTAAACCTTACATCTGAAGACCTAGGTTTATATCAAAATTCTGTTCATTTTTAGTCATGTGCCAGAGGTCTTGAACAAGTCAACCTTTCTATAATTTGGGGGTAATAATGCATAATTGGGTTGTTAAAAGGATTAAGTAAGATTCTGTCCAGTGCTGTGTAAATTATAAGTGTTACAGAAATGTGAGGAGTTGTTACCTAAATGTAAGAATTCTAGAAAGATAGCATTTCTGAGTCAAAAGGATTTTATAAAATTTTCTAGACTTTTAATTTTCAGTGGGGAGATTGAAAAATGTGACAGGTCAAAATCTTGAACAAAATCTTGTAGCTCATATTGGCAGGTTCAGGACTCCTAGTTGATTTTGTCATGGTTAGATTGCCTTTCCAGTGGTTTCTCAGCCCTGCTGTGCTGCCTTTTCAGATGCTGTGGAATCTCAAGCACATAAAGGAGGAGAGCGGTTGTCTTCTAATGACAATTCAAACTGAAGACTGTTCATTAAGCATTTATAGGATTTGCAGCCTATTGTTAAATCCTATGAAACAATGGTGCAAGTTTTTTAAAGTGATAAACTTCAAAAAAATTTTTCAAGTAGTTTTTTTTTTAGGAAAATTGAATAGAAGTGTCCATAGAGAAATCTTTTCTTGCAAACATAAAGTTACCTGCCTTTGTGATCTTATATGTGATATAGTTTTACTTTATTAAAAGATTGGAAAATGATACTCATTTAAAAGTTTATCTTCACTTAGTAAATTATCTGTATTCAAGAACTTCTTAACTTGCATCATGGACCCATCACAAACCTGGATTAACAGGATGTTATTTATAACATTGACAAGTGAGCATTTTACAAAATGCAATTTGTGATATAAACTGGTCAGATAACTCAGAGGGTTTTATTTTGCCATATTTTTGTTTATGCTTTGTTACAGCTTTTAGTCATTGTTTCCACGTGTTTTCATCCTTCAGGGTATCTTCAAGAAGCCTACTTATGGACCAAACAAGTTCTGACCATCATGGAGAAATCTCTGGTCTTGCTCCGAGAGGTGACGGACGGCTCCCTCTACGAAGGAGTTGCATACGGCAGCTACACCACTAGATCGCTCTTCCAGTATATGTTTCTCGTGCAGAGGCACTTTGACATCAACCACTTCGGCCATCCGTGGCTTAAACAACACTTTGCATTTATGTACAGAACCATCCTGCCAGGTATCATGAGGAGTCAGAAGTGGAAAACATTAGACTATTATAATTTTTTCTGATTATGAAAATGAGCAAGATTAAGAAAGGAAATGAGGTCTGTGGGGTTTGTCATATTGAAATGAAAGGGATTTTTCAAAAATCAAAGAAAAATTGAATTTAAGAGTTATATATAGCCAGAACATTTGAGGAGCTAAGTGAAGATTTGTAATTTAGGTACTGTAAAGCTTGGAGCATAATGGAGCAAATATAATTTCTAGCCCCCACGGTACTTTTAGTTTTGTATATATATAAACTTGAATACATATTTAAACTCTTTTTATGAATCTAAAGAAAACGTAAACAGTTATGACTATATTTCAGTTTTCCTTTATGAATGATCCTTAATCTTAGTTTTTAGTTTCTAATTTTTTCTTCCAGACTGAACAGACATGATTCAAAATAAAAAATTACCTACCTGTGTGTGTTAGAGCTTAAGTATTTTTTAAAATATTTTCTTGAAATAAACAGTATAGGATATAGAAAATTAAACAAAACACCAATTGCTATAAAACTTCTAATTTCTTTCTAAGAGAACTAGCTTTAAGGAAAAGATATATATGATTTAATAATTTATTCATTTCTAGGAGAGCTTTGTAAACTCTCCTTACTTCTAAAATAGGACAAAGATGTTAGAAAAAGTTGGGGAGGTAAATTTTCAGCAGGATGGATTTTTCTTCCCCCAGGAAATGCAATATTCTAGATAGTTGTTCTAGACCTACAACAAAGAATCCAATATTTAAATCTTCTTGCTCTAGTAGTATACATATGGATTAGATAGAGTCTCCCTTATTGTGTTATCCAAAAAATATTGCAGAGCAAAAGAACCATTTTAAGATTTAGTTGAGACTTATATTCAGAACCATGTTGCTTTATTGCTTGTTCTTAGACATACAGGAGAGGTCTGTTTTGCAGTTCATCTTGGTAAACAAAGGCAATCTAACGCAAGGCACCTTTAAGAGGTCTGGGTGCGTTGTAATTTGAGCTGAGATCTAACAGCCAGCCACACCAGGGCTTGTGTCTGCTGTGAGCTGTGTATGTGGCTGTTTCCAAAGCTGGAAAAAACAATATGAACATCTCTAAGAGGAGCATATATATGTTTGTGTTAATTCAACAAAACTTTATTGAACATCTATTTAGCCAGGCACTGTACTGAGCAGGGGATTCAAAGAAGAATAAAACAACACATCCTCTGCTTTCAAGGAACTCACAAACTAGTAGAAGATTCAGAAAATTGCATTTTATATAATAGAGTTTGCGTAGAACATCACTTACCGAACTGTTAGGAACAAAAACATTAACTGTAAATTGTGTAAATACAGTCATGGGAGCATTTTAGAAGAGATTTTGTATGAAGTTAGTCTGTTTTCAAACTACATTTCTTTTTTTTATTTCTACGATTGATATTCTAGTGGCGATTTTCTCTGTCTGCCCCAGAATTTTCTCCCATGCTGCTTCTTTTTTCAAGAAACCTGGAGCATATTCAGTCTTAACATTACTTTTATTTGTCTTCCCTATTCCAGTAATAATACCTGGCTTTCTGATCTTTGCATTTTCTCTCCTTTAACTTCCCACGGTACATACTGGCAGAAGCTTCTCTGGGAATTAAGTGTTCTTCCTATAGAAATTCCTTCTCTTCCATGAACCCTATATACAGTATAACTTCCACTGTATTGGAAACCAAACTGAAGCACCTGATGTTATTATCTTGGCCCAGAATGCAGGTTGAGTTGTGGGACAGCTAGTGCTCATTCCAGATTCAGAAACTCACTATGTACAACAGGATACCCCATGTATATATGCAAACATAATTGTACATAGCATGGACATTGGAAAATGAGGAAAGTGGACAATATACATACACTTGAATAGGTGTAGCACCTCCATAACCGATGACAAGTAGCCACATAACAAACACAAGCTTGCACACTTTTTGAGGGATTCTGATTAATTGACTTGGGATACAATGTGGACATTGTGGTTTTGTTGATTTTTATCCAGTCAATTACACAATTGATTCTAATTCGCAACTAGGTTTGAAAATCATTGTTTAGATCTGGATAGTAGTGTGAAGTTTTAAACTTACCTTAATTCTTTTCAACTTCTTTCCCTAGGGTTTCAAAGGACTGTGGCTATTGCAGACTCAAATTACAACTGGTTTTATGGTCCAGAAAGCCAGTTAGTGTTCCTGGATAAATTTGTCATGCGTAACGGCAGTGGTAACTGGCTGGCTGACCAAATCAGAAGGAACCGTGTGGTGGAGGGTCCAGGAACACCATCCAAAGGGCAGCGCTGGTGCACTCTGCACACAGAATTTCTCTGGTATGGTGCATTGGGCTGGTTTTAAAGAGAAATGGTACCCAAGGGTACTTACTGTTCATTCTGTACGCTAGTTTTTTGCATTTAAAAGGAAAAACTAATCTAAAACACTTTTTAAATCGTTTCTCCATGCCACCTAAGTACATGCAACTTCAATTCAACTCATATCCCACTGTTTGAAACTCTGTTAGAAACATTTCTTTTTAAATTTAAAGTCTAATTACTATTTGCATTTTTTGTTCTCTTATGTTAGAGATGTCCTAGGCTTGCACTGTTTCATGGATAAACATGTTTTGATTTTACCTCATTTTTTAAATCATACAAAGAGAAAACCACAAAATTTAGACTGGGTTATTCTGATAATCACACCAAAAAAAAGTAGCAAAATATTTTGTTTTGTTTTGGTAAATGGAGCATTATAATCTTCTACGAGCAAAGCTGTTACTAAATTTTCAAAAGTCTTTAAAAGTGTTTGACGGTATTTGACAGCTTCACTTTGATACTAAAAGGACCGTGTAATTTTTTTTGCCTTAATCTTTTAAGCTCAGGAGAAGCTTGGGTCTCCTTTTTTAAGTATTGCCAAATATATTGCTGGCATCCAATAAGTTAAAATAAAAATTACAGGGAACTGGATAATCATTAATTCTTGGTGTCTTTTCAAGCTATTGAAATTTGCATTCAACTCCAAAATAAGCTTTCTTATGATTTGTTTCTCTTTATTGTTTTTTAAAAAAATTTAAATATTAAGGAGGAAAAATATTAGTAAAGTGATAACTATCTATGGTTCAACCAGCATTTTTAAAAACTATTTTCACAGATAAACTAGATATATTAATATATAACTATTCCTGAGTCCTTTTAAGTATAAAGTAATTACTTAATAGTGTTACCCATAAATATTCAACCAAGAGAATTCTATAAAGCTAACTATAGGATTAATATAATAGGACAGATTAATATATAGGTCAGATTAATCCTAAGTCTAACTTAGTTAAAAAACCTACCTTTACAGGAATACGCAAACAGCCAAAAACTGAGAGAAGGATAGCCAATTGAGCTTGTATCTGTATTTGTTAAATCACATTAAGGCAACATTATACTAGACCTAAGTAGAGACACAATTTCTGATGTTCTATAACTGAGACTCTAGAACAACAGATGAAACAGCCAAAATCAAAACCCAGTAAGATTCACTCTACCATAGGTGATTTATTTACTTTAGACAAAAGTATATAAGAGCTAATAATAAACATTTATTATAAATAGAAATAAGAAGACATTTATTGTCCAGGAAGCATGGCATCATCTTCAGATTAAAACAAAATAAAACCTTTGAATCTGATTAGGCAGTGGTAGCCACAATTATAAAACCTCCAATATTGTATAGTTTCCTGGAATTTCATTTCATCCATTTATATTCTTAGATGTAGTATTGACAATAAATTTTATCTAATATGTGAAGTTCTAGTCTATTTCAATTAATTTTCTAGAGGGAAAAAAAATGTGGAGGAAGAACTGATTTCAAAGCCAAACATTGAATAATGTCAGTTACTGCAGAACAATACTTTATTATAACTCAAGGCTTGTTAAGAGTCCAGATCCTAACATGGGGTTTCCTAAAAGAGGAGCCCCCTCAACTAGAAATTGGGATGAAGTGCTTAGATCTATGCTACGAGCCCTGGTAGTTTGGGTGGCCGCTCTGAAATCATCAAGTGAAGAAGGTCCATGTAGACAGTAGCAGTAGAAATGTCAAGCCCAAACCCAAGGATCAAAAATTATAAAGAAATGCTCCTCTCCCAGTCATCAGCGGTTTCCCCTTGGGCATGCTTACTGTCCGTGGGTGCTTTCAGAAATGTCCTTAGTACACTCTCCACTGCCACTGCTCTGGGTAGCATTTGCGTGTTGTTTCTTCCAGACACGTTACCATGTGGCATCACAGTTCTTGTGCGTTATTTTCACTTCCATCAGAAAACCATTTAATTTTTTAAAATTAATTTCAGGTATGATGCCAGCTTGAAATCGGTTCCTCCTCCAGATTTCGGCACCCCTACACTGCATTATTTTGAAGACTGGGGTGTTGTGACTTACGGAAGTGCACTGCCTGCAGAAATCAATAGATCTTTCCTTTCCTTCAAGTCAGGAAAACTTGGGGGACGTGCAATATATGACATTGTCCACAGAAACAAATACAAAGATTGGATCAGAGGATGGAGAAATTTTAATGCAGGGCATGAACATCCTGATCAAAACTCATTTACTTTTGCTCCCAATGGTGTGCCTTTTATTACTGAGGCTCTCTATGGGCCAAAGTACACTTTCTTCAACAACGTTTTGATGTTTTCCCCAGCTGTGTCCAAGAGCTGCTTTTCTCCCTGGGAGGGTCAGGTCACAGAAGACTGTTCATCAAAATGGTCTAAATACAAGCATGACCTGGCAGCTAGCTGTCAGGGGAGAGTGGTTGCAGCAGTGGAGAAAAATGGGGTGGTTTTCATCCGAGGAGAGGGTGTGGGGGCTTATAACCCCCAGCTGAATCTTAGGAAGGTTCAGAGGAATCTGATTCTCCTACATCCACAGCTGCTTCTCCTTGTGGACCAAATACATCTGGGAGAGGAGAGCACCCTCGAAACAGCAGCAAGCTTCTTCCACAATGTGGATGTTCCTTTTGAGGAGACAGTGGTAGATGGTGTCCATGGGGCTTTCATCAGGCAGCGAGACGGGCTCTATAAAATGTACTGGATGGATGATACTGGCTACAGCGAGAAAGCAACCTTTGCCTCAGTGACATACCCTCGGGGCTATCCCTACAATGGGACAAACTATGTGAATGTCACCATGCACCTCCGGAGTCCCATCACCAGGGCAGCTTACCTCTTCATAGGGCCATCCATTGATGTGCAGAGCTTCAGCATCCACGGGGACTCTCAGCAGCTGGATGTGTTCGTAGCCACCAGTGAACACGCCTATGCAACATACCTGTGGACAGGTGAGGCCACGGGACAGTCTGCCTTTGCACAGGTCATCGCAGATCGTCAGAAAATTCTGTTTGACCGAAATTCAGCCATCAAGAGCACGATTGTCCCTGAGGTGAAGGACTACGCTGCTATTGTGGAACAGAACCTGCAGCATTTTAAACCGGTGTTCCAGCTGCTGGAGAAACAGATACTCTCCCGAGTCCGGAACACGGCTAGCTTTAGGAAGACTGCTGAGCGCCTGCTGAGATTTTCCGACAAGAGACAGACTGAGGAGGCCATCGACAGGATTTTTGCCATATCACAGCAACAGCAGCAAAGCAAGTCAAAGAAAAACCGAAGGGCAGGCAAACGCTATAAATTTGTGGATGCTGTCCCTGATATTTTTGCACAAATTGAGGTCAATGAGAAAAAGATTCGACAGAAAGCTCAAATTTTGGCACAGAAAGAACTACCCATAGATGAAGATGAAGAAATGAAAGACCTTTTAGATTTTGCAGATGTAACATATGAGAAACATAAAAACGGGGCATTAATGAAAGGCCGGTTTGGACAGGCACGGATGGTGACAACTACTCACAGCAGAGCCCCATCACTCTCTGCTTCGTACACCAGACTGTTCCTGATTCTGAACATTGCTATTTTCTTTGTCATGTTGGCAATGCAGCTGACTTATTTCCAGAGGGCCCAGAGCCTACATGGCCAAAGATGTCTTTATGCAGTCCTCCTAATAGACAGCTGTATTTTATTGTGGTTGTACTCTTCTTGTTCCCAATCCCAGTGTTAGCACTGAAGCTATAAATTGCTTGATCATTTTGTGATCACAAGAGTCTATGCAAAAAAAAAAAAAAATTGATGCCTCAGTTATTGGATTTTTTTCTCAGATTCATTTTAACAAATTAAGGGAAGGTATCTTAACACAAGAAAGCAGGGATATGGAGAAATCGGAGTTGGAGCAGGCAAAGAATTTATCAAAGGAATAAAAGTAGCGTGGTTGTGCCATGGTGTTTCTGGAAGTATTTGGCTTTGCTAATTTAGCAATTCGTACAATACTACTCTTGGAAAAAACAAAAAGTCTGGTTTTTTAAGTAATAATTTTTCTTAGAAACAGAACAATTTAGATGGAATTGGGTTTTATTAATATTAATTTAATGCAATTACCGATTTTCAGATACTATAGTATGGAAAGAACACACTTTTGAGAAATGCAGCATTTTTTTTTTACTAGTATAGTCTTGTCGAGAAATAAATGTTGTTAAGTCTTGGTATGGTGGTGTCAGCTTCCCTGGGGAAGTAGTTCTTTAGCTATGTGCTGCTTAACAGCATCTGTTACTATAGGATCTGGATGACTATTCAGACAACATAGTAAAAATGATGGCAGAAGATCATTAAAAACTTAAAATATATTTCCAATAGAAAACTTATATCTATTAAAGAATATTTCCTTAATGAGGCTGGTCTCTGAACACATATAATTGGTTGCTTATAGACATTCATTGGTTGTTCAATAATTAGGACAATGATAGATAATGTAATATTGTATTTTCCTTATGTGGAAAACTGTTGTAGATCCAGTGACTAAACTTTTCAAAATAAAATATTTTATATCCTGAATGTTGATTTTAATACCAAAGAAGATGGGGAATCTAAAATTTGAATATGATTTTTATGTTTTTTTAATAGAAAACTTTCTTCAAGTTTATTTTGCTAAATAAACAGATCATAATTGTGATTTTTCTCTAGTGTCTTTCTTCTTTGTTCCACTGCATTCAAAATGTATTAACATTTTCCAAAATCTTTGAAGAAAGATCTTTATTTGGACATGCATTCATTAAATGTATAAAGTAGTTTTTGAATCAAAAGAAGTAATTTCTCTTCTTATTTTTGTTGTTTGAACATGTTTTAAACATTTAAAACAATAGCCAGCTTCTGATATTTAAGTAACACCAACCTTTTAAAAACATAAAATTTGTATCATTATTTTTAATCAAGTCCTCAGGAGGTAACAGCAGCATAGAATACCGAAAACATAATCCACAGTTTATATTTGAGCATAAGAATATAATATTCTTAAAAGGAACTTATGCATTAAACATATTTGAGTCATATATCTCTCCTTTGAAAATAGGAAATATGTTCAGCTCAAATTCTACAGCAAGGACATATTCACTGATTTATAAGTTTAAAGTAATAATTATAATCTTTCTTTTTACTTGCCTTTTTGGTTCATGAAAATACCAGTGTGTAACCAAAAGACAAGAATCAGAGAGACATATGAGCACCTTTTTTTCAGTTCTAATTTTGAACTTCTTACATAAAGAAAACACAAATTTGACTTTTAACTGTGCTTCACTTATTATACTTGGAATCTAGAAAATGACTTCTGAGGAAGTATTTTTTTTTCCACTCTCATGGAAAGTCTCTAGGGAGGATGTCATTACACACTGTTTAAAAAGAATAATGTTTTCAAAAGAATAATGCTTCCGTTTGTCCTGCATGGATGCTGTTACTGGGATTTAAACTTGCTTTATGTGACAGATTCTCCGTTTACTTAACCTCATTCAACATTCCTCTCTTCTACTCTTTCTCATTCAAAAGGATGAATTGTCTGAAATGATCAAAAGGAATTTTTTTTTAAAAAAAGGGAAAATTACTCTTTGAGGCTACCAAGCAAACCTGATCTCTGATCCAAAACTCAGGCATACTTTCTAACAGAGATGAAAAATGCAAGTGAGTGCCAAATCCAGCTTTCCTTTTATTTTCATTAGATTAAGGCTAGACAATACATTAGTCACCATAGCATGACCCAGTCTAACATTAGCTCATTTTTTAACTAATTTTTTAAAATATGATAATCATGTATCTTTAAAACAAAATGAATTAAAATCACATGAGTTTTTTTTTTTTCTTCTCGTGGACCTGGTATTTATTTCACTTAAAAAGAAATTTCTTCAGGCAGTGACTTCAGAAACAAATCACAGCTCTTCATAATGAGACGTGTTTTCTATCAGGGATAGTGCATATTTGAGTAAAACTAAGGAACTCTTTGTAACTTCAAGAAAACCAAGCAATGTTAAATCTCCCTTGAAACTGAGTAATCAATTATGGAATCTGTTTCAATGCTGCTCACTATGAAAGGAGTGTTTCAAGTTCATTGGATACTATGTGAGCTGCTGTTCGGGGTGTTGGCAGGACTTTTGGTCCTAGACTTAAAGAAAATTTGAGAATCATTAGCATACAGAGCTTGTCTGTGAAGTGGAAGAGGCACATTCCCTTGTAACTGATTAGCTCATAAACAGCCATGATGGTGGGTGAGACCTGGAATCTGAGAACATTCTTCGGAGAACACGGTTTTAATTCTAAAGTCAGGTGGAAGCCCTTGTTCTGGGACTGTTTTAACAATTAAAATTCATTGTCTCATCTAGAATATTAAATTAATTCTTCCACAAATATTTTAGTCATAGCTTTTAAGTCCTACATGTCCTAAGGTTATGAGAAAATACGTTTTAACGGAATATTTTGCATACTGAATAACATATTTTCAAAAAGAAAAATTTACATTATGACTGCCTTAGTTTTTTTTAAAAATTCTTGATAGTTCGTTCACAAACCACTCACAAAGGAATCTGAAATTTCTCCAAATGTTAAGAGAAAGCAAGCTACACGAGGTTATACTTGTAAGCTTAAAAGTGAATTTATATGTCACATGCATATATTTTATCTATATTTATTTTATATTTCTAAGGAAATACTACATGGGTAAGAGGGCTGTGAAATTTATCTTCCAAACTGGGACACTTTTGAGAGTTAAAGGAGGAGCAATTAGTCATTATTCCAGGACAGCAGATAGAAACCAGGACTGTACTCAGCAAACTGGGACATATGGTCATTTTTGTTATGGATTAATTAAGGAAAAAAGTAGTTAGGGAAGTGTGTGAAGGTCTAACTCAAAGTTTAGTGCTAAAAAAGGAAGTTGAAATGACCTGATTGAGCCCCCTAAATCTGCAGATGGGGAAAGTCAGGCTCAGGCAGGGAGCTAGACCAGACCCTTTCCCTACTGCCTGCCCTGTGGTTACTCCATGTCTGCTGGCAAAGCCCGTTGGCTTGATTCTCTTCTCTTTAGATTCATGTTGAGAAGAGGTTAGTTTCTACAGCTTATTTAATTCGCTGGCAAAACTGTTGTGTTTTTTTCCAGCAGTGTTTCAGCTAGATACCTGCTTTATGCTATGTAATGTCAATGAAGTACTGACAAGTATTCAAGAAATGACTGAGAGAAACCATACATTCCACTAAACATTTAGTTTTTTGGTCATCTATTTTAAAATCCATTTACTGTCAATTTAGTGGGGTTTTAGGAAAGAACAGAAATGAATTTATATATTGAATCCAATGTGTTTAAACAGAAGCCTCATACCACTTTTCAGTTGAGTTGACAAATCACAAGAATGATGATGACGCATGTTTACAGGATGCCTACTATGTGCCAAGTACAGTTTTAGGAACTGAAAGTGGAGTAGAGAACAGCAATAATAAAATAAATGCTGGCCCTCGGGTAGTTTATGTTCTAATGTGGGTGGGTTGGAGGAAAATAATAACAACAACAATAAAAGATGTCAATTAGTGAAAAGTATGATGGAGAATGAAGCAAGGAGAGGCAGTATGAGGTTATGGTGAGCTGGTGCTGTTCTATGAAAATTGGATTACATGTGAGCAGACACTTGAAAGAAGTGAGGGTGTGTACTGCAGGGATATGTAGGAGAAGAGCATTCCAGGCATAGCAGCAGTTACAAAGGCCCCGAGCTCAATATGTGTTTGAGGACCAGGAGTTCCATGTGGCTGGAGCAGAAAGGGTGGGCAGAGAATGATGGAAACAGGATCAGATCATACACAGATTGCAGCAGAGACGTGGATGATGAGATAGGAAGTCAGCTGGAAGAATGGAGCTGCAATGAACTGAGACGCTGATGCAGGAGGAACAAGTAGTGGGAGGTAGGGTCCAGGAGCTTGCTTTAGTCATGTTGAATTTAAGATACTTTCTAAACATCCACGTGGATATGTACAAACCTGGAATCCAGGGGCAGGAAATTTAATTGTTGATGCCCTCTTAAAGGTTGAATGTACATTCTCCAGCTACGTAAGAGGAGAAATGCATGTAAATGTAAATGGAATCTCAGAAAGAAGTATGAAAAAGCAAGTCTGGTTCAGGAATTCCCCCAGATAGGTATTGTTGGCCCCCTGGAAGTGCAATGGGGAGTGGCTGAAGACGAGATTGCAAAGGCAAGCAGGGAGGTGTTGTGCATGACTTTGTAGGGCGTGGGAGGGAATATGGACTTTTTTTCTGCAGTGAGAGCTGCTCAAACTTTCTTATGCTTTAGCACAACAGGGATACAACACAGCTGTCACTCAGCGAGCATGGCAGCGATTCTAACGGGGTGGGAAATGTGTATGGGGGGCAAAAGGGACATGGGTGAGGGGAGGAGAGGATGCCATACACACGAGTGTGTGTGTGTGTGTGTGTGTGTGTGTGTGTGTGTGTGTGTGTGTGTGAGGTTTTGAAAGATCCTTGAGGTGGTTCTGATATGCCCCCATATTCCATACATTTAGTCTATGGAAGAGTTTCCCTCTGACTGGAAATCACTGCAAGCAATGGAGAACCATTGAAGGATTTTTCTTTTTAAATAATCAGATTTTAGCTTCAATGTAGAGAATAGACTCAGTGGGGAAGAAGTGCAGAAGGCTGTTTCTATGGTCTAGGGAGGAGATAGCTCCTTCATTAAGTCTGGAGAGAGAATATTTAAGGCTCAGCTCACAGGCAAACATGTGACCAAAGAAATTTATATTTTGTGGAAGTGTTGGTCAGGAAGATGATGAACCAAGGGTTCCTGATGGTGTATGTGTCTCTGAGTCCTTTCATTATAAGAAGAGCATGGTTGCCTGTCATGGCTCTGCCCCAGTCACCCCAGCTGTCCCTTAATAAACCCAGGAAGTTGTCAGATCATCCTACCATTTCTATTTTCAGCTTGCCTTGTTCAGAGGCTTCAACTAGATTGAAATGGCTGGAGTGTAGGGTGTGTAACAGAGGGTGATGGAAAACAAGACTGAAAAGGTAGACCAGGCCGGGTGAGGGAGTGGGTTCAACCCCTTTAATTTAAAAAAGAAATAGCACCAACTGTATAAGCATTTTGAATACCCCAGGTTGTTGGAGTACTTTCTAAATCAGGAAAGTGAGAGTGTTCTTTCTGCATATCTCTAGAAATTCGTTACTGGGAAGTGTTTGTCATGGAATTCTCATATGATTTCAGTGGTGATTCTCAGTGGAAATGATTTAGGATGGGCCCTTGAGGCTTTGGTTTAAGGTAGAATTTCTTAAGGCAACAGCTTCTAAAAACATTCCAGTCAGCCCAGCACATTCCAAATTAAACAATGAGAAGTGTTTTTAGTATTTACTTAGGAATTATTGTCTGAACAAAAAAATGTTTAATGGTTTAGGTACTTTCTTTTTCTTCCAGAGACATGGTAATAATAGGATACTAGAAGTACCTTTTTTTGTGTGACGGGAACATCTTGTCCCATTTTCCCTACTCTTTACTTTTCAGCCTTTGTTGTTTACCGATTTTTGTCCAGGACACAATAGAAGAGATAATCTTGATTTCTAATCTCCTTCACCCTACTCTCAAAGGAATTTGTTTTACTGACAAAAGAATGGATCAATGCCATTTATTAGAGTTTTGAGGAGAATTCTTAAAAATGCTGTATATATTTAAAGCTCTGTATTTTTTATTAAAAAAAGGACTGAAGAAAGGAAAATGTGATTATTTTGAAAGGTTCATTCACAGAATTTTTATCACAGTTGAAATAATAGCTGCAATAACAATTTAAAACTGATTGCTGTTACTGAATACTGTTCTTGGGTGGCTCACACTTAGGAGACACAAAAAGATCATAAAAATAGTTACTCCATCTATCTACCTCACTGGACCACACTCCTTCAAGGCAGGGATCGTGTTTCTTGCTCATTGTATAGACATGGTTCTTACACAGTGCCTGGCACATATTTGGGATTCAAACAATGCTTGATGAGTTGGTTAAATGAATGAATGGAATACAGAAGACTTTAGTATAAGAAGACCTTAACACCAAGCTTGCTATAGACCGAATGTTTTTGTGTTCCCTCAAAATTCGTATGTTGAAACCAAATTCTCAATGAGATGGTATTAGGAGGTGGGGCCTTTCGAAGGTGATTAGATTGTGAGGGTGGAGCCCTCATGAATGGGATTAGTACCTTTATGAAAGAGACCCCAGAGAGATCCCTTGCCCTTTCCAATATGTGAGATTACCGTAAAAAGATGGTCACCTATGAACCAGGACGTGGGTCCTCACTAGACACCAAATCTGCTGGTACTTTGATCTTGGACTTCTCTGCTTCCAAAACTGTGAGAAATAAATTTCTGTTGTTTATAAGCCAGCTAGTCTATGGTATTTTTGTTATAGCAGCCTGAAAGAACTAAGACAGAGCTTGGTTCTTATAATGAGCTCTCTCTCTTATAATCAGCTAACATTACTAACCTCCCATGTGGCTGTGAACCTGGGCCCTGAGAGATGCTCCAACTAGATCCTGGGGCCATTTCAACATTGTCACCTCTGAGCTATGTGGAGACCCTAAAATTCAATCTGCAGGACGAGGTACACGTGAAAGACAGATGTTAAAAATGTATATAAGCAGTTGCTATATTGCTGCTGTACTTGGGGTGGTCCCAAATGGGATGGAGAGCCCAGATGCCAAAGCACAACTTAAAATAACACACCATTTGTGTGGGATGCTGTAAACCACCAGTAATCAACAGGCTGTTGCTAAGCTTTAGCAATTGCCCATGAGAATACCTTTTGAGTTCATGACATTGTACAACCCCAAAAGCAAGGCCACGCCAGCACAGCAGACTTCCTAGAGAACACGGGACAATGTGGTGTGGGTGTGAGGAGTGTGGGCAGGCAGTGTGGTTGGGAAAGTTGGTTATTCAGCTGGCTTTTCAGTCACACCTGCACATGTGGAGAGTCACACCAGGGCACATTGGAATACACCGTATTTCCTGAAAAAGACTCTGGCAAGGGAAATATCTCGCATAAGTTACTGCACACTTTCTCTACTTCTAAATAGAGTTTCTGTGTTGCCTAGTGAGTGTTTTAAGAGCCTTACAGATGATGAGAGAACCTTTGTGAATTCACTACTGAGGACAGGTTGTTTTTTATTAGAAAAAATAATTTGGATGCCAGAGGAAGAAGTAGCAAATGAAAGAATATTTGGTAATTCTGTAAAATAAGTTTTGTTTCTTAAATTGTATATAACAAGCCCACATGCTAGCCTTATTTTATAAAATATGCTAAAATTCATGAAAACATTGCCCAGACCATGTTTACACTATTGTTATGTTAAAGCATAACATAGCAGTGATAAACAGTAGCCACCTTACTGAGGCCTAGCAGAGTTCAAAGAACCTTATAGACATGCGCACACTGTAAGGACGATAACAGCTGCAGCCCCATCTTATAAATCAGGAAGATAGGTTCAGAAAGGTTAAGAAATGTGACAAGAGACACACAGCCAGAAATTATTATGGGTTATTGTATAAAGCTTAATATAAAACAATGTTCTATTCCTTATATTTTAATTTTGGAGTGTTCAAAATGCCACGTTATAATCATTTAAGGTATTGAGTCGTAAGAATAGTTATATCAAAACTTAAATTTTCACTACGATTTTTTTACCTTTAACCTTGTGAAACTTAAAGGAACATGCAGAAAATTTCTTTTCAAAGTAGATTATCTTTATTAAAGGTAGGCTGAAGGACACGCTCAAATTTTAGAAATTACTACAACTATTTGTCATCTATAGTTCAGGATCTCGCAGCGTGGCTGACAGAGAGCATAAGATATGCTACCAGTTACAGAAACAGATTTCACCTCTTTATGTCTAGTTTCATCTTGCACCCAAACTATGAGTCACTTTGAGCTTCATAAACAATTAAAATTATTTACTAATCTTTTCATCTCCATCCATTAAGTTTGTATTGTTCCCTGCATTTTGCCTTTAGTCATCAATGCTTGTGGTTTTTCAGGTGGGTGAAGGGAATGAAGTCATTGTAAAACTACAGTGCTTTCAATCATCTGACTAATGCTTTATATAAAATAAGCCTACTTTGTCATCTTTTTCTATAGAAAACAAGGTTTGCCTGGAATAATTATTAACAGAAGGTGTGGAGATATAGAAGAGGTAAGAAAATATTTCACAATCAGTACATCTTTCAGACAGCCAGTCATTTGTCACTCATATTGCTTTATTAAACCCAGCATACCACAGAAGGAAAAAAATGGGAATTGTAGTTCTGTTTGGGCAGATTTAAATTTTTTGTTGTTATTGTTTTTTTAGTTTTGTTCAAATTTTGTCACTTTTTGGTCAAGTGGTTTTTTTTTTGTTGTTGTTGTTGTTGTCGTTTTAATAGAGGTCATGCTTGTTTCTTTTCTTAAATGAGCTAGAGTTACGTATTATAAAATGCTAGAATTGAATGGGACCCTGAAGATGATCCAGTCCAACCTTTCCATTTTATAGCTGAGGAAACACCTTGTTTGGCATTTTTTCATTTGAAGGCAGGTTAGGGCATCGCCAAAATCAACATGGCCTGCTTTGTTCTTCCACTACTTGTTAATCAAACCCTAAGTTGGGGAATGTAGACAAACAGGGACAAAAACAAGTGATAGAATGCCATCAGCTGTCATCAGTCTGGCTGTTGGCTTGTTCTTCCCCCAAATAATTTCAAATACATTATAGACGTAAACACTGGAATTGTATTAACTTATTTCGTTAAATAAATATAGCTGATGTTTTGCTCACTAAACATGTTTCTTTCTTTGGTTCTTGGTTAGATGAGCAAGTCAAATGTTAACTCCCCAAGCACAATAGCCTATCATACAACAGTGAATTAGCGCCCTCTAGTACATTTCTGAGTCACCACTTTTTTTTTTTTTTTTTGAAACAGAGTCTCACTCTGTTGCCCGGGCTAGCGTGTTGTGGCATCAGCCCAGCTCACAGCAACCTCAGACTCCTGGGTTCCAGCGATCCTCCTGCCTCAACCTCCTGAGTAGCTGGGACTACAGGCATGTGCAACTATGCCCGGCTAATTTTTTCTATATATGTTTTTAGCTGTCCATATAATTTCTTTCTATTTTTAGTAGAGACAGGGTCTTGCTCTTGCTCAGGCAAGTCTCGAACTCCTGAGCTCAAATGATCCTCCCTCCTCGGCCTCCCAGAGTGCTAGGATTACAGGTGTGAGCCACCGTGCCCAGCCCTGAGTCACCACTTTTTTAAAAAAAACCTTTTATAAAATGTAACTGTGAAATTATTATAAAATGTTCTAAATACTGTGCTGGGCTTTTTATACTATCTCATTTTAATTCTCAGAAAAATTGTGTAACATAAGTGGAGCCAGCTCTGTACATAGGCAAAGCTAATATGCAATGTAATGAGAACAGCTTTGTGTGTGAGAAGAGTTGTGGGCGGAAAACCACTGACTCTACTGAGGGAGGCAGTGATGAATAAGAGATCCCAGATCCCTGGGAGCTCCCTGTATAGTAGGAGAGACAGAACTCTGGAAAGGAATATTGCAATAGGCACATTAAGAATGACTGCACTGTTATTTATTTTTAAATGGTACGAGAACAATGAAGCAGAAACACTAACTCTGGCTGGGAGTTTTGAAGAAGACTTCAATGAAGAGGTGACATTGAACTGAGTGTTAAATGAGGAGAGTAGTTTGCCAAGTGAAGAATAGAGAAATGTCAATCAAGGCAGTGAGAAGGGCAAGTGAGAAGGCAGGGTATTGAGGAAGACTGTGAGATATATGCACAGGAAATGTAGGGCTGTTCACAGTGGTGTTGGAAACTAGGGTGCATGGGAAAGGGCAGAGATGTGTGGGGCGAGACCAAGAAGAGCTTCTATGCCAAAGTAAGTGTACGGAACTTGTCCTCTGGGGAACTGGGAGCACTGGGATTTTGCAACTGGAAAATAATGTAATTGGATTGCTTTCTTTTTCCTCCCTTATAAATAGAGAAATATAACCCATAGTCAGAAAAAAAAAATCTAAAACAGTTATACTGTATAAAGCATAATTTTAAAGCAAACATTACTGTAACCCTTGCTCTGGTATAGAAATACAATGTTGCAAATACCCCTTTCCTACTCACCAGTCATAATCTCATTCAAGCCCCAAAGGTGATACCCTGTCCTGATTCTTAATCCCTTATTTTTCTTTCTAGTTTTACTTATGTATATATCCACAGAAAATAGAGTTTAATTTGGACTATTTCTGAACTTTTCATAAGTGGAGTCACACTAAGTATATTCTTTGTGTTTGATTTTTATGGCTCAATATTACATTTTAAAGATTCATCCTTGTTGATGGTTGCTACAGCAATGTTCATTTTACATTGCTGTATAGTATTCTCTTGTTTGAATATTTCACAGTTTATCTTATCTGCTGTTGTATATTTGGTCTTTCATTTTTTATACCAGTTCTTATATTTATTTTACTAGTTTTTATGTTTATTATCAGTTCTTTTTTTAACCAGTTTTTTTTACCAGCAATTATGAACAATACTGCTATGAGCTTTTGTACTCTGTATCCTGTTCACATGTGCATAACAGTCTCCAGAGTATACTCAAATTCATTTTTTAAATGACTTTTTTAGAGCAGTTTTAGGTTCACAGCAAAATTCAGAGGAAGGTACAGAGATTTCCCATCTACCTCCTGCCCCCACACATGCACAGCATCCCCCATTATCAACAGCCCCCACCAGAGAGGTACATTTACTACAACTGATGAATCTACATTGACAGATCATAATCACCCAAAAAACACAGTTTACATTAGGGTTCGCTCTTGGTGTACACTCCATAGGTTTGGATGAATGCCTGACAACATGTATCCACCATTATAGTATCATCCAGATTTCTTTCACTGCCCTAAAAATCCTCTGTGCTCTGCCTATTTATTCCTCCCCCACCCCTAACCACTGATCATTTTACTGTCACCAGAGTTTTGCTTTTTCCACGATGTCATATAGTTGCAATTATATGGTACATAGCCTTTTCAGATTGTCTTCTTTCACTTGGTAATATGCATTTAAGTTTCCTTCATGTCTTTTCATGACTTGATAGCCCATTTCTTTTTAATATTGAGTAATATTCCATTGTTGGGATGTAACAGCTTATCTATCATTTATCCATTGACTTACTGAAGGACATCTTGGTTGCTTCCAAATTTTGGCAATTAGAAATAAAGCTGCTATAAACACCCATGTGAAATTTTTTTCTGTGGACATAAGTTTTCACTTCCTTTGGGTAGATATTGAAGGAGCTCAGGAAATTTCACCCCAAAATATGACTCCTTGTTATAAAGAGTATTTTGACTTGTAGTCCCCTCTAGATCAGCAAAGCATTGGAGGGGTCTTTCCCTCGATCTGCATAAACCAAATTGACCGATCAAAAAATCAAAGGGGGCAATTGATTTCCCTTCCTCTCCCTGTTCTCTCAGTATATTGCAGAATGCAACCAGACCTGGCCCAAATTATTTAAAACATGATACCTGTCTCTCGGGTTAATTTATGGGTCAATCTGTTTTCTCTATCCATTTATCCTCCCTAGCAACTGTCTGTCACCCCTAAACAAAATTATCTATATTCCTCATTTCCCCCGCCCCTGCCTCTGAAAGGCATGTATAAAAATATCTGAACTTCATTGTGATATTGGGTAATCATTCTGTGATTCTCCCCGGGTGCATGGTAAGTAAACCTTTCTCTTATTAATCTGCCTTAACTGTGAGTTGATCTTTCAGCGAAATTTTAGGGGAAAGGGCAAATTTCCCCTCACCCCTACAATATCAAGGAGCACAATTGCTGGAACGTATGGTAAGAGCATTTTAGTTTTGTACGAAGTGCTAAACTGCCTTCCAAAGTGGCTGCACCATTTTGCATTCCTGCCAGCAATGAATGACATGTTGTTGTGGCATGAACTGCAGTGGGGTGAGGTAAGGTAATAAGGGCCTGGACCACATTCAGTGAGGGTGGAAAGGAGAGATCCAAACTGAGGGGTGGTCCTGAGGCAGAATCAAGCTGCACAAGAAATGAAGCAGCACCTGCCAGTGACCCTGAGTTTTCTAGCTTGAAAGACACCAAAACTCTGGAGGAAGAATAAGTTTTAACATAAAATGAGTTCTGTTTTTGGGTTGGAGACGATTTCTGAACATACAAGTGTAGATGTCTGCTAGGAAATTAGAAATGCCCGTGTAGAATTTGGGAAAGGGCAGGGCCACAGATGAAAATTTGGAAATGTTAACAAACAGTTGATTGTCCAAGCCATGGGAAAGGAGAATTATGAAAATTGCTGACACTTTTGAGCATTTACTATGTGCCAGGCACTATTATAAGAATGTTACATGTATCAGCTCATTTAATCTTCACAACAACCCAGTGAAGCAGGTAATATTATTTGCCATTTACAGACAAGAGAACTGGGCACAGAGATTAATTAGCTTGCCCAAGGTCACATGTCAGTGCGGGAGCCAAGAGGAGGTTATTCAGGGTGTATAAATGGAAAGGACTGAACTGTAGTGAGTACCAATATTGATAGTTGGGAAGAGGAGGAAGAGCCTGGGAAAGAGATTTGGTTGAATAGTCATGGAGTTAGGAGGAGAGCTAAAGAGTGGTATCAGTAGCTAAACTTAAATTAGCTTAATAAGAAAGATAAGTACAGCAGGTGTGTGGCACTTCCAGAGGAAGTCAGGTATAGTGCCAAAGTAGAGTCACAGATAGCCAAACTCTTAATCTAGCTGTAAACAAAACCTATTCAGGATTGGTTCATTGCTTCCAAGAAAGAAAGAGAAACTTCTTTAAGGAATCTAAAAATAAAATACAGAAAAATTGTTATTGCCCTTTGGTTGCTTTCGCAGCAAAAGTAAAAAAAGAAATCCCTCCTTTAAGTAGTTTAGTTATAAGTGTGGAAAGACGGTGGAGAATGGGGGAAGTAACAGGGAAGACAACTGTGCTGAGTAAGCAAGACAGAAGCAGCTGAGCTGAGCAGGGAGGAGAGCAGGAAGAAGTCTGGGAGAGTCCCTGCTCTGCCCAGGCCTGCATCTCTGCCGTCCCCCACTGTGGCTTGGTGACTCTGATGAGAGTGGGTGGAAGTAGGTGTCCAGGTGGCCCTTCAGCTACACCTGGAACCTGCCTCATGACCCTGTCTTCTTCCTCTCTGGCTAGGCTACCTACTGTTTGTCACTGGGTTGGCAATTCAAGATGCCTCATGTTATTCTGAGCTGTGTAGCAGGCTCAGACAGGCATGACCTGTGCAGAAGGGCTCATGTTCTAAGCTGAATACAATAGGCCTGGTGCTGGCTGTGCAGTAAGAGAGGAGAAAGTCTAAGTCTCATTCGTTCATTCCTTCATTTGCCAATTTACACATTATTCCCACAAATATATATTGGACACCTATAGTGTCCTAGGCACTATGCCAAGACTTGTGTAACCAAAAGAGGATTAAGTCATGCATGATCCTTGCCCTCTTGGCACTTATAATCTAGTTGGGGAAATGAACAACAAAATGGTAAAATAAAATACAGCAAATAAAACTGTCACATGTAATAAGGAGAAAAATGCAGCTAAGGAAGATGAAGGGGTGGGTGAGGAATAATTTAGAAAGACTGTTCATGGAAGATATGGCAGAGACTTCCTGTGCTTACCGATGCCCAGTTTTCTGCCTTTAAGGCATGTCCCCATACTTCCCCTCTCCCTTGCAGTTCGGTGAAACTCTGTGGCTAGTTCTAACCAGATATTGGTATCAGAAGCAGGGTGCTTCCATGATAAAAAAAAAAAAAACCCTAAAATATGTGGCATGTGCTTGGCAGTCCAGCAGTGGACAGAATAGAAATTGGTGATGGAGGCTAGAGAGATGACAATTCTTGTTATGTCATGGTTGGTAAGACTGACTTCTGTATTAACTTGGAAGGAAGATTATGTAGCTAAAGAAAATGTGACTTTAAGCAAAGAGGTTGGAAAACAATGTTTCTAATGTGTGTTGGCAGCTACTGGCTATGTTTTGGGAAGGACTACAAGCTGAAAAAAGAATTGGTTGATTGTAAGCAAATGTGAAAAGGAATAGAGATATTTCAGAAAATTGAGGTCTTGCAAATTTGGAAATCCTAACAAGCTTTAGACTCTAAACACTAAGACAGAAATTGAGAAAGCCTTGAAGGACAAAACCCATTAAAATAAAACTATGGAAAGATCAAATTAAAAGTATGGCCTCTACACCTATTCATAATGCCTCTCAATATATTAAGGAACTTCAGGGCAGATAAAATTAAGGTATTCAATTGGATAAATACTCAAGGAAAATATCAAATTAAGGGTGTGGCTTTTCCACAGAAAATCATAGACTCACGTAGATTCAGGGTACCTGTGAAGGTAAGAGAGAAACAGAAATGGAGATGGAGTAAGGGAGGGAGACAGGAAGGAATTTGGGAGACAGAGAGAGAGAAAGAGAGAGAGAGACTATGAATGGGGCAAGAAGGAAAAAGAATAGAGTAGGTTTGAGAACCATGTCTTGGAGAGAACTGTGAATCTTGGCAAATATAGTTTACTGGAATCAAAGAGATAAGAAGCTTACTAAATTACCACTGGACAAAAGCCATCTAGTCCTCTAACTTGAGGGTTCAAAAATATTCCTTGATTCTCGGGACCCCACCCTCTGGAAGGTTTTCTTCTGTTATCTTCCTTGGCCATATACTAATGGACATATGTCCTTATTGGTGACTGAGTAATTTTCTTAGTCCATGTCCAACTTATATAATGTTGGAAGACTATAGGTCCACTTGGGCTTGTGGTTTCTTTGATTTTAAATCTCTCCCAAAATTTATTATAGCAAGCTTCTTATCTCTTTGATTCCAGTAAACTATATTTGCCAGTATCCTCAGTTCTTTTTGAGACATGATTCTATTCTTTTGCCTTCTTGCAAAGTAAATTTTCTTTTGTATACAAATGGATTTATGAAATGAAATTTTTTTACTTGCCTTTTTCAATTAACATGTCTTCTGTGTCTTTTCATCGATACCAGCACATACAGATCTACCTCCGTGGTATGAATCTACTTTTTATTCCATTGCATAGATGTACCATAATTTATTAAATACTTCTCTACAACTGAAATATGCAGCAAACTTCGAGTGATGCATTCTTTCAGGGAAGATTTTCCATGACAGTTTATGCTCTCCATTGAGTTAATTTAATTTTTTGAGATTTTGTAATAGTATTGTCTATAATTTATAGAACCCCCAATTTTATTCTATTAGGTTATTTTTATTTTCTTCATTTTTATTCTTTAATCTTACTTGTTATTTATTACTGTTTTCTTTGCAAATCCAAATCTTCCATCACAGATCATACATTATTAGTAAAGCAATTTGAGGTCAGGGGAATAGGGCTTGTGATGAAACAAAGTATAGGTGGCCATTGACAATGAAGCTTGAGCACACGTTAAAATCACCCTTGAAATAACAATTTGATTTGATGGATGTTATGGTCTGAATGTTGGTGTCCTCCCAAAATTCATATGTTGGAACCTAACCTCCAATGTGACAGTATTAAGAGGTCAGGCCTTTTGAGAAGTGATTAAGTCATGAAGGCTCTGCTGTCATGAATGGGATTAATACTCTTATAAAAGAGGTTGAAGGGAGCTGCCTTGCCTCTTCCACCACATAAGGACACAAAGAAGGTGCCATGTATGGGGATCAAGCCCTTTCCAGACACCAAATCTGCTAATGTCTTGATTTTGGACTTCCCAGCCTCTGGAACTATGAGCAATAAATTTCTGTTTATAAATTACCTAGTCTAAGGTATTTTGTTATAGCAGCCTGAACGGACTAAGACAATGGAAAAACAATTTATTTTACCAAAATTGCTAATAGAAACAGGTTTTTAAAACCTCACAAGGAAAACTAGGGACTTTAATAACCTTAGAGTATGAAGATGATGTGAATGATGATGGCAACAACAACAATGATGACAATGATGACAACAGATCAGCCACATCTGGGTTCTCTGAGTTAAAATAATCATCTGCTGCAAGAAAAAAAATTTAGTGTGTATCAGTGAATATTTAAACTTTTGTGATAGGTTTAGGAATGTCATGCAAAGAAAGGGAAAAAACATCTATAAAAAGGTTATTTGAAATGTCATGGCATTGCCATTTAACGAATGACACCCGTGTGCCAAGGAAGGAGTCTGATCTTTCCCTCCTTCTGCTTTACAATTCCATAGGAAGAACTTTTGTAAACATACAAAAATCTTAAAATAATAACATGTTCTAGATTTTCAAATATACTACCTAACATAAACAATATATCCACAAATTTTAGCATTCAGAAAGATATTCTCTTTAAGATTGGCAGTGTCAGACTTTCTAAAGTAACTTAATTTTGGTATCTGATATTGTGTCTTGCACATGGTAAATACTTAAGATATTCAAATCTTAATTTGATTTTACTGTTTTTGGTGGGTCTTGAGGCCAGGATTGATACTTTGTTAGAATCTAACAGTCATATTCCAAGCAGGGTCTGTGTTCTCATGAGAGCTACAGAAAATAATGTTTGAGAACCAGCTTACTTGAAGACAATTGCAAAGAACTTTCAGATTCACAGCATGAACATGCATTTCCTTTCAAGAGTCTTCTTTTCCGAGAAATGTTTTGTGGTTTCTGAAATCCATTCTTGACACCAATAATGACAGTGCTGAGGCACAACTGTTGGCTGTCCAGAGTGATTAACATGAGACCCTCCCACTCATTTCTTAACAGCCAAAGCACATTGGTGTTAGAATCACACATTCTCAACTGTGTAAAAGTATTTTAAATATTATTTAGCCTGCTCTCAGATAAAATTCCTGAAACTTCTACACACCATTAGCATGTTAGTTTATTTCCACGAAGGGCTAAACTTATGACAAGTGTTCTCTCAGAACAGAGCTGGGTGTGGAGGACTGGACAATCTTCAATAGACCCAGAACTAGAACTGGCCATGGATCCAGAGGCGGGGTGGGGGCAGGGGTGGGGATGGTAGGGCATGAGACTCAATGGTAGGTGCTGGAGAACATTCAGGCTGGCAGGCAGAACCTGGACTCTGAACAGTAATGGAAACCTGGACTAAGTCCTGAATGATCATCATTGTCTGGGACATCTGTGATTGGGAGAGCATAGAAATAGCAAACCCAGAAAGTGACTGGAGACACAAGCTGACAGGACAATATGTCAGGATGCAGCTCCGTCTGTAGTGAGTTTCAGGGGCAGAATTGCAAACTACATATTCTGGTCTATGAAGCACCTAAACTCGACCTAACACCAGCAGCTTTGTCCTCATGAGTGTAACCTTGCTTCTCTCCCTCAATTCTCCCATCACTCGCCTTTCCAACCAAGCTCCTTTGCACCCCAGACTCTTTGTCAGTCATATTAAACGTCTTCACTTCCTAGAGGCTTTCTCAAGACACTCTCTCACTTATACCATTTTCTTTCTCTGCATAATCTTTAGAATCCCCCCATCACCCATTTTCTATGTCCTCTCCACTATAAGCTCAAGGAGAGCAGGGTACCTGATGGTCTTGTTCCTTTCTGTATCCAGCAATATCCACTTTTTATAGGTACCTGGTGGATTCTGGGTGCTTATTAAACATTTAAATGAATGACTGAATGAGCAAATGAACTAATTAATAAATTGGTTAACAAAAGAATTAATCTAGTCAGGGGAGGGGGCTGAGAGATGAAAGTTTATGTAACTAAAACTATTTGAAACAAAATCCTTCACTAAATAACAGGAGACAGAGAGAAGAAAGTGGTTGCCTTTATTAAAGTTTTAATAAACAAAGAGAAGAAAACAGAGGTAGAAGTGAGGAGGAGGAGGGAGTAGTGCTAAATATTAATAGCTTGGGGCTCAGTGGAGGATAAACTATTGCAGGATGGTGGTAAAGTCCCGGGTTGGGCGTCATAGTGGATAACCAGAAGAATGCCAGCTCTCCCTCTTGGTTTGAGAAAGGCAGGAGAATAAATAAACCTCACTTAAGAGGATGGCGGAGTGCATTTTAGTTAGGTTTCATTTAAGAATATTTAGATAAAGCCATCTGCAGAAAGGTTGTGGCTATACTGAGGTTTGTCCATGATGGAGTATGGAAAGTGTGGAGAAGGGAGGCAACATCTTAGAGGAGTGGGATGGGGGTGAACCAAGAGTCTAGCAGTAAGAAGAGAGTTACTCAAGGCGCAGGGAAGGGAGATTTTTTTTTTCTTTTTTTTTGGAGATGGAGGATTACAGAGCTAATAGTCATAGCAGAAATGATGTGCCTCAAACATTCAACTTTGCTGCAAGTTCATAGAAAGCCTGTCAGTACCTGGTCCAATCTCAAAGAAAAGTGCCCCAACTGTCCTGCACTACAAGAAGGACCCTGATCTGGGGTTGGCCACTAAACACGCTGAAGGAATAGCTATTTGTCACACCACTGTGGAAAGGTGGTTTTGTGGCACGACGCTAGGCACTGGTGATAGTGGTGGTGGTGGAGTAGTTAAGAAGGCAAGTTGGCCTAAGAAAAGAATAATGTGTTTCTTGTCCCTTTTCTAACAATTCACTTGTTTCTATGGGCTACTTATTTTTCCCAGATAAAACAAGGTTAGCCTAGTGGATGGGGCCCAACAGCAACCGGTTCACTATGAACTGCCCACTCAGACTCCATATGCGGAAACCCTCTTTGTGGCAAGCAGGCAGCTAAGGGGAACACCAATTCTCTTAAGGTAGTAGAGAGTTACTGAGTCACTGAATACAATTATTGGTCTACAATTTGGTATTCACTTGAATTCTTAAGAAATGTACAACATGGTTATTTGTTGTCTATTCCCAAGGTTGCAATGCAACAGGTAAACCCATGTCACACTGAGCATTCATTTAATAGACATACCCTATCTGTAAAGGCACTTTACATATGATCCTCAATTTATTCATCACGACAATCTTGACAAGTGGGCATTATTATCCTTCTTTTACAAATGAGGATGCTGCATCGTAGAGGGGCATACTTGGTAAACCCACATACTGATACACACACACAATGCACCTGACTTCAAAGTCCATGTTTTCTCAAGCACATCTCACCTCACTCTGGAGACACACAGAGTAAGGCTCAGTGTCACAGTGTCACAGTTTGTGTCAGAACAAGGCCACCTTGAGGAAACTGAAGGTGGAGGCAACAGTGTTAGATATGTAACTGCAGTTTGAAGTTTTTGGTTCAAATAGTATTCTTTGAACAATCATGTTCTGTGCTGATCAACTTGGTGGTCACAGAATAAGAATTGGACACTCCTCCAGGTGTTGACAGTTATGACATGCCTGAAGAAAAAGCATTGTGTTGATGAGTAAATCAATAGAATATATTCAGTCTAATGTCTTGGGAGGGATCAGGCAGAGGAGAAAACAATGTAAACTAGGCTGCTGGTTCCATCTAGGAGGGAGACAGGGAAGGGTACAGGGCATCATAGAAGCACTAGACCTTGAGCTGGGCTTTGCTGTGACTTAACTTATGAAAGAGAAACCAGAAATTTGTCTTTGAGTAATATTTACTGTAAGTGACCAGGGTTTTTTTTTGTTTTTTTTTTTTTTATAATTATTTGGTCTTACTGGGAGTTGGCTTAGTAACTAGGGTGGGTGCAATAGAGGAACATGTGGTGTTTCCCAGTTTGCCCAAGTGGCTGCACTGGGTCAGGAAGGTCTTCTGGTTCTTTGTCAGTTTGGAAGAAACAGTGGTAACAACAGAACAGGGACTGTCTCCTGGCAGAGTTCCCGAATTGGGGGAGAAAGGAACCTTAGCCCTTTGGAACCGGGTGAGTAGCAGGGAGGTCAGGCGTACTGGGAGTGTTTGTTTGCCTGGGTCTTTTTGTCAACCAGAACTGATGTGGTTGAAATGAGAAGTGAAACTTCAGGGACGCCTTTAAAAGCTGCTGCTTATCTAAGCGTAAAGCCCCAGACCTCAGTCCACCCAACCATCTGACAAGCAGGCAGCGAAGGGGCAGAAGCACCTGGGCCTGTGCGAGGGCCCCTATGGGACGAAGCCAATGGAGAAGTTTCAGGCAGTGCTGGACTGGCACCTCAAGCACCACAGGGCGCTGAGCTATGGCCTGGTGACCCTGCTGACGGCGGGCGGGGAGCGCATCTTCTCCGCCGTGGTGTTCCAGTGCTCCTGCACCGCCGCCTGGAACATGGCCTACGGCCTGGTCTTCCTGCTGGTGCCCGCGCTCGTGCTCTTCCTCCTGGGCTACGTCCTGAGCGCGCGCACGTGGCGCCTGGTGACCGGCTGCTGTCGCCGCGCGCGGGGCGCCCGCTGGAGATGCTGCTCGGGGCTGCGCCGCGTCCGCGTGTGCGCGGAGCTGACCGTGGCCGCCGCAGTCGCGCCCCTCACCTGGGTGGCCGTGGCGCTGCTCGGGGGCTCCTTCTACGAGTGCGCGGCCAGCGGGAGCAGGGACGTGGCGCTGCACCTGTGCGGGGGCCAGGACGAAGACTGCCGCGCCCAGCTGCCGCTGGTGCCCTGCGGCAAGGCCGAGGCGGCCAAAGTGCAGGACTTCCTGCCGGTGCTCAGGGCGCAGTCACAGGTCAGGCGCTGGCGCTGGATGTGGTTGGGAGGGACAGAGGGGGCGAGTCTCTGGGGAGCTGCTGGGCTGAGAGAGAAATCAGTGACTTCCCTCCAGACATAGGACACCTTAAGAAAATCTACAATGGCTCCTTGTTTCTAATGAGCCGACAAGCGAATATTTCAGCAAAACGATTGAAAAGGAGAAAAAGCATTCCTGTAAGTTTATGGCCCTGTAAGTGAATCCTAGAGAGTGAGAGTGGGCGCACCTACTTTTTGCCAGATACTGCGCTGGGCTCTTTACCTCCTCCATTATTCTCTGACGTCTGACAAGAGCCCCGTTGGGTTATTAGTATCGTATCTCCACTATATAGGGAATACATTAAGTCTAGGTAAAGTTCTTTGTCCAGCCAGGAGAAAGCAGAAGAATTGTTATCGCTAAATGAGTACGTACAATAAAATGGGTCTCCCCGGCTCTAAAGCCACCACCCCACATTGTTTCTGAGCTTGCAAAGCTAGGAGGTTCTTTAAAATGAACCTTCCTTTCACTGGATTTGCAGAAATTGCACGTTCTGGGTTCTCAGGGAGTGACAAATGGGATCCTCCCTAAGCCCTTGACAGGACTTGGACTATGACTTGCCAAGCAAGCAGCTGTCCTGGGGGAGTGGGGAGGTGACTGCCCCTGCTTACTTCTAAGGGATTAAGACCTAAAAGTGTTATTTGTTCGTCATCATAACTGGTGAGTCGTTTAAACTTTATCTGAGGATTTTTAAATGTCTTACAAAAAAGTAACTAAATTATTATTTTGTTGTGTTTTCTTAAGGTGACAGGCTGGCTCCTGATAGCAGCTGTTATCGTTGGCTTTCTGATTTGTACCTGTGTCTCCCGATGCCTATCTCCAGTTAGTTTTCTGCAGCTGAAATTCTGGAAAATCTATTTGGAAGAGGAGGAGAAGATCCTTAAAAGCCAAGCCACAGAGCATGCAACTGAATTGGCAAAAGAGAATGTTAAATGTTTCTTTAAGCACTCACGTCCAAGACAATTGAACACCCCAAGCATTAAAGACTGGCAGCAAATATCTTCACTATATACTTTCAACCCAAATGGCCAGTACTACAGCTTGTTGCACAAGTATGTTAACAGAAAAGAGGAATGTGACAGTATCAGATCTTCTGAAGGAGATGCAGTGATTCCTGTTCTTGGATTTGTAGATTCACCTGGTATAACTAACTCTCCTCAGTTATGACCTTATGAATGAATAGAAAAAAAAGTTGTTTTGAATTCTTGCTTCATTTTAAAAAAAATAAACACTGGTAATGTTTATGACTGCTTCTTTTTTCTTCCAAATCATGGATTTTTAGATCTGAAAATAAAATATAGAGCTTAACCTCTTTATTATATTAATTATTTAAAACAAACAAAACAAAAAAACAAGGGAAGGTGATTCACTCAAAGTGAGAAACTGGAGCCAGATTAGAAGTCTTATATTTCTATTCTAGGGTCCTTTTCAAATAAAAGATTTTAGTCTTTTATAATGCTGTTTTCAAATGAAATATTTTAGTAGCAAAAACAGTGAAAAGCAATTGAACTTCAGACCTTTCTGTTAGGTTATCTGATGTTAATTTCAAGTTCACTTTCTTGCCAACAACACCTTGTTGGGAAGTTAAAAATTATGGCATTCTAGCAAGCTCTAGGGTGCAATAGGTAACTCATTGGACTTCCAGCCCAGCCTGCCGTGGTCATTCAAAAGTTAGAGAATTTTATGGCCGTAATATGGTTACAATAAAAAATTAGTCATGAAAAAGAAAGTGAGTGTTCTTAAATATGAAATATGAAAAAGTCGTTTAGGAGAATTGCAGGCAATAATTTGTTTTTAGTTTGTAGGATCAGAGGAAAACTTTTAAAGCTATTTGTTATGGTAAATTTAAAATATACATAAAAGGAGAAAAGATAATATTATGATGCCCCTGCCCCCAAAGTAGTCATTATGCAGCTTAAACAGAGTTGGAAAGTCAGATGAAGCCCATACCATACAAATACATGTGTAAATTGTGACCTGATTTAGATTAGGAGTGGAGGAGGTTGGGGAAGCCTGTGAAAGACAAATGTATAGAATAAGGAGCTGTGCACTTCAGGCAGAAGTAGTCTGTGCAAAGACAGGTGAGAAAGATTTTAGGATTGGAAGCCTTAAAGGCAACTAGAAGAATGAACAAGGGGCAGATTGTTCAGTGCCTTGAAACCATGGGAAGGATTTGGGTTTTCACCCTATGAACATTTTAAGAAGACTGATCTGCTTTTCTTGAGGAAAAAATGCATTGAGGGGGAAGAGGGAGAGTCAGAGTGGAAGCGGAGAGACTAGCCAGCCAGGAGGCCACCATGGTGGAAATAGGCTGGAGTGAACTTGAACTGATTTCATGGTGACCAAAATGGGAAAAATACAGAGATTCCAGATAGATTTTTGCACATAGACATGACAGAATTTGTTGATGGAAAGGATGCAAGGATTTAGTGACAGCAATCATATCTACACATAAAATTTTGTTGCTTGGAAATGACAGGGCTTTTCAAGGACGCTTATCTTCCATTCCTGCCCAGCCTCCAAATTTATGACTGTTTTCTGCATTTTAGAAAATGAGATGCAAAAACTTTAAAACAATTGAGCAGTGATCATACTTAGCTCTTCTTTCTCTCTTGGCAGACCCTTGTGCTCCGCATCTATTTGCGTTTTTGGGCATAAGGCCTTTACTAGTCAGCCGTGCTGAATATCCTGTTGTTGAGAATCAAACACAACAAGAAACTTGGTGGCAGTTTTTTTCCATTCTCTAAAATTGAAACTCTTAACATGTCTACTTTCATTTTTGTTTCTTTTATTTCAATTTCCAGTTTCTTTTTGTATAGTCTTCCCTTTCAAAAGTGTTTTTTTTTTGATCTACTATTTATACTTGCATCTTCAATAGTATCATATTTTCCCCATTTTGTTGATTTATGCTCAACTTTTTCTAGCATAATTTTTAACAACTATTGTGAAAGTATGTGTGTGTAAAATATAATAGTAGAGAATAATGTGAAGTGCAAAGTACAATTACCTCATTTCTTTGCAATATTTTTTTCCCAGAGGTAGCCATGTACTCTGCACAAATATTGTCATAATATAAATGTTGTTCTGTAACTTTTTCACATAAAATATCATTGTTCCATGTGAGTATATAACAATTTTCCTTACTAAATAAATTACTGCATAGTATTCTGATCATTAGGATATGACCCCTTTTTTGTTAAAACACACACACACACACACACACATTCACAAAGTGTATAAAGATAATTGTGGTCCCTTCTGGAGACTAAGATTGATGAAGGGTATGTTTCTTAAACCTCATGCACTTCTGATCTTTGGAATTATTTTCGGTAAGGAATAATGAAAATTAACTGTGTGAGTAGAAAAGGTTATAAAGTGTTCTTGCATTGATGTAGGGTTTTCTAGTTAACAAGCAATTTTGCATCTTTCACCTCATTTCATTTTCACAAGTTTGCAGGATACCAATGAAACATATCACTCATGTTTCCAAGTGAGGAATCGAAGTTGGAGAGGTTACATTACTAGTCCGAGGTCATATAGTCAATAAAGGCAAAACTGAAGCTAGGGTGCTGATTTTCTCTAGGTCACGTGGTTCGACGGGACCACTTGGCAGTTTTTATTACTGGATCAAAATTTTCCCCTCTTAGCCCATGTGCCTTTGTGAGCAAAAGAGATGCAGATGTCCCGACTAACCCTTAATATTTTACATTTCATCTTGAAACTTGGCAACTGCTGGTAGCTAAGACCACTTTGAATAAACACAGTGAGACTGAGACACAGTACAGTTATTTCTTGATGGGAACAAAGTCACTGCTGTTTGGCACGGCCTACCACTCCTCTGGGCCTAGCCCCAAACAAGCCACATTATGGGCTCAAAAAGCATTGCTACACTTAGTGTGTATTTTCTTGCTGATTTGCCAAATGATTCTTTATCATCACCCTCAGCTTCATGCTGTCCTAAAAGCTTAACTTTAAAAGAGATTCAGACACAGCATCTGCTATTAACATTTGCTGAAAAATAACGTTATAAGAGATGATTCTACACTGTATTGAGTACTAGCAAGATGATACAATTTACAAGGCATAAGATTAAGCATGGTCTCCTTGCTACATCCAAAGCCATGGCCAGAAATATCAATGCTCTGTGAACTGACTAAAGAAGCAAGTCCTGAGGAAAGAATTCAAAAATAGAATTAATCAAATATTCAAATGTCTCTGGCTGAAAAATATCTTGGAACCCCAAAGTTTCACAACATCCTGTGTCTTATCTACCAGGTGGCCTATAGTAAATAATTCTTCCTAAGACAGAAGGTGGAGAAATGCTCCCTGTCTGCATCAGCCCTGGCAGCAGTGCAACCAAAGCCTATTTTGTCAGCAGCAAACTCCCACTGAGTGCCTACCATGTGTCACACACCGAGCCTGCCCCCAAACCTACGCCTTGAGTTGATCACATTCTGTCCCTTCCTCTTCATTACCTACCTATGAAATAGTTCTTGGAAATTGCAATGTAAGGGCTATGGAATTGACTTTATCATATTCTTTATCCAGACAAAGAGACCTGAATCAAAAAAGGGATATATTCTGTCAAGACCCTTTGACACAAGGACCAGAACATTAAAAAGTTTCCAATGAAAGAAAAATCCTACAAGATCAGGCAATTTATTACCATATTAAAAATTGTGAAATATTAAACATAGAGAAGAGTGTATGAAACATTTACATACAATTTAAAGAATAATTACAAAGCAAACATCTATGTTACCACCAAACAGGAGAAAGAAATAGTATGTTTCTAGTACCCCCTGGGTTTTCTTCTAAAATTTTTATGGTTTCAGGTTTTACATGTAAGTCTTTACTGCATCTTCAGTTAATTTTTGCATGTGGCTATTCAATTTGCCCAGCACCATTTATTGAATAAGGCATCCTTTTTCCAGTGTGTGCTTTGTTGAAAATCAGTAACTTGTAGCTAAATAGCTTTATTTCTGGGTTTTCTATTGTGTTCCTTTGGTCTATATGTCTACCTTTATACCAGTACCATGTTATTTTGGTTACTTTAGCCTTGTAGTGTAATTTGAAGTCAGGTAATGTGATGCTTTCAGGTTTTTTTTGCTTAAGATTGCTTTCGATACTGAGGCTCTTTTTTTGGTTCCATATGTATTTTAGGATTGTTTCTTTCTAGGTCTATGAAAAGTGACATTGTTATTTTGATGGGAATTACACTGAATCTGTAAATTACTTTGGGTAGTATGCACATTTTAACAATGTTGATTCTCCTAATCAATGAGCATGGAATATTTTTCCCTTTGTTTCATCTATGATTTCTTTCATCAGTGTTTCATAGTTCTCCTTGTAGAACTTTCCCTTCCTTGGTGAAGTATGTCCCTGGGTATTTTATGTTCTTTGCTGCTATTGTAAATGCTATTGAGTTCTTGACTTAACTCTTAGCTTGACTGTTATTAGTGTATAGAAATGCTACTGATCTGTGTACATGAATTTTGCAACCTAAGACTTTCCTGAATTTATTTATCAATTCTAGGAGTCTTTAGGGTTTTCTAGATATAAGATCATATTACTAGCAAACAGAGATAGTTTGACATACTCTTTCCTGATTTGAATGCCCTTGATTTCTTTCTCTTGTCAGTTTGCTCTCCCTAGGACTTCCAATACTATGTTGAATAGAAGTGGTGACAGTGGGCATCCTTGTCTTTTCCTAGTTCTTAGGGGGGTGTTTTCAAGTTTTCCCCATTCAATGTGATTTTGGCTGTGGGTTTGTTGCATATGGATTTTATTATTTTAAGTTAGGTTCCTTCTATGCCTGATTTGTACAGGATTTTTTCCTGAAAGGGTGCTGGATTTTATCAAATGCTTTTTCTGCATCTATTGAGATGATCATATGGTTTTTGTTCTTAATTCTGTTTATGTGGTAAATCACATTCATGTTGAACCATCCTTGAATCCCTGGTATGAAACCCACTTGATCATGGTGAATTATCTTTTTGATGTGCTGTTGGGTTCAGTTTGCTATTATTTTGTTGAGGATTTTTGCATCTATATTTATGAAGGATATTGGTCCATAGTTTTCTTTTTTGTTGTCCCCTTTCCTGGCTTTGATATTAGAGTGATACTGGCTTGTTAGAATGAGTTAGGGAGGTTTTCCTTCTTCTCAATGTTATGGAATAATTTCAGTAAGCTAGGTGCCAGTTCTTCTTTGTAGGTTTGGTAGATTTTGGCTGTGGATCCATCTGGCCTGGGCTTTTTTGTTGTTGTTGGGAGATTTTTTTATTACTGTTTCAATCTCGTTACTCATTACTCGCCTGTTCAGGATTTCTATTTCTTCCTTATTCAAGCTTGGGAGATTGTGTGCTTCCAAAAATTTATTCACTTACTCTATATCTTCTAATTTGTGGGTATAGAGGTTTTCATAGTAATCTTGGATGCTATTTTGTATTTCTGTAGTATCAGTAGTAATGTCTCCTTTTTCTTTCCTGATTGAACTTATTTTAATCCTTTCTCGTCTATTCCAGATTAATCTAGTTAGTAGCCTATTGATCTTGTTTATCTTTTCAAATAACCCACTTTTTGTTTCACTGATCCTTTGTATTGTTTTTTGGTTTCCATTTTGTTTAGTTCTCATCTGATCTTTGTTAAATCTTTTCTTCTGTGAGCTTTGGGTTTGGTTTGTTCTTTTTCTAGTTCCTTGAGGTATGACTTTATGTTGTTAATTTGTGATCTTCCTGCCTTTTTTATGTAGGCATGTAGTATTGTGAACTTCCCTCTTAGCACTGCATTTGCAGTGTCCCAGGGATTTTGCAAGCTTTTGTCATCTTTGTTGTTCAATTTGAAGAATCTTGATTTTGTAATTGACTCAAGGCTCCATTCAGCAGCAGGTGGTTTAATTTCCTTGTATTTGCGTAGTTTTGAGAATTCCTCTTGGAGTTGATTTCTAGTTTTATTCTACTGTGGTCTGAGAGGATAAAAGGCATGAATTCAATTTTTAAAATTTACAGAGTCTTTTTTTGTGGCCTAACATATGATTTACCTTGGAAAATGTCCCATGTGCTGATTATAAGAATGTATATTTTGCAGTTTTTGAGTAGAATGTTCTGTAAATGTCTGTTCGATCCATTAGTTCTAGAGTTCTGTTTAAGTCTAGCTTTTCTTTGTTGATCTCCTGCCTCAATGATCTGTCTAGTTCTGCCAGCAGAGTGTTGACTTCCCTGGCTGTTATCATGTTCCTGTTTTTTTCTTTTCTTAGCTCTAGTAGAACTTATTTTATGAATCTGGGAGCTGCTGTGTTAGATGAATATATATTTAATTGTTGTATCTTCTTATTAATTGATGCCTTTATCATTATATAATGACACCTTTGTCTTTTTTTTTTTTTTTGCCTTTTTGAATTAAAGTCTATCTGTTCTATCCAGCAATACCACTACTGGGCTTTTACCCAAAATAAAAAAATGACATTCTATAAAAAAGACATCTGCACTAGAATGTTTATAGCAGCACAATTCACAATTGCAAAGATATGGAAATAACCCATGTGCCCATCAATACATCAGTGTATTAATAAAATGTGGTATATGTCTACTATGGAGTACTACTTAGCCATAAAGAATGGTGAACTTCTTATATTATCCTGGATGGAGCTAGAACCCATTCTTCTAGTGAGGTATCACAAGACTGGAAAATGAGCACCACATGTACTCACCATCAAATTGCTATTAACTGATGAAAACTTATGTACACATATGGAAGTAACATTGACTGGGTGTTAGGCAGCTGGAAGGTGAAAGGAGGGGGATGGGTAAAGTCACCTAATGGATATGGTACATGCTCTCTGGGGATGGGTATACCTGTAGCTCTGACTCAGGTGGTGCAAAGACAATTTATGTAACCAAAGTGTTTGTACCCCCATAATATTCTGAAATTTAAAAAAAAAAGTCTATTTTATCTTATATGAGAATAGCTACTTCTGCTTGCTTTTGGTTTCCACTTGCATGGAATATTTTTTTCCAGGCCTTTACCTTGAGTATGTAAGAATCTTTGTGAGTTAAATGGGTTTCTTAGAGATAGCATATATTTGGGTTTTTTTAATCCATTCAGCCAATCTATATTATTTAAGTGGAGTATTAAGAGGATTTACATTAAATGTTAGTATTAATATGTAAGATATTGTTCTGTTAATCATGTTGATTATTACCTAATTGCTCTGTTTTGTCCCTGTTTTAATGTTTTATAAGAGTTGTGGATTTTAACTTTGAGGTGTTTTTACACAGGTGGCAGTCAATTATTCTGATCCAGTTATAGAGCACATTTTTTTTTTTTTTTTCTGAGACAGAGTCTCACTTTGTTGCCCGGGCTAGAGTGAGTGCTGTGGCATCAGCCTAGCTCACAGCAACCTCAAACTCCTGGGCTTAAGCGATCCTACTGCCTCAGCCTCCCGAGTAGCTGGGACTACAGGCATGCACCACCATGCCTGGCTAATTTTTTCTACATATATTTTTAGTTGTCCAGATAATTTCTTTCTATTTTTTTAGTAGAGACGGGGTCTCACTCAGGCTGGTCTCGAACTCCTGACCTCGAGCAATCCACCCACCTCGGCCTCCCAGAGGGCTGGGATTACAGGCATGAGCCACCTCGCCCGGCCTAGAGCACTTTTAAGAATTTCTTGTAGAGCAGGCCTAGTGGTGACAAATTCCCTTAGCGTTTCCTTGTCTTCAGGGCAACATGTTTTCCTCTGGCCCAGAGTGGGTCTAGAAATGCCATCCAGGAACTACGGCCTAGAATCAGGGGCTTCAGGAGTCCACTTGGTACTTTATTTTACTGTGGCTGAGCTGGTACCCAAGTTATGAAACAAAGACCTCTGAACTCTGTCCTTTCCTTTCTCCAAGTGGAAGAAGACTCTCCCTGAGCTGCACTGCCTGTATTTGGGGGAGGGGTAACACGGGCACCAGCTTAGCCACCACCGCTGCTGTCTCACTGGGTCATATGCACCCCAGGTTCACTGGGTCTGAGCCAGCACAGACACAGGAATTCCCCGAGGACTGCAGACTTTGTGGCCTCAGTGCCCTAGGAATTCATTCCAGCTCCAAGGCCACTTTTTGTCAGTTAGTGATGGGGCTTGCTAGAACTTGAGTTTTAGGGTGGAGGATTTCCTTCTGAGTGGGCTGGCCTAAATGTTCTCTCTGTGGGCCCTGGCAGATTTCTGCCTTGTGCTGTATTCCACTGTGACAGGGTGGCCCTGGGTTCCAATGACTTTTCTGCCCCTTCAGTGCCTCTTTCCTTGATATAATGTTAAAACCACGTACTGTGATCACTCACCTGAGTTTTGGTTCTTTTGAAGGTGCTTCCTTGTGTGGATAGTTGTTGAATTGGGCATTTGTGCAGAGAGACGATTGCTGGAGGTTTCTAATTAGTCCATCTTTCCCTATTTTCAATCCTTGCAATACTCCTACAGAGTGGGATATTCTGTGTCTTTCCCCCAAACCAGACAATTCTTCCTTCGCTTATATGTATCTGAATCAATTTAACACCAAACTCCTACTCTGAAGACTTTTTAATCTCTGCAGCATCTTGTCTTCTATACCTGTTCATTTGAAGGTGATTTCTTATGTTATTTGTTGGTCTTTTGTGAATGGCACTTCCTTTCTTAAGGGCAGATTATAGCATAAAAATTATATAAATGTATTTAATACTTTTTTACATATAGTAAAGAGATGAAATTTAAAAGATAATAATTTTTTTTTCATGGAGTATCTACCGATTTAGGGGTTATTGACATTCTCTAGAACACAGTTCAGAACACCGTACCTAAGATAATCAGAGGCAGATGGTCACCAACTGTTGTTAGGTTTACTTCACAATAATCTTAAATCATCTAGTCTAAATCCAAAAGTACTAACTTAAATGAACTCAAACCTGAGACATGGTCAAGTTGTGGGGCAACTTAGTTCAATGTCCAGGGAAGTGGATGGATACATAGGGAACTCATTTAGCTGTAGTGTATTTTATGGAGACTAGATCATCATGTGTCTAGGTGTCTTCAAAGACACTTAAAAGTACTTGGAGTGAGGGCAGTACCTAAAATCTAAAACAGATGTTTTTCCTCTTAAACCTCAAAACAATCCTAAGCCCTTTGTCTGCATCCAGCTCTGCTCAAGATTTCTTCATTAGAAAACTGTTCCTATCCAATTCATATGCAATCTAAGAGGACTAACTTTAACAAGTCCACATTCTTTAACTTTTAAGTCTGCTTGCCACTGTTCATACCAACAGAATTCCACAATCTTTCCAGGCTCATAAGCACATTTATCCCAGCTGGAAGCTGCTTAAGTCTCCCTGCAGATGTACAGTAAATCTCAGTCTTTAAAGTAGTAATTTTATTTTCTTAAAATCTACACCTTTTTCCCCAGATCCTCTATATTCCCACTCCAATCTGAGATCCAAGAATTTATACTTATTAAAAATAATGTTTGGTAAATATGATTATTGGCAATCAAAATCAATTGGAAAAGGTACTTTTGTTTAAAACTGCTGGTTTGAAAGTATACATTCAACCACAGTACAGTAAAAGTCAAGGGACTTTTTTATGGCATAAAACAACCAGAGAACAAGAGAGAAGCAACACAGTTTATGAAAGCTAGAAAGCAGATGGTAGCTGGTAATTGGCCTAACAGACCTGAAAAATCTGAAACCCAAGCCAGAAGTAGAAAGAGATAAGAGGCAATATGATTTGTACCATAGAATCTGTAAAATGCTCAGGAATCAGCAGCATCAGTCACCTCTGTAAATGGGGCAGTAGGTGGAGTTAAAAACAGAATTAGTTAAAGCTTGTTTAGGAAGAATCTCCCTCAGATCTCCATTCTCACTGCATGTAGCCAAGCAATTGCTTCTCCCCACCCTAGCAGAAGATGTGAGTTTTAATCTCTAGATATAGTTTTTCAAAAACTTCTGACCTGGGGGACACTAGGCATAGTTGAAAGCAGGGACACTATATTGAACAAATGGAAATTAAGTTGAAATGTACATACTGAAATTTCATTTCTTCAGCCGTTTTCCCCAACCTGGCTCACAGAATGTTGACATTAAGTCTCTATTCTTCAGGTAGTAGGTCAGAAGAGCCATTTCTAGCAAATCTACCCCAAAGAAGTGACTTCAATAAAATGACACATTTTGAGAGTCACATTTAAATTCTCTGACTTATTCTAAGTTGAAGCCTATAATCAACAAGCTCCACCAAAGTTCATATTTTATCCAATATAAGTGGATAGCCCGTGGGAACTCCAGAGATTTGAGAAAAGTATGAAAGACAGAGGCCAATGCAAACAGATAAAAAAATTACTTGGAAGGAACTATGCACTTTTAAGAAAACTTTTTAAAAAATCCAAATACCATTAATGACTTTGGCAATATAAGAGGAGACATTACATGTAAGAAGAACAGAATAATATATACACACATCTGGCAGACAAAAGAATTCTTGGAAATTAACAACATGATAGAAGAAAATAAAGATGCAATGGAAGGTTTGGAAAATAAACTTGGGGAAATCTCTCAGAAAGTAAAGGATTAAGATAAAAAGATGGAAAAGAAAAAAAATAAGGAAAATTAGAGGACCATCCAGGAGATCTAATATCCTACTAAGATTCCAGGAGAAAGGGAAAATGGAGAGAATAGGATGGAATAGGATAAGAAATTACCAAAGAAATAACTCAATAAGTTTTTCTCAAATGGAAGAGCATGGATTTCTAAACCGAAGAGTTCCAGTAGATAATCACCACAGTGGAAGGATACACGCCCACACTGAGATGCATCATGGTGCAATTTGGGAACACTGAAGATATGGAGAAAACCCTAAAGTTTGCCAGAGAGAAGGAACACACCAAGCATAAAGAATCAAATGGCATTGAACTTCTGAAAAACAAGTGGAAGCTGGATGATCATATTTTTACAAACTTTATCTCTTATTCACTCCTTATCAGGAAGCTACTGGAGCATGTGCTCTTCCAGAAAAGGGAGTACAGCAAAAAGGGGAAGTAATGAAATCAAGGAAACCAGGGACCGCATGCAAGACAGAGGAGAAAGAAATCCCTAAGGTGATGGTGAAAGGAAAACACACTACATGGTGGCAAAGTCAGCCCCTCTATAATACGACTAGCCCTATATCTCAAGTGTTAGAGGGGAAGACAGTTAAAATGCTAACAAATATATGAATCCTTAATGTTTGTTTTTTTTTTTGAGACAGAGTCTCACTCTGTTGCCCAGGTTGGAGTGAGTGCTGTGGCGTCAGCCCTAGCTCACAGCAACCTCAAACTCCTGGGCTTAAGCGATCCTACTGCCTCAGCCTCCCGAGTAGCTGGGACTACAGGCATGCGCCACCATGCCTGGCTAATTTTTTCTATATATATTTTTAGTTGTCCAGATAATTTCTTTCTATTTTTTTAGTAGAGACGGGGTTTCGCTCTTGCTCAGGCTGGTCTCAAACTCCTAACCTTGAGCGATCTACCCGCCTCGGCCTCCCAGAGTGCTAGGATTACAGGCGTGAGCCACTGCGCCCGGCAGTCCTTAATGTTTTAATGGGAAATTACTGAGACTTCTCTCAAATAGTGTGTGGTGGTTTTAAAACATGTCCAGAAATCCTTTGAAACTCTTTCCTTCAAGAGATAGAAATTAATTTCCTCCCTGCTTGTATGCTAGACTGAGTGATTTGTAATGAAAAGAAAAAGTGAAAGTGATGAGCTCGGTCTTCAGAGCCTACCACCATAAGAGAAGTGAGGTCAGGAAGTTTGCCTCTGTGTGTGGCTGAGGTGGAGGCTGTGGGTGAGAAAGCCTCATCTTTCTTATGCAGAAGTCAAAAAACAATGCCTCAAAACTGAAAAATTAAGAAAGGGCTATATGAGCATGTTATGTACAGAAATGCAATAAATAGCAGAAGAATTGGTTACAAGAGTAGAAAGGAGGTGATGGTATGACACAGGAAATGGTAGCAGAGGAGGAAGTAGCTGGAGGTTGTGGAGGGAAGGGGAAGTAGGCAGGTGATTAAACTGTTTGCATGAATACATTTTTAAAAAGTAAATTAAATAAGAAAAGAGAAGCAAGATAATTACTAAAATCATCACTCAAATATATGGAAAGAATCTGTAAATGTTACCAACGATACTAATCGTGCTTTATGCCTTTTGCATGCCTAGTTCTCTTCAAGGAGTCCCCTAGATATGGTCATTACAGCTACAGAAAGAAATACCTACATGACATTAAGCTCTGGTTAAAATCTTCTGGTGTTTTCTGAATGGATTCAAAATAATTCTAGGACGAAAATCATAATAATATTCTCTTTCACCAGAATCTTTTAGTGTTCTGAGATGAAACAAATCTCTAGCTATCACTTTAATTAGCTGTTGTGGCTATTTTTTTCCTCTATTAATTGAAAGTATGAAAAACAATTTTAGTTTTTGGGTAGATTTCCTTCATTTTAGCCTTTGCTTCTATTTACAATGTCACTCAAAAAAATTTAAAGCTGGAGCAATTTGATTTAATAAATATTTATCAAGTGTTTATTACATGATTACAATCTAGTGGGGACAGGCAAGACCTGCAGCCAAATAATTATAATGCAATGGGATTTGTACAAAGATTCATATGATGTACATGTCAGAGAAATAGTAGAGCGGCAGAAGCGACAGTTTATCAGGGGTAAAGAAGGGGAAGAGCATTACAGGAAGAAGAAACAGCATGTGAAAAGGCAGAGAGGCTCCATTGCATTGTGTATTCAGAAAAGAAACTAGCTCAGCATTGCCCCTGCTCTGGGTGCAAGGGCTGGAGAGAAAGACAAAAGGCAGGTCACAGAAGGCTTCCTTCATCATCATAGGGGACTTATACTTAGCAACATGATGCAGACAATGGAGAGGCAGGAAAGAAATGGGTGATGCCATTGAGTATGGATGGATCATTCTGATGAAGGATTTGTTTTACTTTATGTAATGACTATCATATAAACAGAGAAAAATAGAGTCGTATAATAAACCACCATTGATGTAGATTTAACAGTTGTTAATATGTCTTAAAAAGTGCTTATTAAGGACAATTTCAAGAATAAACAAAAGTGAGAAAATGATATAATAAAGCCCTATGTACCCATAAATCAGTTTCGACAATTATCAATTCATTGGCAATCTTATCTATGTTCCCACACTTCCCTCCATTACCAGATTATTTTGAGGCATATCCCAAATAACATATCATTTTATCTGTAAGGACATTTATTAAAAAACACAATACTATCATCACATCTAAGAAATAACAAGGATCCCTTAACATCATCAAATAGCCTGTCAGCATTTAAGTTCCTTGTTTGCCTCATAAAAGTATTATCTGTTTGAATTGGGATTCAAATAAAGCCCATCTATTGTGAAATTGAAGTGCCCCTTAAATATATTTTTATTTAATCAATCCTATATTGTAGACATATGATTCATTATTTTAAAAAAATTAAATGTGGTAAAATATATGTAACATGAAATTTACCATCTTGCCATTTTTAAGTGTACATTTCAGTAGTATTTAATGCATTCACACTGTTGGGAAACCATCACCAACATTCATCTCTGCATCTTGTAAAGCTGAAACTCTATACTTAGCAAACAATAGTTCCCTATTTCCCACCCAAACAACAGTTCTCCATTTTCCAATCATCCCAACCCTTGGCAACTGCCATTCTACTGTGTGTCCCTATGGATTTGACTACTTCTAGGTACTGCATATAAGTGAAATCATATTTATTTGTGTTTTCGTGACTACCTTATTTCATGTAGCATGATATCCTCAAGAGTTATCTATGTTGTAGCATGTGTCAGAGTTTCCTTCCTTTTTAAGGCTGAATAATAATTCATTGTATGTATATATTCGTTTTGTTTGTACATTCATCCATGGATGGACACTTGAGTGGCTTCAATGTTTTGGCTATTGTCAACAATGCTGTTATTAACATGGATATACAAATATTTCTTTGAGACTCTGCTTTCAATTTTGGGGAATATATAACCAGAAGTGAAATTGTTGAACCATTTGGTTGTTCTTTTTAATTTTTTGAGGAACTACCACAGTATTTTTCATAATGACTGTACCATTTTACATTCCCACCAACAATTCACAAAAGTTCAATTTCTCCACAACCTCGTCAACACCTGCTATTTTCTGGTTTTTTGATAGTAGCCATCCTAATGGGTGTAAGGTGTTATCTCATTGTGGTTTCGATTTGCATTTACTTAATTATAGTTGAGCATCTTTTCATGTGCTTATAGGTCATTTGTATATCTTCTTTGGAAAAATGTCAGGCTCCTGAGTCCTAGTTGATGTCTATCACTACCATATCACGACTTCCGTTTTCACTAATTGTGTCATGCTAATTGTAACTTTTACTTGTAGATTGAGTTCTTTGCAAAGCCCAGCAGATTCCGGGCTTCCTTGTAGGCTCCCCTTGTTTGATGATAATCTGGTGAAGGTTAGTGTTTATTTAATCCAGTACCTTTTGAATTTTAAATATGTTCTGGTCACAGACAAACTATTCTTTGGAGATTTTTAGGGGATAAAAATGATAGTAAAAATTCTAACTGAATAAGTTGGGGGTAACAAAGTATTCTCAAAGATCATTATTTACGTCTCATTTTAGAAGTTTCCTGGCCTGACTATCAGCCATGAAAAAAGGAAGGAATTTGGTAAATACCAGCCATCTAAAAACTAAATAAGTTAAAATGAATTAAAATTAACTGCTATTTTTAAAATGCCAATTTTAAATGTTTCAGACTTAGCACCAAATAAATAGCTTGTGTTGGTGATTACAAAGCGAGAGTAGCTTCAGCAGGCTAAAGCTACAATCCAAGCTAATAAATAAGAAAAACCACATCCATAATTTCTCAGAAATATGAAAAAGTGTTAACAAATGGAACTGTTTCTATCAAATATAAGGAATGCAATATGCAGTATATAGAAACTGTCTATATACTGTGAACTCTGCTGTGATTATTTCATCCATTTTGCCACTGAAAAGAGATAAATACACCAACTGTTTTTATTGGTAGACCCTTTTCTTCATTACAATAAGTAAATGAGATGAATAGATTCTCTGAGGATGGATTCTGTAATGTGTGGAATTCATGCTTGCTATCTTATAAGGAGTTATTTGTATATGAAATCTTGTGGACACGAGATTGAAAATTGAGATATATAAGCAAAAAAAAGTAAAAAAAATCCTCATGCCCATTTCAAATATATGGCTGATCTATAAGCCTTTCACAGCGCATGCTATGAAGCAATTCAAAATTCCTATGGCTATACATGTTTAACTAACATTAACTCCTCAACTTGCCACCCCTTGGCATTTTGCATGGTATTCTTTATTTTTTCCGTCTATATTTTTTCTCGTCTAGCTTTTTTAGAAATGTTATTCCTATTTCTGTCACACTGTCACCTTTTAGTCTGTCTTGCAAGAATGTAACATCAGCAGCCAAATGAACCTAGGAAAGAAAAAAAAAGGCCTGCGTCATTCAATTAAAAAAAAAAAAAAACCTCTACGTTTTTCTCAATCTCTTTTTTTGGCTTTCTTTACTTCCCTTATGAAATGACAAAAAAGAGCTTGTTCTGTGGATAAAGGACCCTTTACTGTGTGTCCTCCAGAGATAGTCTGGCCGTGTGTCAGCTCTGTGGTGTGAATCTGCAAAGAGAAGGGCAGGCTAGGTCTGCCCCAAGTAGGATGACTGGGACACCCAGACACGTAGGCCCGTGCCAAGTTTAGCTCACAGTGCAGGGACGGACGATGGATCCATCTCAAGAAGAACACAAATTCCCACCTCAAAGATGGCCTTGACCCAGTGTGCTTGGCCAAGCAGAACTTCCAAGGATAAATGGATTCTGTAACGATTCCTCTCAAACTGGTTTGCCATAGATCATTCTTTCATTAGCTAAATAACATAATCGCTTCTTCTAACAACATTTAGCAGTCACTTATGGCTTTGAGAGCTTTGAAAAGAAAAAAATCGACTAAATAAATTATAGATATAAAATTAAACACTGAAATTACAGGCATGAATATTTGATACTCAGACCTCCTTTTCCTCTATAAAGCACTTCCCGTTTCCCAGACCCTGTAGGCTTACTTCTCTATTCATTCAAATGTGTTCACATAAGCAGCACGATATTGCTGATTCACCCTCAATAGAGTATTTGGTTAGAGTTATTTTAAGTCATTGGGATAAATAAGACAAAGAAGTGAAAGGACCTCGTAAAAGCAAATAATATGCAAGAAATGCCTGGGTCTAGCAGGCAAAATTAATTTTTTGGCTCTTATCTGACTCATCCCATCTCTCACCAAGAATTCCTTAGTCAACCAACCTGGATTTGTTAAACCATTAGTTTGCCAAATTGGCTCACACAGGGTGCAAAAACCATGGCTTGAGATGCCTATTACCCAAAAGAAGGATGCAAATTGCATTTTGAAATACAGAAGCTAAATTTACCCTCAACTTCTTTTTCCATAAGATTTTTTATGTCTTTGTTAAAATTTAACAGAAAATTGATTAAAATAACAAGGAGACTATGTTGAAGCTATTTGAATATTTGGGGCCACATGAGGTCTGATACCTGTCTGTCATTTAGCATGTATAATCAACCGTTCGTTATCCACGAAAGCTGGAGAGTTCTTTACCCAATTTTTGACCCAGTTCTGTGATTTCTCCCTTTACCCCTAAACTCCCAGAACTCTTCCCTTCCCCTTTCTTGATCTTATGGCCACAGACTGTAGGACAAGCCTGAAAATAGGCCAACATAGAAGCATGGAGGATCTGTGTGAATAATACATTATTGTTTTACACTTTTGGATTACCTGTTATTCTATCCTTCTCCTAGTTATCACAAATAATTAAAAATTACATGCATGCCTTATTACTGGGTAGGTCAATACTTGTCTAGACCTTGGTTAGTATCTGGTCTCACAATTCTTAATAGCTAAGCTTCTGTAAAAATGAGACTTTGTTGACTGTTACCTCTTCCTAAGATGACAGATTGTTGTCTTCTCCCTCCACTTTCCTGAAACAACTTTTACCACAGCCCTCCCTCATCTTTTGGTCCTTAAATGTTCTGAATATTTTTCAGGTCTTGTTTTACTTAGATTGTGCTATACTTGATCTTGTTAATCACTCCTTGAAATACTCTCCTCCTTTGTTTCTAGGACTCCTTTCCTGGTATTTTTCCTACCTCTCATTATTCCTTCTTAGTATCTTCTGCAACCTTTGGGTTCTCTGTTTAAACTATTCATTATATTTTGTTCTTCCTAGGGCTTTATTGGTGACTCCCTTTTCTTTTTGCTCTACAGATTCTCCCTGGGCATTCTTTGCCAGTTCCAATGCCTCTTCCTTCCACATCTCTCTGTGAGCCCAGACAGGTATAAACAACTGCTTGCTGGACATCCTCGCTTGTGTGTGTGTGTTAGACACCTCAACGCCAGCAGGTTCAACATTCAACTCCTCATTTTGTTTTTCCGAAGCCTGAATGTACTCTTCCTGGCTTTGCTCTCTTGGTTAATAGCACAACCATCACTACAAGTTGCTCAGAAACCTAAAAGTCATGTCTGCATCTTTTCCCTAATCTAGTCCCTTTCAGCCAATTCATAACTTTGTCTTATCTGTTCTGTCTTTTGTATGTTGTTCAAATGAGTCTTCTCCTCTCCACTCCTACTGTCGGGGAGTAGGGTTCCCTCCTGGTTTTACGTGAGGTTACCACCGTCAGCTTCCTGACTGCTCCCCTCTCTTCCTTCAGCCCGTTCCCTCTTGTATACTTTCACTTGGCTGATAGAGAAATGAAATTCCTAGAACAGAAGTTTCAAAATATTGTTCTCCTCTTTATAAACCTGTATTGACTTTCTGTTGCTTTTAATATAAAAACCTGAATTCCCAAGCTTGTCATATGAATCCCTTCTTTCATCATGCTTCTGTAAAGACTATTTAAACCCCCTTTCTTGTGACAATCTACATATCAGCCATACTGAACTAATTCAAGTTCCCTGTTCCTTGAATGAAACATTCTTTCTGTGTCTTTGGACATGCTGATCCTTCTACCTGGAATATTATTAACATTTTCCCCTGCTCCCCTTACTGAAGGCCTTTACCTACCTCTTATTTTTCCTTCAACAGCCAGTTCAGAGTTTCTCTTGGAAGTCTTTCCTGCCTCAGGTCCTCCCATACTCCTCAGTTATACTTTACATATCTGATTTTTCTATCTGACAGAAGATGCTTTAAGAGCAGTGACTGTGTCTTGTTCATTTTTGCATGCTCAGTGCCTGATACTGAGCAGATACTAATAATTGTTTTAATTAAGCCAATGGATAATTCATGTGTGGAAGCCAGCCTCCAAAATGGCCTGCAATGATCCCCACCTCCTGTTATTCGTGCCCTCAGGTGGTCCCCATCCACGTTGCACCAGTGTTGGCAGCACAAGCTGCCTTGCCGTGATTACAGCTACAAAGATGTCTATGTGGCCAGGACCTTCATAAAGCCTCTAGCCGACTTCCAGCAAGGCACTGAGGCTGTGTGAGTGAGCTTGGAAGTAGGTTCTCCAGCCTCAGTCAAGTTCTCAGAAGCTAAGCCCCGCCCAAGAGCTTGACTGCATGTATATTAAGTAGTCAAAAACTGCTTTGAAGCAATGAAAGACTCTGAGCCACAACCACGCAGCTAAGCTGCTCGTAGATTTCTGGTCCTCAGAAACTGTGTGAAATAATAAATGCTTGTTGTTTGAAGCTATACTATTTTGGGGGTAATTTGTTACAAAGCACCAGATAACTAATATACTCTGCAAAATGAATGATGTGCTTTACCATTTCCAGGGCACCTCTGATAATCCCGCAGAGCAAGTTGCAGTAGCACAGAGAAGATCGCCCAGCAGGGAGCTCTTCCACAAACTCCACCAGAGGGTTCTTGTCTAGAATTAGGGAAAATGCATTTCTGCTTGAATTGTTACAGGTCACACTGGGTGTAATTCCCAAGTACATCTTGAAAGCAACCTGGAAAAGAGGAAAACAAAATTTGATAGAACTACAACTAGAACAAATATCTATTAGTAGAGAAACCAAATACCCCGTTAACAGGCATTGCGCGCAATGGTTAAGCACACAGAGTCTGTAGTCAGGGAGTCTGGGTTTACACTTAGCTTTGCAATTTATTACCCTAATGACAAGTGGAAGTCTTGAGTCCTTTTATTTTTATGGAACATCCTAAGGGACTAGTTTTCTGTGGAAACAATATGGTTTATAAAAAACAGCATTAAGGCACTATTTTCAAAAAACTTTTTTTTAAAGATAGATATTGTTTAGCAGGGTAAGACATTAAAATGTTATTAATCGTCAATATGTCAGTATGATATTTGTCACGCTGATCCTAGCAAAGGATTAACTCCTGAATTAGAAGGGACCAGGACACATTTCCCACAATGTTAAGGTGATGGTCAGAGCAGGTGAACAGATTAGACCCAAGAATGTGTTCTGGGAAGTTGAGGGAATCATGTTACAGTAGTCTCCTTTTATCCAAGGTTTCAGTTACCTACAGTCAAACACAGTCTGAAAATATTAAATGGAAAATTGCATAAATTAACAATTCGTAAGTTTTAAATTGTGCTTCTGAGTATCGTGATGAAATCTCTTGCTGTCCTGCTCCATCCTACCCAGAACGTGAATCATCCCTTTGTCCATTGTATCCATGCTACCTGCCCATGAGTCACTTCGTAGCCTCTCCTTTACCTGATAAAAAAAACACGGTTATTTATAGGGTTTGGTACTACCCACGGTTTCAGGTATCCACTGGGGGGCTTGTTTTCAGGTATACCTTGTGGACAACTGGGGACTACTCTACTACAGATGACAAGTCTCTGAGAAGGAGCAAGGGGTAGTGAATAATAGAAAAATAGAGTAACTTCTCAAAAAAGTCCGCTGTTTTACAGGGCTTAAAGGAATGGGAGAAATCTTGGACACTGTGTCTTTTAAACCCCTAGTTTTGCAAATGAGTAAATTGGTGTTCAGAGAGGTAAAATGATACACCCAAGGCCATACTGTAACTTAGTTCCTTGGCTTCTCATCCAGTGCAATTTCTTTTTATAAAACACACGGGCCTGGACTTTGAAGTTTATTCATGAAAATTTGTCAGTTTGATACCTTGTCACTTTTTAAGTGCCTTAATTAATTTAATTTTTAAAATCAAGAGCAGTATAGGAGAGAAATGAAAATAATTTTCTTAAATTATTTAAAATTAGAACGTCTAAGAGGTTCCTCATTCATGCATTCATTCATTCAACAGGTCCTTACTGAGCGCTCCCTGTCTAGCACAGTGCCTGGCACATACTAGGAATTCAATGGCCATTTGCAAAAGAAACTATTGAGTGAGCATCCATTCTGTGTTTTATACCATGTTTAGACCCAGAATGCATGAATATTTAGGCAGTGTTTGCCAGGTGGGCAAGGTTGTTGTGGGGGGGAGGTGGGGCAAAGACATTCTATGTAGCGGGCACCTGTCATAGTCTTGAAATACAATGATCAGGTTCAGGGTAGGTCTATATCTAACCACTTGTGTGCAGTGGAGAGCCCTAAAGGTATGAACAGGCTAATGCAGAATTGGATTTCTGTTTTAGAGGTCTCTTCTTGTCAGCATAGAGGATGGATTTAGGGTTATGAGTGGGAGAAGGCATGAGGTCAAATGTGAGATACTAATCAAAAGTTTGCTACAATAGCCTAGGAAAGAATTGATGAGAACCCTTCAAAATAAACCCTCCCTAAACTTTTCCATATAAAATTCAGATTTTCAAAATCCTAAAATTTGGTTCAAGTCCCTAACTCTAGCCAGTTTAAGAAGATATAAAATGAATCCCTGCCTTCTGAATCTTAAGTGACACAGCAAGAGAAAAAAAATCATGAAATTCTAGGTTTGGAGATTTGATTTGGCTCCCAATCAATTGCCTGAAACCCCTTTCTGCTCATGCTGGTTCCTTATGCTGGAAAATTCCTAGGCCATTATTTGTATGGGTGAGAATTTCTTTCTGATTTTCAATCCAAGCCACATGGAAAGAATATAAAAACGAAGTCTGTGCACTTTGAATTTTCTCAATTCTCAGCATTTAGGCTGCAGTATTGTGGCCCAATATCCACCAGTAGGAGGCATTATCTGAACACTGTTGGGAAATATTCATTCCTAGGGAATGACATTGTTTCCTTATCTGGCTGAATTCGGTCTGTGAAGGAGGACTGCTGTTTCTAATAAAGAGCTCCACCCTCAGCCACTGCCACAGCTGCTCGGTCGAAAACAAGGGCAAAGCATCGTTCCTCTTTGAGCATCTCCAACATGGATGCTTTTCAGGGCATTTTGAAATTCTTCCTTAACCAGAAAACCGCTATTGGTTACAGTTTCATGGCTCTGCTGACCGTGGGAAGTGAGCGTCTCTTTTCAGTCGTAGCCTTTAAGTGCCCCTGCAGCTCTGAGAATACGGTCTATGGGCTGGTGTTCCTCTTTGCTCCTGCCTGGGTGTTACTAATCCTGGGATTCTTTCTGAGCAACAAGTCATGGAGACTCTTCACAGGCTGCTGTGTGAATCCCAGGAAAATCTTCCCCAGAGGCCACAGCTGCCGCTTCTTCTATGTCCTCGGTCAGATCACTCTGAGCTCGTTGGTGGCTCCCGTGATGTGGCTGTCTGTGGCTCTGCTCAATGGAACTTTTTATGAATGTGCCATGAGTGGGACGAAAAGTTCAAGACTCCTGGGGCTGATTTGCAAGGGCAAGCCTAAAGAGTGCTGGGAAGAACTGCACAAAGTACCTTGTGGCAAAACCAGCATGCTACCCATGCACGGTGAAGAATTGAAACTGTCCCTTCAGGCCCAGTCTCAGGTAAGAAAGGACAAACTCACCTTTTTCTCCCAGCGTGAGCTTGAAGTATTCTCTCTGGCTCCTTTCAGGCAGGGCTGAGTCTGAGTATTGCCAGAATATTTTGAAACTAGATGGAAATTGGAACATGATGCAGCAGCATTACGACTATCTGAGGAAAAGCTTTTTGGAGGCTGAATGACTCAGAAAATTGCTGATTGGTTTATGTCCTTTCCATTTCCAAAAAGAAAATATCCTCTGGATTATGCATATGTAAATATTTAAGTACTTTAAAACAATCTCTTTGGGTTGACTTTGTAAATAAATAATGCATAACACTAAATCATACACTGAGTGTTAGTGGCAGAGCGGTAATTAGAAATTACTGCCTTCTCTCATTTATTTTCAAACTGGTTTCTCAGAGAAATACACACACACGTTGTTCATCTATTAAATTATAGCTGAACCAAATGAGTTAATACTTGTGAAAGTTGTGTGTAATATAATTAGTGTAGAGATTCCTTTCAATGATTTCTGGCAACTGCTGTCTCTGTGAATAATTACTGTCAAGACTGAAAAGAATTTGCCATATAAAGTAGGAATCAGCAGTCTTTAAATAGCCTTCAGTGAAAAGTGACCATATTCTCTAGGGAGATTATGTCTTATACTCTTTGTGCTGGGCAGCTAAAAAAGTTCTTACATTACCTCGGAAGCTCAAGATTTGGGGCATTGTTTTATTTAACAGAAGGAAATCATAACTTTACCTAATTGATGCAGGGAAGTAGCTTGTCATCCTTCCAGGTACATGAGCACAAATCCAGATGTACAGCCTCAGGGAAAGACTTACTTCCTGCTTATGAGTAGTAGGAATTGCATTCCCAAAATCAAAACAAGCAGTAAGAGTAAATAAACAGATCCACAGTTTGTCAGGAATGCTATTTGTTTCAGAATAAATGCACTGAAATCGTTAAATTTTACTTTTTCAACAAGGATTTGTAGCAACACATCAAGGCAAGGTCTATTTTTAAAAATCATACATCCCAAAGCTAGTTAGCAGTAAAGTTACACTGTTCATAAACTGATAAGCCCAAAAAATGCCCCCAAACAAAATCTTTCATTTGATGTGTAAAGCGTATCTTAGATAAAAACATGTCAGGCTCCCAAATGTCTTGTGTCTTTTGTTAAAGGAAGATATAAATTATAAATGTTGTGGCAGAATGAATGACTTATGGTCTATGTCCTAAGGCACCAGGTTCCATTCAATTAGTGCCAGGTCCAAACATTTATCACTGTGTGAGCGTCTCTTCTCTAAACACAGGCACAAGGAAATCATGCACATCCTGTCATAGCTTAGACTGGGCATCTTGCTCTGTTGACTTTTCATCAGAATGAGAAGGACCTGGGGCTGATTTCCATGGGAGGATGCATGAGGGATTTGGACAAGAGGAGGTGGCATTGCATCAATAGCAGGTGCTGACCACAGAGGTTCAGGCAGGCAGGAGGCAACGTATAGTCCAGACCAATAGCTGGGCATGTGGGTGAGGGTGGAAAAGGTACATTCATCCCTAGGTGGGGCAGAGAAACAAGAAATCCAGCTGGGTGACTCTCTGTTCTTAAGGAAGGTAGATGAAGTAGTGGAATGAGCTCAGCCTTGGAATTGGCTGGCCATGGGTTTGAATCCTGATGACTCATTAGCCATGTGACTGAGAGTTAGTCGTTTGACCTCTCTGAGTCCAGTTTTCTCATAGTTGAGGGTAAAAACATCTACCTTAGAGAGCTGTTGGAATGTTTAGAGATAATAAGCATAAATGGGCATAAAGCTTCTGGTACATCGTAGGTGTTTCAAGTTGGTGTGGAAAACTTTCAGGGTCTGGGGAGAAGACTCATGCAAAACAGGACACTATTAATTGAGGGCTGGGGAGGGAACATTCACCATGCTCTAGTTCAGCTCTGTGTGCTGCGAATTACAGGGGGTGGGAAGCGAGGACTTGCTGCTCGGCACTCTGGTGAGGGCAGGTCAATGCTAAGGTCATGTGAAAGGAGAAAGGGGATTGAAGCTGATCGAATAGTTTATAACTCAGCTGGAACTGGCTCAGACACTGAGGGAAGATGGTCTCTAGGAGGCCCAGGTGTGGGGAAAGAGGAAGGTAAACAATGAAGGAAAGAGGAAGATCTGGGGTAGCCAACCACAACTGATTCCAGGGAAATAGAAGGGTTTTCACATGTTGGTAGTTGTGCCTCACTCATTAATCATAGGTACAGAATCATATTATGAGTTCAGTAATGCTTTCACTTTAAATATTGTATGTATACACTTGAAAAATAGCAGCTTGCCATAATAGCTAAAACTCACTGAATGCACATGTGTGTCCAGGATCATTTCATTAGATCTCTAAAATTACCTCCGTAGGTGTGTAACCCCCCCATTTTATAACTGAAGAAACTGAGGCCCAGAGAATACCCACAGTAAAGGAAAAGTTGGAATTTAAACCCAAGTACTGCCAATCCAGACTTGGCATTTTTGCAGAGGCTGCAACCCTTCATAACTTTGTGTCTGAGCCAGAGGTTGGAAACCACTGATTTAAAGCTTATTTGAGGTTGTGTTATGGTCTGAATGGGTTCATTTGCAGATTATTGTTTCTATTTCCAAATAGGGCCTATCTGCTAAGGAATACTAAGGGTCATTTAAGCTAAATATCAAGAGACACTTTGAAAGAGATCTGTTAGTTGTCCCCAAACATAAAGTTAATCCCAATTGTGAAAATAAAATCAGAACAACAAAAATATTTAGAATATAAATTGAGCTACTTAAACTTTTGCTGTTACAATTCAGAAAAAAATAGCTGAACCATTCATATTCAGAGAGGAGTTTTTTTTTATAATTATCAAAATTGTGAACAAATAATTCTTAAGGTATGAATAATCTTAATTTTTTCTCAGGCTTTAAATTCTTCTAGCTTCGGCTTCTTTATTGTATCATTTCTGTCTCCCTTTACCATGGATAGTGAGTAACTACACTTCGTTTTGAGAACGTCTGCTGCTCTCTGCAAACAAAGTCAAGTCACATGAGAAAAATTGGTTACTAGCCGTGTATTTGCATTTATCAATGCCTAAAAGCACCTGGCTGAAGAACTGGTCATTTGCTCAAATGACTACATTTACTCATGCACAGAGTTCTTTCCTCTAACAGTTAATACTATTTGAGAGCTTGATGTATCCCATTCTTGGACAATCTATACTTTTTGCTCTTTTCCAGTTGCCTGCCTTCTGGTTATTTCTTTGCATACCAGCAGTGTCAGGTAAAAGAATAGAGATCAGGTAAACTTTATCTTCATTTTTTCTATTTAAATAAGTGCTTAAAAATTAAGAAGAATGATTTCAAATGAGGTATGGCAATGACTGTGCTATTAATTTAGCTATACATTTCCCAATAATACCACCCCAGCTCCCTGAGAAGTGACTTTGCTTTTGCATGTCCTCAATATTTCTTTTTTCCTAAGATTCTAGGATGGTGCCTGATTGGTTCAGCATCTTTCTTTTCTCTGCTCACCATTTGCTATGCTCGCTGCCGATCTAAAGTTAGCTATCTTCAGCTGAGTTTTTGGAAGACATATGCACAAAAGGAGAAGGAGCAGTTGGAAAACACATTTCTGGACTATGCCAACAAGCTGAGTGAGAGGAACCTGAAATGCTTTTTTGAAAACAAGAGGCCAGATGTTATTCCCATGCCCACTTTTGCTGCCTGGGAGGCTGCTTCAGAGCTGCACTCTTTCGACCAGAGCCAGCAACACTACAGCACCCTCCACAGGGTGGTGGAGGATGGTCTGGAACTGAGCCCTGAGGAGGATGAGACGACAATGGTCCTTGTGGGTTCTGCCCACAATATGTAGCTCATTCACCATCACTGACTCGTGGTGTCGAGTGGTACGCTTATTCTGAGATCCTCTGACTGTATCAACAGCAATCTGTGTATCTGTATTTTCTTACATTTAAGGTTTTTTTTTTTTTTTTATTTACAAGACAGTAACACAAAGGAAACTGCTTTGAAGCTCTCAAGTGCAGTGTCAGGATGTGCTCAAATTGATAACTGCATGGTGACGAAGGTGCTCTTGCATTGGCGCAGAGTTGGGCTCTGTAGGCTCAAACGCCACTCCAGGTTCTGAGATTTTTGTCATTCAACAGAAAGACTCATGAAAGTGGATCTGCCACTCTCTGTCTGTATTGGTCACAGAATCCAGAGGCAGAAGCAGTGGCTTGTGAGTAAGCAGGTTACTCTTAGCATAGATTAACCTGCATGACGCATCTGCTGTGTGGTCAGCAGGAGTCTTTGTCCTGTAAATCCATCCCACTGTCTTTCATGAAATTCTATCCTTTGAAATTCATTCCCTCGGTATTGGAAGGCTTCAGTTCTCAAAATGAAAGAATATGATGACTAAAACTCGGTTTTTCACACATTTTCAGTGTATACTGAAAACATGTTTCTGGAGGCATGGCTGCATCATGACTTTTGTGGGCTCTGGGCACTTTTGTCTCCGTGGACCACTTTCTACATTCAAAATAGTAATAAAAAATAAATATATACACACATGTACATATTTATGACTGCATCGATATAAAAATGAATATATTAATATTATATGTTAAAAGACTTTCTTCAACCTAAACGTTTATTTATTTCCTTCTGGTTTTAAAAGAAATTAAAAACCCTTCTGTGGGGCCCTACAAGTATTGTGGGCCCTAAGCGCGGTGCCTACTACACTGTGGGCATGTCTTGGTCTGTTTGGGTTACTATAAGAAAATACTATAGTTTGGGGGCTTATAAAGAATAGAAATTTATTTCCCACAGTTCTGGAGGCTGCGTAGGTCGAGATCAGGGTGCAAACATGGTCAGGTTCTGGTGAAAGCCTTCTTCCAGGTTGCAGACTGCTGCCTTCTCACTGTGTCCTCACGAGGTAGAAAGTGCAAATAAGCTCCCTCAGGCATATTTTATAATGACACTAATTCCATTCCTGAAGGTTCCACCTTTCTGATCTAATTACCTATCAAAAACCCCACCTATTAATACCATCACCTTGAGGGGTAGGATTTTAACATGAATTTGGGGGGAGGGGGAGTAAAACATTCGGACCATAGTAGGGTAAATTGGCCCTGACTAAAGGTCTGAGGACACTGTCTAAAGCAATACAAGTATAAAACTGTTTTGCAGTCTTACATTTATCAGGAATAATGTAAATTTTGCATTCTACCATGATATATATCCATAGGAGTTTATATCATACATATATAAATTCCCCTTAAATCTCTGAGGGAATTGTGCTTAAGGAATAAGAACCATGTTTTGTGCTGTGGCTTACACCTTACATCACTGGACGTCCATGTTCCCTAGCTTGAGAAAGCTGAATATTACTCCTTATTACCATGAAACATGATGACAAACTGAGGGGAGAGTCCTATGTAAGACTCAGAACACATCTGTGATACTGTTACTTATAACAGAAATATATCTTTGGTCTTGATTTCCATTCCTGGAGCAGAGCTCCTAAAACTCTTGAAATCTCCAAAGTGCTGTGTCGTTTTGTTTGCTAACAAGAGGACTGACAGCTGGGGGCTCCTGATGGCCTCAGGATGGGGGCTGGCTGCCAGGGAATCCAACCCCGAGATTAGAGGGTTGGACTTTCAGCCCCATCTTCCAGACCAGGGGAAGGGAAGAGGGGCTGAAGGTTGAGTTGATTACCAGTGACTAATGATTTAATCAATCATGCCTAAGTAATGAAGCCTCCGTAAAACCCCAAAAGGACAGGATTCAGCGAGCTTCTGGGTTGTTCAACACATGGAGGGCGGCATGCTCAGAGAGGGCATGGAAGTTGTGTGCCCTTTCCCCCAAAGCTTGTTCTATGTATCTCTTTCATGTGGCTAGTCCTGAGTTGTATCCTTTTACAATAAACTGGTAATAATAAATAAAGTGCTTCCTTGAGTTTGTGAGCTGCTCTTGCAAATGATTGAACCTGAGAAGGGGATCATGGGAAGGTCTGATTGTAGCTGAGTTGGACAGAAGATGTGGGTTACTTGGGGACCTACTGCTTGCAACTGGCATGGCATCTGAAGTTAGGGAAGGTCTTATGGGACTAAGCTCTTAACCTCTGCATTTAAGTCAAGTTGGTATCAGAAGTGAATTGAATTGTGGGACACCCAGCAGATGTTGGAGAATTGGTCAGTGTGGGTGAAAACCCACATGCTTGGTGGCCAGGAACATTCAGTATTAAGTGTGAACATAAATGGGAAAACTGTTTTTCCTTCATACATACAATACCCTTGGGAACTTAGAGGTGCAGGGTCAGTAGTGTGTGTGTGTGTGTGTGTGTGTGTGTGTGTGTGTGTGTGTGTGTGCGTGTGTGTGTATCAGGGCCAGGACAGGGATTAGGGATACCAGGGGCAGAGGTGTCAGGATGGAGGGAGATAAAAGTGAGCAAAGACAATTGTTCGTTCCAGCAGGTTCTCATCCCAACTCCTGATCCTAAATTCCATTAGAACAGTCCTTTGTTCAGGAATAAAACAAGTCCAGGGAACCTTATCTATGAACAGCCTTGGAGGGGATGGGTGAAGACAGGGAATACAAATTGTTATCTGTTCCTGGATGTCCAGAGGGAATGGGGTGAGCCAGTTTTGATAGGGGAGACTTTAGAAGTACGGACACTTAGCTTTCTTAGTTTGGGCTCCCTAGAAGCAGAGCCTGATACAGGAAGCTGTGTGTAAATGATTTATTAAAAGTGAATACTCTCAGGAGAAACCTATTATATTAGCAAGATAGACACAAGAAAGAATATAGTTTCAAGTGAAGTCTTAGCCCAATCAATCCCACAGGGAGCTCTGGGACACCTGCCTCCCCTAGCTTGACCCATAGGGGTTCTAGAATGTCATCCTTGGCCTGATCCCAAAGGGTGCTCTGGGACATCAGTTGTGTGTGTGAGTTGTTCCAGGGCAGGAGAGGACATTTCCCAGACAACTTTAGGGAAGGAGCCTCCTGTGTCCCAAGGGTCATCCTCCAGAGGAGGTTGCCCTGCAGCAACTGGGGGATGAGCATCCTGAAATTGGATATCTGGGGAGGGCACCGAAATGGTCACACCCATAACAATCTCTCTTAGGTCTAGAATGGAGGCATATAGAAGAGATTCCTGGACTAGAGCCAACCGAAGCCCAGGCTGACTCTCTTTTTAAACTTCTGATTTCCCCTGAAGCTGAAGAGAATCAAATGCATCTGTCAGCAAGTCTTGTCTTTTATTGTTTGGAAAGCTTTTCAGAATTAGAAGATAAACATTTTGCAATCCCTAATAACATAATGGATCTAGACAACAAATAATGAATTGTAAACTACTAGGTGGAAGTAAGACAGGATCAAGACCTGTGCAACTTGAAGCCACTCATCTACATTAGCATCTCTAAAATCCCTAAAAATGGCAACCATATATTATGTGCCTTGTGATGAAAAGCAAGAGTAAGTACACAATACCACCTGTAAAATATTGTCTCCTAAAAAAAAAACCCTAATCAAGTATTTAGACATAACTATAGGAAATAGAAAAAACAGAAAACAAGGCAGTTAACACCATAAGAATACAACTAGATAAATCTAGATTATAAGACATTCTATTTTATAGGTGACTCAGTTTTTTCTTAGATCAATGGCATAAAAGAAAGAAACTAAAAGAGACATAAGAGCCATATTAACCAGATGCAACATGCAGACCTTATTTGTATCCTTTTGCAAACAACCAGCTGTCACAAGATATCTTTCAGATATCTAGGGATATATGAGTGGGTATAGCTGTCTGACCAGCTATATTTTTATAACTTCAAATTTTCTGAACCTACAGCCACATCAGTGCTAGACAAAAATCTTTACCAGTTTTCAGTTGTAATGAAAAGTAAGATTAAAATGGAGAAAATGAATTAATTTACCTAGCTACATTCACTGGATCATTCAAGTAAGTAAAGTAAGAACTCACGATATTGAGTAACTTTGCTTAAGAACAGTAACTCAAAAATATTAATATATACATCCTTTGGCAGAGTACATAACCTATAAAATGGTGACCAGTTACGTTGTAACAATATCCTATTCCTAGGTTTTAACAGAAAGGGATGTGCTTCTGCAGTAATGATTGCTAATGGTTTCCATAGAAGAAGATGATTTCTCCCAGGGGTTTTGTGTTATGGAGGAAACATCAGGGATAGTAATCAGTGTTTTAAAAAGCCTTGTTCCCTTAAACGGTTGGCTAACTATGAGTGGGTTTCACTGACTCTATGCATGAAGTATAGAAATACAGGATTACAAACTGGTGTTTGATCAATTTCCATCTTCCTTGGAGCAAAAGTCCTCAAAAACACAGCTTCTCTTCCTACTTCTTCCAAAGCAGTTTGTCATCCCAACAAGTTACTCATCCTGACTAACTGGCGGGTAGGCTTTGTTTCAATCAAAACTGTCCAGCCTTTATCAAATCTCTCTAGTGTTTTCCCCCATTTTTTTCAAGTGACACTGTATTTTATTTGAAAAACTTAGAAGAGATAAAATGAGAGGTAGCTCTGGAAAAATCTGGAGGGAGGGTCTGGAGGAGTAGCAGCCTTACTTCTACAGTTATCACCCTAGAACTCCACGGAACACAGTTTGAAAACCTTGCTCTAAACAGTGGGTGCCCATTAGTATCACATGGGGAGCATTTTTAAAGTTCTGATGCCTGCATCTTATTCCCAGAGACTATGATTTAATTGGTCAAAAGTAAGCCCTGAGCATCAGGAATTTTTCGAAAGCTCCAGGTGATCCAATCAAGTAGCTAGGATTGATAATCATTGCCCTATCACTGAGAGGTCAGGGTAAGTCTGGACCAAATCTTATTTCTGACATGAACCACTAATAAAAATCACACCAAGCAGGGGGGACCCAGAATTGAACTGGTCTTGCCGATGTGTCTCTGAATCCTTAGGACCAAATAGATCTTGCTTTAGGGTTTTATTTACCAGAGTGTTTACTCCATGTTTTTCATCTTCTGGCAAGGAATTTCACTATAAATAGTTAAATAAATGAAATGTTCCCAAAGCTATTGCTATTTTCAATCCACACACTTAGGTTCGTTTTGAAGGAATTAAGAATATGGCACCCTCAAATATGCTACTCTGGCATATTTTAAATTAAAGGCAACTGAAAAACAGCAGCTGCAAGAAGATCACTCTGACTTTTACGTTGTTTCTTGAAAGCAGAAGATAAAATTCCCTTGTGAAAGACATCTTTCCTATACTGGAAGGAAGGCAACATTCTTATCATCAAGGACAGAAAGTTGAGATTGAGAGAATTCTGTACAGAATTTATTAAAATAACTTTTATCTTATAGCCTCCCTAAATAATTTAGTTGCTTTTTCACATTTTACTATTCTTTGTAAGTATGTATGTTTTCAACTCTTTGGGGCTCTGTTTCCTTATAAAGGTTTCCATGCTATGTAAAACTTCTATTAAGTAAAATTTTATGCTTTTTTCCTGTTGATGTGTCTTATGTCAATTTATTTCTTGGGCCTAGCTTAAAAAAAAAAACAAAAAACCAAAACTCTAAGAGGATTGAGGTAAAATTTTGCCTCTATCAGTTTCCTAAGTCAGTTTCTCATGAGTTTCATCTGAATAAGTTAAGCAATAGAAATAAAATCCAAGAATCGCCAATGCTAAGTCAGAGCAGCCTAAATATTTATGAGCTGGGATATCTGGAAGATTCAAAACTTCTCCTCTGGGTCATCTTTGGTAATAATACCAAGGAGACAAGACGCCTAGATGAAACCAGATTTCCTGTAAGTACTGATCATAAACAGAAATGGAAGATGGACATTCATAAGTAAGTTGAGAGGCAGTGCTAAGTTAGTTAGTTTAGTGACTTGCAGAATTTCTGAAGAATCAAGCCTTAATGGATTCTTCTCTGAGACTAAGGAAAAATAATGTTATGCAAATGTAGTGGTAATAAAAGTTTAGGGCTAATCGCCCTGCAGGGTGCCTTACCTTTGCATTGGAATGCTGCCTTAAACAGATGATGTGGTCTTTCAGGTTTGGTCCAATCAATCTCAAAATCTACAGACTTTGTGGCTATACACACATGCTTTTCCATAAAAGAAGATTTCCTACATTTTTCCTCTTTCACTCCTCCCAGAGGTACAAGCCAGAATAGATCAAGTGTGTGGGTGTTTTACATAAAGCAGTTCTTGAGTACTCAGTGGGAAGAAACAAGCCTAAGTGATTATGTTTGTTTAAATAAGTTTCTTAATAATCCATCTGCCATAATTCTGGTCCAAATGGTAAGAATTCTCAAAATAATTTATGAGTTACCTTTGCTGTTAATATTCATCTTGTTTAAATATTGAGAATTTTATGATTCCAAATAATTTTTCTTTCCTTTGAATTTATTTCCATTCCCTTCTTCTTTCAAAAATGCTCCTAAATAGTAAAATGGCCTGACATTCAGCTTACTGTGATGCGAGCCTTCTCTGGAATGCTGTGTTGTGTTGGGCTGTGACTTCCATGGAATTCAATTCCTGTTTACCAAGGGCTCCCACTTATTCTAATATCATTTGTTAGAAAAAGTAGAGAACAGGAAAATAATTCCACTGGCTCCTACTACGGGGTTTTGAATTAACCTTTGAAAAACAGTAATGGCAAAGAAAGACTTTGTATTTAGGCTTACACTGATTATCCTCCTTTTTTTGAGATGAAGAATGAAAGGAAGCAGTTAATTCTAGAATTGAGAATGATGCATACATGGTGCTTTCGCCCTTGCTTCCCCCCTGTCTGCACCGTGCTGAGAACTGCTCTCTCTGACCGGTTTCAAACCCATCCCACTGGTTACGAACCTGCTTTTTGCACAACTGTCTGTTAATGGCATGTGATTTTTCTCAGTCTTTGGGTCTAGTAAAAAGAATTGAAACAAAAGCAGAAAAACATAAGCAGAAAGTTTTATTTGGTAAACCCACACCCCAAAGCAAGCAGGGGTCAGAGTGGGCACACGTCCAAGCGGACAGTGGCCTCGGGGTCTCTTTGAGTTCCCTTTTTCTTTCCTCTTTCTTGCATTTTTATTTCCTCTCACCAATGAGAATGTTATCCCTTCCCATCTGTGGGAGAGTGGAGATTTTTATTTTGTTTGTTCAAGCCTGGATGTGTCATGGCTTCCAAAGCCCACTGGGGGTAATAATTTATGGTAATGATGGTATGATGAACAAAGAGTTATCTGAGGACACTGTTGCCCTCCAATCGCAGCTTTCGTTGATCTGTAACCCAAATTCTGTTCCTATTGTTCTGCTCCACCTGTGTGTTCCCTGTTCTTATCTGCCTCAAGTCTGGACTCTTCAGATTAATAACTGAGCCTCTCGCTTGGTTTCTCCCCACCCCTTCATCTCCATGCAGGTAAGGAATGCCTGGCTTGCAAATCCCACCTAAACTCTGAGGACTCCGTACCATTCAAATACCTCAGTTTCATAACTTCAATCTTTGGCTGGGAGAGGGAGGTACATACAATAATGGATAACTTCTCAAACATCTATTTACAAATTATTCTAGGATAAGATAGTGGCAAGATAGTCAAATATTTCAGGAGCATCTTTGTAACTAACAGAGTCACAACTGATGGAGGTGAAATAAGAGGTCGCCACCCTGCACCCTCCCCCTTCCCACCCTGCACTGTTAGGGATCTCCTGGCAGGTTGCTAAGGCCCTGAGATGCTGGAGTAGAGCCGAGTGAAAGTTGTCCTTTATTGGTATCTGCTTTTAGTATCTGTGTGGGGAGTCCCCAGCCCTGATGAGGTGAAAGCAGCATGAATGAGTCACCTTTTGAGAGGATCATGAGCAAAGATCAGTCCTCCACAACTGCGCTCTGCCAACCCCCAAGCTGCGGACCAGCACTGCTCCATGGCCCGTTAGGACGGAGCTGCCTGAGCTCTGTACCCCCGCCCCCCTCCACCATGGAAAAATTATCTTCCATGAAACCTGTCCCTGGTGCCAAAAAGGTTGGGGACTGCTGTTCCACAACATCAGTGAGAGATTTTAACCAAGTAAAGGACAGAGATTGCATGGGAATAAGGAAGTTTCAGGTCTTCTGTTTTATATCCTTTGGGCTACATTTCTGAGCCTATCCCTTAAAGTAAGCTTCGTGTAGGAGAATTCCCGTGTGTGTATGAGACGGGTGTGTGTGAGGATTGGAAAACAACTCTAAGACTGAAAGTTAAATTTTCATTCTGGCAAATGGAAGAACATTCAAAGAACAGAAAAAAAAGCTTCCCCATTTTCTGTGCAGCATTACCATGGCAACAAAATTCAAGTGTTGTGCATCATATCGGGTGTGTTACATGTAGGTTTATACCCAGAATTGTGAAATATGATGACTTTTTTTAGAGACAGGTTCTTGCTCAGGCTGGAGTGCAGTGGTACAATCATAGCTCACTGTAGCCTCAAACTTTAGGGCTCCAGTGATTCTTTCGTCTCAGCCTCCTGAGTAAAATATGGTGACTTTTATGGAAAGTATTTGGTTTCAAAATGCATATTATTTAGAAAATGAAGGAAACCAAATATAACCAGAAAAAAAAGGAGAGTAAGTAAAATACAGAAGCATAAGGAACTTGTTTTAGAGAAAGGGAAAAACTACCTAAGATATGCTGATGTCTCTGACTTGAATGGCCTGATTCTAGTTCATTTCATCTGGGCTGTTTTCCTATTTGCTTTAAAAATCATGTTATCTCTGGTAACATTCTTTGAAAAACCACAGAATGCCAAGAGAAAGGACTGAAAAAAGCCTAGAAAAAAGGGTAACAAAAGAAAAAAACCCATGGGATTAGAGGACCAGAGCAAACTTTTACTATTGGTTCCTTTGTAAGAATTTTAAAAGAAAACCTCTATTGTAACACAACATCATTTTTCTCAGGAGAATGTGGTTATCTCCCTTCTACCAAAGCATCTCTCTAAGAATACTGTTCTGAGAAATGTCTGCCCCATTTCTCAGAACAGTAATAGACTAAAATACTTACTTTGAACTAACAATGTGGTTTCACTTGGACTGCTTCCAAGTGGGGAAGCATTTTGTTTTTGAAAGTTTTACTTACTTAATTATTATCTGCAAAATGCATAACAAAGAGAGTTTTTTCAATTTCAATACTTTGTAACTAGTATACTAAATGGAGCCTGCAACGCTAGTATTCTCCCGAAGCTCTCAAAGACAAAGACCAGCATCAGTGAGATGAATAAAGTGGAGCAGAAGGTTCATAGGTGAAGTAAGTCATACATATTACTGTTACTAACTTCCTAGACAGGAAGAACACAGTGTTTGCCAATTACTTTGCACAATTTGGGGAAATCTCACAATGTTTTTCATACCCAGATCCCCTTCCTGAGGGGTCCCGCGATTGCTGTGCTCTGTGTCTCATTACTCTGCCATTCTGGCCACAGTTCATGGACTATGGTGGGCCTTTGACAGCCTGGGTCAGTCCTTAGTTGGGCTAGGGCCCTGGAAGTGACTCAGCATGAACATTCTGCCCAACACAGGGCTAGTGGTTGACTGGGCAGGTTAGACACTGTCTTTTGGGGGGCTTTGAATATGAGACACAGACAAGGTCACAGCTTGGGCCATTTATTGGGCAGAAAACAAAAGATACCCAGAGGAAAAAGAGTAAGCAGAAGTTATGAGGCAGCAGAAACTGTGAGGCACCAGAAGCACTGAGGTAGAGAAAAGAAAAAGAATACAAAGATATCAGTAGGTAGGTGTAAGGACAAAATAATCATGGAAAAGTAGAGTCACCCAAATGGCAGGGGACTGAGGTAGGGAACCACAGAGGCTTGCTGCTGAGATGAAAAGATACAATGAAATTGGAAGGATTTTCCAAATTTTGTTTTTTCATGAGGCCTGATTATTGTGTCCCAAAATATCCTTAGAATAAACCCCAATGACCTGGCATAAACCAAATGCTGGCAACCTAAAGGAGTCCCCCTAACACAATTTGGCTCCATGATTAATTTTAGGATACATTTGAAACATTTTTCATACTAATGTGAAATGTAATGTGTAATGATTTGATTACCTATTTAATGTTTGCATTTGAAATCACAATTGACCTCTGAATAGCAGAATTAATCTCCCTCTTCTGAAACTTTCTATACTCATATAAGTAGGTAATGGGGAAAATGAATATTACAATAAAATTATCAAGTTGAGTTCATTGTCTATGTAAAAAGAAACTCAAGATCTCAGGCCACCACCCAACTCCTTATGCAAAAGAGAAGGTAAAAATTCTCAGGCACCTGTGAAGAACTGGCCCCCCAGATCATTCACCGTGGGGATTCCTTGCTAACCTCCCATAAGCAGGGACATGCAAATTATACCTGTGTTTAGTAGCTAAACTAAACCTATCCAATTCCACACTAATAATGAATTACAAGTTTATCTTTCAGGTAACAGAACTGGAGACAAGACAGAATCAGACATTCTTCCACCCACCCAAGGACATCTCCATAACTGATGCTTCCTTCACTCCCTTTTTCTCCTATAACATTCCCCTTATTTTATGTAAAAAGTAGATTTCTTGGGCCTCACAAGAATGTAACCACTTTGTCTTATCAGCACCCCCCTTGCCTTCTGTCTGTATGCCTTTAAGATGGTGAAGGTTCCAACTTCCTCTTTAGAAAAACAGCCACAGCTTGTCTGCCATTCATGTTTTTCCCAGACTCCTCAGAATCTCGCCTTAGTAAACCTCCATTGATTGAGATTTCTGCCTCAGTCATTCACTTGGGTCGACATCTATTATTTAATAAGAATCAGCTATTTTCCTGTTCAGGGCCCTCTTGCAGTTCAAATCTTGTTATTTTGGATTTGTTATTTGGATTTTATTGTGAACAACCAGATACTTTTAGAGCTGGATTTGCAATGTATGGAATATTGCTTAAACTAAGAGAGCTACTTCGACTTGTGCTGGGAGTCAGGGTAGAGAAGGGGTAGGTAGGAGTCATTAATTTAGAGACAAATGTGGATCACTGCCCTCTTCTGGACAGAATAGGAGGAGCAACAGTGTGTAGCTGTGTGAAAAGTTCTTCAACTATTTTCTATGTTCACTTCAACAATATTTAATGAATGTCTACAACGTGCAGGTTTACTATGGCATGGCAGACCAAACCTAAGAATGGTGGAAATGGTCTCTCCCTTTGAAAAGCTTACAGAGACGTGACCTGAAACGGAATTGCCCAGAAATGAAAGATAACTACTGGCAATACAATAAAATCTCAAATTTACAAGAGAAAAGGGAGTAAGCAGAAGCCATGAGGCAGCAGAAGCTGTGTGGCACCAGAAGCGCTGAAGTAGAGAGAAGAAAAAGACGTTCACGTGCATTACCCTAACTTGGGGGAAACTATTATTCCCATTCTTTCTGAAACACCTTTGCTCTAGTTAGATGGACAATAGAAATATATATGAAAGAAGCTGATCACAGCAAATTCTTGGAAGACCAACAGGCACAAAACACAATAAAACTAGATTTCACAGACTAATAAAACATTAAACCCAAATACAGCCTTATGGTGCTCTATTTTTATAATAAAGATGTCTTAAGTAAGATAACTCATGCGTTTTCTTATCTTTTCCAAGTTAGTCTGTCATTTTTGCTTACTTATCTCAGCACTGTATCTCCTGCCTCATGCAGTGCAAACTCGCTGTCACACCTTGGCACAGTGAGATCTATAGACATTTCAGAAAGTGGACCTGGTTGATTTACAGCCTATGAGACTCTCGCACAGACTTTAAGTCTAAGCCCAAGCTTGGTTATACCTTTCACTGTCTGAGAGCTTCAAGGCCACTCTGCCGTTGTGCCTCGCGTATCACTTCCTTAGACTCACAGGGAAGAGAGTACAAGTTATTGGCCAGCCATATTCCGGGGTTCTTGGCCACAGGAAGAAATGCTTATTTAATAGCATTTGTAAGAGTACTAAAATACAGACAGTAGATTTCATCATCAGGGGAGGGACTGAGAAAGAGAGAACATAGATTTGGTTGTAGGAGTTGAAAAAAATTTGTAGAAAAAAGAGGCAGTGGCTGTATTTAATAAATTTCACAGTATTTAACAGAAAGTCTTTATTTCAGAAGACAAGTTTGCACACTGAAAATTGTGCTCTTCAGTCCCTTTTGTGTCTTCAGTTGCAGGAATTTGACACCACCCTGGCAAGAAAAGAATGTGGCTTCCCTTGCCCTATCTCCCTGCCACCAGCCTGCCAGAGCTGGGCTGAGAAGCCAGGATAATTCCAGTGTAGGTGAGCAGGGGGGGACAGGGTCAAACCCAAGGCCACCACAGTAAAAGATGGCCATAGAAATGTAAGTAACAATCAGAATGGCTCACGCCTTCTGCGCTGGTTGTCACAGATTATTGCCTCTCTGCTCAGAACCAGCTCTTCATTGCCCTGCTTGTGATGCTAGGGCTAGATCATGCAAACATTTCTCCTTTGCCAGTAGAAGGTGCTGCAGGCACACTGTAGGAGGAAGGGGCTTCTCTTCTAGCTCTAGTGTACCTTTTCTGGTTTGCTTCATGTGTGTGGTTGGCAGAGTGTAAGATACCAGCTTCCTGCCTACGGTTCTCTCACTGTCCCCTCAGCCCACTTACACCCTGGCAGGGGTTTCCTGCTTGCCAGCTCTGGACTTTCCCTTCCTGCCAGTCTCAGTCTGGCACCACAGTGGCCTTCTCCACCATTCATGGTCTGCAATCATACCTCCTCCAACGAGATTTGAACCCAGCCTTGAGAAGAGGAATTTTTCTCAAAATGTGTTTCTCCTCTGGGTACTCTCTCAGCCCTAGATTCTTTAGTGTGTAGTCTTTTTTCTTTCTTTCTTTCTTAGTAGTAAATCCCCTGCAAATAGTTAATTTTTTATACCCAACCTTCCTTGTTGAAATGATTGTGTGGTTTCTGTCTCCTGACTGGATCCTCCCTGGTTTGCCTTCCAAGCCATGGGGTTGCCATCTGCAAATGTCTAGGAAAGTCAGATTTGGATGACCCTGTTGAAGAGTCAAAGCAGTGCTTCTGAGTACAAAGCTGTATTGGAGGTTGAAATGCTATGACCATAGAGCTGTCCCCATTCTAAAGTGACTCAGGAGTTTTGGCTTCAAAATGTTTGAATTCCCCATATATATTCAGCCATGGCAGTCTTGTGCATTCAGATCAGAAGCAGAATAAAAAATATGACTGGTATGATTTGCTGGAATCCTTCTGTGTAGAATCAACTCTAATCTTAAATGGACCACTTATTGAAATAAAAATGATTCATGCAGTAAAAAAAAAAATTCCCTTTGACATTTAGATCCTTTTCTGGATTATGCCCCTACATGTTTTGCCCTAGAATTTATGCTTACAAGATTCACTGCCTAGATTTCCTTCCCCACTTTAGGCATCCTCATTTAAATTGGCTCCTATGAACATATTTTTTGAGTTATTCTTTGATTTCATATCACTTACCCCCCAGAAAATCTTGGTCACAGTATTTAATTAAGGAAAATTTCAATATAAAAGGGAAAGATCTCATTTTTGATTACCAACGAGTAGTTATGTTAAATTACAATTTTTTAACCTAAAGATCAGAGTTTCAAGTTTTATAAGTCTTTTTGTAGTATATGTTTTCTCCATTTAAAAATCAGTTCTTACTCTTACAATACCACTGGTTTGATGTTTCCACTGAGAAATGATAAATTCCCCCTATTCCCCTCAGAAAAACTATCATATTTACATTGACGTGATGGCAAAGAGCTTTCCCAACTTTGATGAATGAAATTGTGCAAGGCCAAGCAGTTGTAAACATTGTCAGTAACTACAAGGTGTGGATGTTCTAGGGGAGGCTTTGGAAGCTACACGTAACCACACTCAGCTACTTATGATTATAATTCACTGCCCAGATTGTAGCCGGGGAAAGCAATATCTGAAATTCAGGAGAGCTACAGCTAAAAGAGGTCTCATTTGACAAATACGGAAACTGAGTTTCAGACAGGCTGAAGGACTTGCTCAGAGTCACAGAGTAAGAATGTTGCCAAGCAGGACAAGAACTCTTCTCTTTTAATCTCCACTACACTAGACATGGTTGGGCTACTGTTCACCTACTGCTGAGGATCAGAGCTCCTTGTGTTTATATTACTTCTAAAAGCCACCATTATAATATTTCTTGTCAAGCCTAGCCTTTGTCATATTTAATCATCTTGATTTAAATGATCAAGCTTATTTCGAATTAGCTTCTCCTAATAATAAAAATGTTTTTATCATTGATATATTGCAAACCCATAAATACATATTTTAAAATAAAGAGGTATTCTTTTAGTTCTTAGCCCAGAGAAAGATACAATTGTATTTTCTACTTTCTCTTGTGATAAACTGAAAGATATATAGTTATGTAAATAACAGCTAAGGTCTCTAATATTTTATCACTACAACTAAAATCAGCTATGGTAACTCTACTGCAAATTACATGTCTTCATTTAGAACAACTACAGAATTCTTCTCAGAATAATTACCATAGTAGAAAAAAATCTTCAAAGGTATATTTTAACGAAACAATTTGTGGAAAAAGCACTAGAATAAGGTCAGAAAAATTAAATTCTAAGCTTGCTTTTCTTACTATATGTCTGTGGTAATGTCATATAAGACTCAATTATACCATCAGTAAAATGGGGCTAATGATTGATGTATTTTTTACTTCGCAAGGTTCTTATAAGGGAAACACAGATAATAGGTGGGAATTACTTTGAACTTTTATGAAGAAAATCTCTGTACTACTAAAGTTTTTCAATGTCATGATATAATACTTCTGTTTATAATTTTTTGTTATCAATTAGTATGTCTTATTTAATATTTGTAGTTTTACTTTGAGGCAACCACAACAAAAGTTAACTTGTATGTGGTAAAATCACATTTTAAAAATGGATACATTTTAGGCCGGGCGCGGTGGCTCCGGCCTGTAATCCTAGCACTCTGGGAGGCCGAGGTGGGTGGATTGCTCAAGGTCAGGAGTTCGAGACCAGCCTGAGCAAGAGTGAGACCCCGTCTCTACTAAAAATAGAAAGAAATTATCTGGCCAATTAAAATATATATAGAAAAAAATTAGCCGGGCATGGTGGCACATGCCTGTAGTCCCAGCTACCCGGGAGGCTGAGGCAGTAGGATCACTTAAGCCCAGGAGTTTGAGGTTGCTATGAGCTAGGCTGACGCCACGGCACTCACTCTAGCCTGGAAAACAAAGCAAGACCCTGTCTCAAAAAAAAAAAAAAAGGATACATTTTAAGATTGCAGGAAGTTGACTTTAGAATTAGCATGTCATCTCTTTCTTACATAAAAGGAAAGGCAGACTAAAGATCTTTTGATCAATGATTCAGCCTCTCTCATGGAATTTATTCAGTTTGAAGTCTACTACCTGTTAAATGAATTTGTCAGAGGCCTAGTGACAGAATGACCTTCCCTTTAGAAAAGACCAAGTGAGGAAAACAAGAGTGAGGGGAATGTTCTTCCTATCTGCAGTTACACAGTTCCTCTCTCCCCAAGGCAGAGGTGAGCAGAGGGGAGTGTAAGTTCAGGAGACCTGTTCCTACGTGCAGTCTTTTTCCTAACTCAGAGGAATCAGTGCACCTGTCTCGCGTAGGTTTCTTCATCTGATCCATTCTCTTCAAACGCATTCTCTTTCTCTCTTTCCTTCTCTGGAGCCAGGACAGAGATGCTGATTTCTGTGGGTGCCCTGGTATATAGGTGCTCAGTACTGAAAAGGATGATGATAGTGTTGTGTAGAAATGAATGGTTTGGGAGGGCAACTGAATGCAATCCAGACCCATTAGGTTCTATTCCTGACTCTGCTATGCTCTGGGGGCAGCATGTGACTGCAGTAAACTTCCTCTGACCTTGACACAGTTCTCTATAAAACTGACTCTGTAACATTTGACATCTGCCTCCTCTGAGGAGGTTTGACAAGGATTAATGAGATCATGCTGCCAAAGGCCAGACCTTTTAATAAAAGCTGCTAATTATAGGCAAACCATCAGTGGGTGAGTCTATAACTAAAGTCTGATCCTTCATCTGTGTCAAATGCTTCCGAAATGGGTGACATCACTGGCACATGTAAAAGAACGTTTTTCTGGAAAAATGAGAATGATTAAGAGGGAGGAAATTAGGCCTTTGAAGAAAGGCGCAAAGACAAGAAGACAACCGCTCTGCATGGAGGAAGGGGGAAGATGATGTAATGTTCTCTTCATTGACAAGAAAGAACCTTGCATAGAAGTGGAAGTGCGTATACGTGCCGTTCATTGAGGACAGAAGATGCAGATAGGAATTCATCAGAATGGTCACAAGACATGAGAACGAGAAGTTTAGAGAAGGGATATTTGGAAAACATATTGTACATGTTTTTGTTAATAGTTTTATATCAAACAGACTTGTTTCTAACTTGGGGAAAATTGTGCAGTTAGGAGGTCTAGTGTCTTTAGAAGCTGCTTTAACTCTTTTAAAAGTAAAATATGCTTTCTGAAATGGAGGACATTCTGAGGGGATTTTTTTTTTTTTTTTTGGCCTCTTTCTGCTGGGATAGGAATCCCATTTTCTTTCTTTCTTACACACTCCATGTAACATTTCTCACTAGGTTCTTCTTCAGCCTTTTTAAAAAAATCTGGTTCACAGAAAGAACTCTTGTTCTATTTCCACGGATTGAAGACTTCATTGTCAGGTAAAATGTGTAGCTCCTCACTGAAGGGACTCTAGGAGCCCTTCATTGTGTTGGGCAATATGAGCAACATTCCCAGGCCACCTCTGGCTGAAGAGAAGCTCTCTTCCCAAGGGGCCTGAAAAAGATTGCTTTCATTCCTCTTCCTCCTTCTTGTCCTCTTTCCCTTCCTCTTTGTTTTCTTTCAACTAATTTTTATTGAGTATATTGAGTATCTATCAAATAATAAGTCCAATGTTAGGGCCCACATAAACATGAATTTCATGTTGGCATATATAATTAGGCTTTCAGCTTTGTATTTTTCCTGTGATGAATAGGGACTGGGGATATCCTGGTTAAGGGCCACAAGTAATAAAGTTTTATGTGAGACTTCCAATCGTTTTAGCTACCTCTGTGAAGGATTTTTATGTAATATTTATTAGTAGCTATTTTGAGGTTAATGATACTGGTAAAAAAAAATTTCTTGCTCTTATTTCCTACCAGAGAGAAGCCTTATTCCCTTATGTCTCTCTGATTAAAATAAATAGGTGAAATTATGTCTTTCTACTCCCTTCTGAAGCTTTTCGGTGACTTGGAGTCTGCCCTCAGAGCCAAGAACAGACAGTAAGAAAGATCTGGAGCATCCTTGCATGTCACTGCACCGCTCGAACTGAAGCTCAGTTAGACAAACAGCCAGTATTCTCCAGGCCGAGGGCATTTAAAGTATTGAGCACATTTCAGATGAGCTCTGATCTTCCAGTGTGTGACTGAAAATAATTCCAGGTTTTCAGCAATGAGGTTCTACATGCCTCCACTTCCAGTTGGTTACTGACCTTTTTATAACAGATTTTTCTTTTGGTTCTGTTAATCATCGCTTTTAAACATTATTCAATGAAAAAAATATGTGTGCCATACATATATAAACATATCCAGGGGAATCAATGGAAACTTCCAATGATTGTGCTAATATATCTTTAGAATGGAGTCTCTGATCAGCCCTTGAAATCATTTCTGCTTCAGATGTCCAAAGCCTAACAAGCAACGTTAAGCGTATGAGTCGGGTTTTATTTTCCACATTATATGCTTTTTCAGATTATCAGTTGATGTTTCTACTGCCTTGAGAACTTGCAAGCTGAGCTTTCCCTAGACATATTTTATATTTCATATTATATTCCCATACTAAGACAATTGGATGGATTTGGGCAAAGATTAAGGGGGAGTCATTCTCAAACCAGTCTGACCATCCTCTTACAGGGAATCTGTGCTTTATTAATCAGAAGGCCTTGGAAGGCTACCAGCTAGAAATGTAACCAAACACAACCATCTAAATTTGTGTAATTCAATGTTTACTTTCCATTAAAACAGCTAGTATTCTTGTAGTATTGCCCATCGAATCGGTCTAGGAAAAAATATTTTATTTTTCAACTAACTGTTTCAGAATCTTATCTATATTCTACCAATATGGAAAGGAAATTTTTTTTAAAACCTGTTGGTGGTATGGTAAACTCACTGTGCTAAGGTGGGAAGACACTTGGATAACAATCTCAACCACATGATTCACCAGCCAGAAAATAATAGAAGTGGAAAAATCTTTCATTTCGATTGTGTTTTTTAATGTAGAATTTTTTTCACATACACTATTCAATTTCAATCATATTCTTTCTGGGATTCAGTTTTTTTAATCTGGAAAACAGGGATAGTAACTCCTACTGTGTCTACTTCAGAGGGTTACTGTGAGGATGAAACACAAAAAGCACGCAAAACTGAATTTAGAATCAGAAAGCACCGTGTAGTAGTAGTATATACATTCATGTGAAGAGTCAGTTTGGCCATGTATTAACAATATTAAGGATCAGGAGAGAAAAGAATGAGACTGACTTAATTTGTCAGTTGTGTGAACCCGGAGGCAGCATACCGGGACCATCCATGCATACTTTCTGAGTCTCCCACAAATTAACAACACTAAATTCATAACCATAGGCCTGCCAATTAAAGGACTGCTAGCTAAAGATGCATTTCCCAATCTTATTTCCAATAAATGTGAGTTACTTCTGAATGATTCCAAGTTGTCTCCTGTACATCAGGGCTGGGAAAGTTCTTAGAACACATACATTTACAGGAAGCTCTATTTTTCTCTTGGGAAAACTTTGCTCTGGAAATGACTACAAAAATATTCTCAGATACTGCCAAAGACGCTCTCCTTCCATGTGCTGAAAACCATTACATAAACTGGTGTGGGGCATGAATGTTACAAGGTGGCCCTATGACATTCCTCTTCTGGTTACCTTCTCAATGCACTTTTCTCAGTGTGAGATATACACTCCACACACTCCTGTAGTCAGGAAAATCTACAGATGCTTAAATTCCCAGAAGCATTTTTCTTTCAGTTCACAATAGCTTTATCTCTGTGCTGAAATAAAATGCTTTTCAGTCAGAATCCCCTAACAATGAATACAGATGGAATCTGTCTAATCAGAGCAGAAAACTACCGTGCTCAGAAAGCATCAGAAACTTTTAAAATGCGCTGACAGAGCTAAAATTCATTTACCTGGGCAATTATGTCTGTAATTTCTGAATAACTATGGCATCTTCCCACGCAGGACCGAGCCAAAAAGTCTTCCACAAGCCGCGTTCCAATGCCATAACCCCTGTGGATAAAGGAAAGGGTGTGGTCTGAAAATAGTATCTAAGTAATCATCGAAGTCTATTGGTGTTTAAGAATGGATTCATATGTTCAGCACTTGCGCAAATGGATAACAAACTAAACCAAACAAGTCAAATGGCTTTGGCAGTGGGCTTCTTATTCGTCCCATAGACCACAGAAGCAGAGTGCAAAACACCCAAGAAATATTAACTGGTTTCCTGCAAGCAGAGGCGAATGACCAGAATCAAGACTGGCCCAAGCTTGACAGTGTACATTGAAATTAAAAAAGGTTGGTGTCTGTAGCCTGATGCTTCTCATTGGCGACTAACTTTATCATTATTACCTATTGACAGAAACAGATCTGAGAGTCTATTAACAGCTAACTTGTTTGCTGCAGGTATGATACCTGGATGCTCTCTATTCTTTTAGCAGAGATATCACGGTGGAAAGGCAGGCATTTCCAGGATGGGCTCCAGGAGGGGGGAAAAACGAACAGAAAAATAAAGTTTTTGTTGCCAATGAAGGTTTCAAAGAAAAAAGCCAAGTTCAGAAAATTTATTTTTCATTCCAGGGTAACAAACTGTGGAACTTAGGGGAAAGTATTGGTATTATTTGTTAATTCCACCCCAAGCAAATAGCTCAAGTAGTTCCTGAAGTACGATTCCCAGAGCCTTTTACGGGGCCGTGATACTATCACTGAGTGTGGGGCTAAGATGGCTGAGCACACGCCTTCAACAAGAGATACTGAGAAATTACACAATTTCCAAGAGAGATACAAAGAAATGCCAGTCTCTGTCTCATGAGAACTTTCAGTCTAGTTGGAGAAATATGACCTTACTGGTGGAAATAAAAAGGAGTACTGTTTTTGTCAAACCTCTGATACAAAATTGGTCCTTTAATTTCACAGCCACATGTACGGAGACAATTCCAATGGAGCCAAAAAGGCCCAGCAAGACACCACAGTTTTTAGAGGCAATAATTGCTCCAGAGGATCTAAAAAAAGTGAAATTTGTGGTGACTGGGCAGTGGGGGAGATGGCTTTGATGTCAGAGTGCTTATTAATTCACTAAATCTTGTGGGATATTCTGTTTGTATTTCTGAGTGGATAAAGATATTCAATTTAGCCTCTTTGACTTTGGAGAAAAATGGTTTATAATTCTCTTAGGAATCTGACACCGACAAGAGTTTTAACAAACAGAATGTCTACTTTACAGAAATAGTTGTACCAGGATTTAAAAATGTTTCTAGTGTTTTCTAATTATCATTATGAATATCCCCAGGTGCAGCCACTGGAAACTGGGAACAGTGATAAGAAGCTAAAGTGTTGTGAGCAGCAGTACTGTGTGTGTGTGTGTGTATATATATATGTACATCTATCTATCTATCTATCTATCTGTCTATCTATCTATATATGTATATTGCTTTGGTCAAAGAGTATTTTTCTTCAAAGCAGATATTTTATAAATTAAAAATGTAAGAGGCTCTCAGCAGAAGCTAGTAAAGAAATCCAAATGTGAAATGTTTTTCTTAAGGAAAGGTTTTTCTGTAGCCTCTCAAAATTTATTCTTTATTATTTCATTCATACTTGTTAAAATGTTTACTCAACTAGCTAACCAAAGGTACTTTTTTAAGGCAAATAAATGAGCTTCTTTATTTTCTACAGCTATTCCACAAAACAATGCAAATCTAACACATGTCAAATAAAATGAACTAATTTCTGGAAATGCTATGTCAGATGTTTAAGTGAGACCTAAGTGTAAAATAGCTTTAGCAGCTCCTGCTATTGTAGACAGTTTGGATGAAGAAGTAACTGGAAAAGCCACAGGTGGGCAGCTGGGCAATTTGCTTCTTTACGAATGCTCCTAAGAAGAAAAGAAAGAAAAAAAAAAAATGCGTGCATACCTAAATAAATAAAAAAAGAACTTTTTTTAAAAAGAAAAATAGTAACCATATAGAAAGAGAAGAAAACAAGGGTTTAAAAAAAGATCTTTCAGGCTTTCCTTTATATTGTCTTTTTTCTGTATTTCAACTGAAAATACAATGAACCCTTTTAAAAATCTCTAAGATGCTAGGCCAAATTTCCCCTTCAACCTGCCTAAGTAAATCTTTTAACCAACACACATTTTCCAGTCATTGCTCTGTTTGGGTCCTTTTTAGCATCCATAATTAAGAGGTTCAAAAATGTCATTTTATTTTGTTTAATTTTACTGTTTAGCAATAATCCGATGATCAGATAATTACTTTGAGAAAATTAAAAGGGAGAATTTGTGCAGGAAAAATCTCCTCATAAAAACAAGGAGAATGGGTTTTATTTAAAAAGGAAAGAGTGGGCCTTTCTATTTAATGTGTTTTTAAGTAAAGTATAGTAATGGTAAAAAATTCAAACACTAAAAACACTTATATAGGAAAAAGAAAATCTCCCTCCCTCCCACCATCCCCAGCCTCTCAGTCTTCCTCTTGGGCAACTACTATTAGATTTTTGCATATTGTTCCATAGATGGTCTATGCTTATGTAGGCATATATTTATATTGGAATGAGTTATGATAGAACAAAAGACTTCTGAAAAAAATAAAATCTGATTTCTATCATATTGTTAAGAGAACAATTTCAGTTTTGCCATATCCTTCGCTTATAAGTGACTATCAAAGAAATGATTTCCAACTAAAAAGAAACATTCCACACTTGATATTCATGGGGAAAAAAATGTTGCCTTCTATTACTTTATGCTGTGAACCCAAATGGCAGTTGGGAGAAATTACGTTCAGCTTTCAGATGTGATTCATTGAGATAAAAGAAAAACTGGTAAGATGGAGCAAGAGAAGTCATCAGAGGTAGAAAAAAAAAAACGCAGGCAATGGAAAGAAATAACAAATATTTCACAAGAATGAAAAACTTCTGCTTACATTTTATCTAAATATTTGTTCACATCTTCATCTTTTTCATAATCCTTACACAGTTGGGCAACCAGAGCTCCATAGGTGAGGACGAAGAGATCTTTGTTCTGGATAAAAAGGGATAATTTTTGTTATGGTAAAATTTACAATAACATATGACTGTACTTCTTTTTGTTTTTGTTTTTTTAACAAAATCTTCTGGTTGGAAGCAGCCTTAGAAATCATCTGTTCATTTTTTACACACTTTTATTAATATTATTGCCACAATTTACACTTTTGAGAACATATTATACTCACATTTGGATACATTGTGTGTCGGGGGAGAGCTATGAAATAAAATAAATTTCTTAACATGAGAACATCTTCCTATGCAGTTGCTTACATTATATAACTTGCAATACATTTTCATGGAGGAAGATTTTTTAAAAATACTAATTTCTATTTTTCTATAATAGCCTTTGACATCTGCCGACTGTGTTTTCGGGTTTTGGAAGGAAGAACTGGGTAAGACTTCTCATGAGACTGCACAATCCCTAATGGGTCCCAGATCTGCCAAGAACACTTTTAGGATGAACCCAACTGTAGCAACAAATTTGTGAGTGTTTTCTTTTTGCTTAGAGAAAAAAAGGAAATGTGAGTTTTCCTTCTAGATCACCAAAATATGCCTCGTTTTTAAAGTGAATTATAAATGAAAACTAAAACTGAGGACAAATTAGGTTTGGTTTAGCATAGGTATGTTGAATATACAAGAAACAAAACAAAAAGCTCAATACATTTTGAAAAGTCTCTCAGTTTTGCTTCTTCTATTGAATGCTATCTAAAAAAGGGAAGGGGATCTTAGAAATAATTTATTCCAACGCTCTCATTCCTACAGAGGAGAGAATGAGGCCTTGGAGGGACTGGATGTCTTGCCCAACTAGCCAGTAGTTCAGAATGGCATCTCAGACTCCAGGCCTCCATGCTGATACAGCATTTATCTCTAAGGTGTGCAAAGGAGGGTGCCATTTGGAGTAAAGGCGGGTGGGAGAGGAAAGTAGGAAGGAGGACCACTATTGAATATAATCTTATTTTGTGTATAATCCTCTATTTTCATGAACAGTCAAATGTGGATTCCAGGTAGAAGAGGTGTCCTTCTCTTTTGGCCCCGGTATTTTGAATAGCCTAATATGTAGGGGAAGATAAGGCCCAATAATATGTATTCTTTGTTTGAAGCATGAGCAGAAATGGCTCCAAAAATCAATCAAAATGGTATATTTAACAAAGTGGCTTCTATAAAATACATAATTTTGATTCAAATACTTACAAAGTTGCCCTAACATCACCAGTGTCGCCTCCTTTATTTATGGGTTTATATCATAACAAAGATGTTTCTTCAGTAAGGTAAAATATTTAATATCACAAAATAAATTTTAAATGGATAGAGTCTAAATATTATATGATACATATGAACATAATTCATATGGAAAATATAAATTCAAATGTCTTCAATGTATGTAGAATATATATCATATTTGTTAAGGACACTAATATATACAATTTAGGTATATGATCATTAGGAAAATAATGAGTACCTTAATATTTTTGCTAGGAAACAAGGGTTATAAGGTAAGGGATATAAACAATAATGTTGTTAAAACACTGAAGGGCCACCATGTATTCAATTTTAATTCCATTCTTCTTATTTAAATCTGCTAAGAACTTAATCATAAATCACAAGATATGCCTGTAAATTATAAATGAAATACCTGCCTAACATAAGCCACAGCAGAAGACAAAGTACTGCTATTAACAATGCTACAGCATAAAAATAAGTAAGGGAGAAAGAGAGAGACACAGAATGATAATGTTTTTGTTGCTACTGGCAGTAAAACAAAAGAATTTTAAAAAGACAAAAGGAGAAAAGGAGAAAAAATTGTACCCTACCTATATGCCATAGCCTCAGCATTGTGCTCATTTATAATTAAGGCCAGATTGAATAATGGCATTTTCTTCTTTCTCTCTGTTTCTGTGTCTGTTTTTCTCTCTCTCTTTGAGGGGTGGGGGATACTGTTATATTTTGAAACATATTTTACTTCCAACTGAGTTTCCAGTTCAATAGCCATAAAGGCTCATTTTCTCCATTCTGCTTCATGCCAAGGGTTATACCTTGAACTACATGTCCAGTGGGTCTCAAATCCATACCATGGATCCCAGGAAAGATCAACATAAATTTATCTTGATGGTTTTTAAAACAACCTGAACTTATGTACCCCCATGATGAGCTGAAATAAAAAAAAAAAAAAAGAAGATCATTTTATATGTGAAAAATAGAACACTATTATTTCAGGTTTTAGATGTATCAGGATAAAAATATGTTTTAACTGCTAGATAAATCAAGTAATTTGGGTACAATATGAATATGAACTCTGTACAATAATTGTTAGCATTTGAGAGCCTCATGGAAAAATAAATCAAATTTCCAGAATCCCAGACAGGGCATTTGCAGGCATTTCAAACTGGGGGGGTGCTAGTTAGTCACTATAATTCTAATTACCCTAGGGCTTAATTATATCAAATGCCCATCAGTCTCCTGAAATAGTTAGCACAGCTTTAAATTTAATGATGAGTCTTTCACATGTGTAAGCTCTGAATGACTAAAACTATAAGAGAAGACTAAAGAAGAATATTTATCCAAATCTAATCTGCAAAAAAATAAAGTTTTAAAAATAACTCTGAACTTGGACTACATAGGACGGAAAATATCACATACCAAATTACAATAATAAATACTTATATTTAATACTAGGTAATATGTTTTGAAGGCAACCTTTTAATATCTAGTCTTTAGAGGATCTATTCATATTTAATTTTACATATAATCAACTATTTTACATTTCATACATTTCATTTCCTATTTCATGAAGTATAAAATACAAAGAATTGCTTAATCTTTTCATATTTTCTGTCAGAGGCAAAATAAAAATTTGACACTTGCATGGATATAATTAGTCATATAAGAAAACCCTGAAATCTGTATAAAGAATCGATTATTCTGTTACAGTATATAAGAGATAATTGTAATAATGCTTAGAGGTGTCATTTATGATTCATTCCACAAAACACTCTCTTTGCTCTAGTGAAAAATTCTTATAACATCACCTTTCAAAATAAATCAGAAGTAACTCAAGAAAACATTTTTAATGTAGAAAAAGTCTCTATAAAAAGATCTTACTATTTTATGGTATTCTGGTCTTCTGTGTGCAGGGCGAGACATAGTGCTTGATAGATGAAGTGCTTGATAGATGAAGAATGTGATCTTCAATTTCTTTTCTTTTGCTTATACCTTAGAGGTGTATCAGTCTTTATCCTTTTGTTTTTACAAGTTCTTCCTTGGTTTGAGACAGGAGTGCTACTTCTGCACTCTACTGCCTTTGCTCTTTGCTGAACTGAAGAGGGAAAAATAGTCATGAACAGAATTGTCTTGTAGCCCAGTAACTTGCCACAGATCAAATAACTGTTTCATTTGTGAGAATGAGTTGTGATCTAGAACCACAAAAGCTGATAGTGTGAAGTCAGACCAGAAGCACTGAGACACTAAAATTCTTTAGCCCCAGGGAGTTCAAGAGTGGTGTTTTGTTCTCATGCCAAGGCATTGTTTTAAAATCACAGAGAGAAACCTTTTCAATCCAGGATAGGTCGAAATGTTAGCATTGTTAAGTCTTGTATTGATTGTTGTATGAATTAGAGAGACAGGATCAGCAATCTATAGGTACTAAATCCTGAGTTCAAACCTGATCAACACCACCAATAGGTAGCACATTGTCCCCAAAACCTAGCCCCCCATATTGTATGATTACAATATTCAAATACGTCTGGTAGTCTTTTTTTTTTTTTTCCTTAGCAGCAATCAGCAAGCGATTTTAAGGAGCAAAGAATGGTTGATATTTTCTGACAAAACTGTTGCTCAAAATGGGTACTCAACAGTTTAATAATGTATAATGATTCTGGCAGAGGAAGCAAGCCCTTAGCTTTCTTTTGATTATTCCTAAGATGTTAGCTATTGAAGGCTCTCTTCCTTTATATAGAAGTATAGATATTTAAAGTTCAAGCAAAAAAATCCTTTCGTCTTGACAACTGTAGGATGCAGAAGATCAAAATCTTTGCAGAAACAGAAGTACAAAACTCAATTTAGGAAAGTAGTTTCCTGCTTCTTACAGTTTGAGTCATTTAGTCCTATTTGTTGTGGCAAATCCTTGCTATAAAGTGACAGACTAGTTCATACTTTGAAGAAAAGTGTGGTGTAGTTGAAAGAATATAGGAGGATTTGGGAGGCTCAGGCTAAGTTGCAGTTCTACCATTTACTGGTTCTGTGACTTTGGGCAAGCAGTTTTACTGTCCCATGGCTCAGTTTCCACATCTGCAAAATGCCAACAACTCTACCCACCTCCTAGCATAATTGTGAGTATCAAAGAGATAATTTGTGCTATAAAACACATTATAACACACTATATAAAAACTAATTACTATAGGTTATTCTTGTAGTTGAATAGACTGAATGGAATTCTACAATATTTAAGGTATTTCCATTAGTTGCTATGTTCTATGACACGATGATCTCAAGAAAATCAGTTTTGCTGGGTTGTGGGGTAAGGGTGGGGGGCTTTTCAGTAGCAATTAATAACAAATTATATTTATATAAACTTTACAGTTTACAATGTGGTTTTCATTCTCTTTACCTCATTTTAACTCAGCTACAATCTGCAAGGTAGTCAGTACTATAATCATGGCCATGAATGGACTCTAAAAGAAGAGAGGTTAAGAAATTTGTTCAAGGTTATGTGGATAGTAGGCAACAAAGAGAGATTTGGGCTAAATTTGCTGATTCCAAATCAAAAATTTTTTTCTATTACATGCATTCTAATTATGTTAGAACAAAATATGGTAGAGGTAGACTCACAAAAGCTACTAAGGCGTAGTGATGGCACGTTGCTAGGCCTGGTTTGGGGACAATTTTGGGTTCCAGGTAACAGTTCTCTGAGAAAACACAGAAAAGGTCTGTGTGCTTGGTGGAAGGGGATGGTGGTACTAGGATGCCTGGTGTTGTGGAAGTACCTGGGCAACTGAATAGAGACTTGGGAAGATGCTAACAGAGGACAACATCCACTGATCCGCCAGCTATACGATCATCTGAGATCATCCACAAACAATCAGAGAAAGCAAATCTACTTCCAGCTACCACAATATCTGGTCCAGAAATTTGTTATCTTTTTGCAACTTGTTTTTCTATTTGAGGCTGCACTCAGTATTTATTTTAACCTATGTTTACATAAAATTTGTGTATGATTTTCTCTGCAACCCACCCTCCCTTCCCCCCCAAGGATAGCTCTGGTGCTCAGATCTGATTTTCCTTATCCATGTGCCAGTATGTGCTCAGTGAACAAGCTGGTGGGTCTCTGCTGAGGAGGAGACATGTGATAACTGTATGTTGAATAGACGGGTGACAGCAAGCTATCTTTAACAAGGAGACCATTTGACTATAAAGCCTATTGTGGCCTGAATGTCCCTCAAAATTCATGTGTTGAAACTTAATCCCCATTGTGGTAGTATTAAAGAGTGGGGCCTTTTGGGAAGTCTCTGCCCTCATGAATGGATTAGTGCCTTATAAAAGGGATGAAGGAGACTAGCTCTGACCTTGTTTTTTGCTCTTCTACCTTATAGGGACAAAGCAGTCATCCTCCCTTATCCTTCAGCCATCAGCCATGTGAGGACACATGAACAAGGCACCATCTTGGAAACAGAGAGCAGCCCTCACCAGACACCAATACCAGCACCTTGTTCTTGGACTTCCCAGCCTCCAGAACTGTAAGAAATAAATTTTTGTATTTTTTTATATATTACCCAGTCTCAGGCATTTTGTTATAGCAGCATGAAAAGACCAAGACAAAGCCCCAAATAAAATTGATTACTCACAGATGTAATCATTCACAGTCATTGACAAATTACATAGTAGGACTGCAGATGAAACAATTATTAATAGCTCTTTCAACAGTAAACATTAATAAAAACTTAGGAATTTATCATCAGCAAACTACTTTATAGCACGAATTTGACACTCCAATAGTGACTCCTAATCAATCAATGCTCCATCCTTTTCTACATAATTGCCTGAATAAATGGTCTTTAATTTCCTTCCCCACTTCTTCACTTACCATATACAGATGGTCCTTGACTTGTGATAGGGTTATGCGCTGACAAACCGATGGTAAATTGAAAATGCATTTAACACATCTAACCTACCAAACATCATTGGTTGGACTAGCTTACCTTCAACATGCTCAGAACACTTACTTTAGCCTACAGTTGGACAAAATCATCTAACACGAAGCCTATTTCATAATAAAGTGCTAAATATCTCATGTAATCTATTGAATACTGTATTAAAAGTGAGAAACAGAATGGCTGTATGGGTACTTGAAGTACAGTTTCTACCAAATGTGTATTGTTTTTGCAACATCATTGAGGACTGTCTGTACTCGAATTAAATTGGTTTTTAAATATGAACTTAAAGGAAAGATGTAGTACTTATTACCACACTTTACTGAACCCATTGCTGTATACACTTCAGGCTTGTTGTAAGCAGTAAAGCAGTAGTGACACAGCTGAAATTCTTGTACCCTTCTTAATCCTATTTTTTCCTCCTCGGTGGTCACCACTTACTCAGAACTTGATATTTATCCTTCCTATGCATGTTGTAAAAGTCTACACATATTAATATCCACAAAGAATATGTAATATTATGTTGTATGTTTTAAAACTTTACATAATATTTATCATACAGCACATATCCTACAGCTTGCATTTTTCTCTCGAAATTATTTGTTAAAGTTTATTCATATCCATACCTGTCATTGTAGATCATTTATTTTCACAGATTTACAGCAGGGGTCAGCAAACTTTTTCTGTGAGGGGCCAGAGAGCAATATTTAGGCTTTGTGGCTACACAGTCTGTCATAACAACTCAACCCCACTGTACCATAGTATAAGGGCAGCCACAGACCCTTAAGGAACAGGCAGTGCTGTGTTTCAATAAAACCTTATTTATAAACACTGAACTCTGAACTTCATATAAGTTTCATGTCACAAAATTTTCAACCATTTTAAAATGTGAAAACCATCCTTAGATCACAAGGCATACAAAACAGACAGTGGGCCAGCAGATCCCTACGTAATAGCGTTTTATTATTGTGGTCTATTAATCTATTCCTTGTTATTGGACATCAATGCTGAAATACTGAAATGATTTTTGTGATCTCCTACATGATCAATACATTTTGGCAAATGATTTTGGGAAAACTTATAAAAATGTTTCTACTTTTAGGGTATAGAATACTATACACAAAAAATACTAAGTTTATTCTTCATATTTTTATATCCTTCCTAATGTTAACTTGATCAATTTATTTCTGATACAGGTATATTAAAAATTTCTCTTTATGATTATAAGAATTTTTCCTCATAGCTTCATTAGTTATTGCTTTATGTATTTCAAAGCTATGTAGTCACAGACATACAAGTTGGCAACCATCATATCTTCCTAATGGATTGTTGTTTTTGTTATAATGGGATGGTCAAAATTAGCCCATTTGACACTCTTTGCCTTTTGTTCAGTTTGGCCTTCTTTTATTAATAATATTATTATTCCCAATGATACGTATTTCAATCCTTTCTTTTCAAGCTTTGCATATGGTATAGTTTTGGGAGTGTCACTTATAACCAGCATGAGTCTATTTTTTAATTACTTTGTAGATGAGTTTAATCCAGCTCTGGCGTGGTGGTTAAAAACATGTGTCAGACCACCCAGATGGTAATCCTGGCATTTCCACTAATCTGTGTGTGATCTTGAGTAAGTTCCTTAATCTTTCCACACCCCAGTCTTCTCATCTGTAAAAACACTGAGGATGATATAAGTACTTCATCATAGAGTTAAATAAAGAACAGGAATTAAAGAACAATTAAATAGGAACTAAATAATATACAGTTTTTAGAACAATGCCTCACATGTAGTAAGCACTCAGTTATTAGCTATTTAAAAACATTTTTTTTGTGATTGTTGCTGTATTTGGTCTCACTTCTACCATTATTTTGTGTTTTTTCTTTACCATCCTCTTTCCTTTGGTTTACTATCTCCTTTCCTGTCAATATTCCCATTTTATTTCCTCTGTTTTTTGAATGATCTATACATTGTATTTCTATTATTTTAGTGATCATTCTTAAAATTTTTATGGCTTTATTGAGATGTAATTGGTATACAGTTTGATGAGTTTCAGCATATGTATATACCACAGAAGCCACCAAATCAATCAATATAATTAACATTTCCATCACCCCTGTTCTAGCTGTGTTTTTTCCGATTCTGTATTTGTCTATTTGGCATCATTAATTATGGGACCAAATAATAGGCAAGTTGTTTACTTCTCCCCTGTGATCCAGAGCCCATACTCTGAACCACTTCCTTAACTAGGTCTCATGTACCAAGCTAATATTCAGGCTGCACTAAATCAACCATGGCCAGGTTGCAGACAAGTAGGGACAGCCTCCATGCCCCAAAGCCTGCCAGAATTATTTAAACTAGCCAATCCTAAATGTTTTCCTTGGTTACCTTGCCTTTTCCACAGAAACCCCAAAAAAACTCTGGACTTGTCTTTCCCCACCTCCTTCTGTCCCCTCACCAAACCTGATGCTTCCTCCTATGACTCCGCGTGGTGTGGCATGGCATGCCACCCTCTCTTGGGAAATGTAAATAAAACATTCTTCTTTCAATGGTGTTGGCTTCTTTACATCATCACTGTCACCTCCATAAAGTGAAATCCTGCTGGTCCAAGTTGATACAACCCCAAAAGTTTTCTCGTGTCCCTTTGAAATCCTTCTCTACTTATTCCTTCTCCCAAACTCCCTAGGCAAGCACCAGTCTGTTATCTGTCAGTATGTATTAATTTATATTTTCTAGAGTTTTACATAAATAGAATCATACATTATATAGTCCTTTTTTGAATTCTTTCATCCGGATAATTATTTTTAATTCATTCATGTTATTGTATATATCAATAGTTTATTCCTTTTATTTTGCTGAGTAGCATTCTTTTATATGGATTTATAATACTTTGTTGATTCATTCATCTGCTGGTGGATATTTGGGTTGTTTCCAGTTTGTGGCTATTCTAAATAGCATTGCTATGGACATTCATGTACCAATTTTAATGTGGACATATGCTTTCATTTCTCTTGTGTGAACAACTAGGAGATAAATGATTGTGTTATACAGGGGCTGTATGGTTAACTTTTAAAGAAAATGACCATTTTCCAAAGTGGTTGTTCTTTTTTACATGTCCACCTTCAGTGTATGAGAACTCCAGTTGCTCCGCATCCTTGCCAAGGTTTGGTATGGTTAATCTTTCTAATTTTAACCATTTTAGTAGGGATGCAGTGATATCTTATAATAATATTGCCTTAGTTGTATCATTTGTACAGCTAATAAATAAGGGAAATTTTAAAATGTCATATTTGTGGTTGTCATCATTTTTTTTGCTCCCATGTCTTTCCTCAGGGCTCATTTTTCTTTTTGCCAAAATATATCCTTTTGCAATCCTCTTGCTGAGGTTCTGTTGGTGGTAAATTCCTTTAGTCTTTATGCATCTTCATTTTTCTCTGTCTTGAATAATAGTTTAGCTGGCACTAAGCACTCTGGAGGTACTGTCTTCTGTTCTCTATTGCTATAGATGAGAAGTCTGCTGTCAGTTATTGGTCTTTTATAGGTTATCTATCTTTTCTTTCCGGTGGCTTTTAAGAAAATATCTTTTTCACATTCTGCAGTTTTACTCTGTGTCTAGAAGTGGATTTACCTTTATTTATACCACTCAAAACAAACAACATTCTTCTTAGGTGAGAACTTTTCTTTGATTCTGCAAAGTTCTCAGTTACTTTTCTTCAAATATTGCCTCTCTGCCT